>NC_063210.1:7147120-7187120 GCF_017589495.1 Alosa alosa
CTGGGATGGCTGGATGCAGGGAGGGAGGGAGGGAGGGCCGGTGTCGAGTCAGGTCACCAGAGGCCAGAGCGGTCCGTGTCCACCTGGCAAAGGTCGGTGCGCAGGCATGTGCAGCAAAGAGTGCAAGAGTGGCTGCCAAGTTGGCACTGGCTGGGTTTCCAAGTCACGCCCTGAGAAACACATGAACAAACACACATAAAAACAGACACACACATACACACACACGCACACACACACACACACACACACACACACACACACACACACAGCCGCTTTACCACACACAGAGTGAGGGCGTGGGTGAAGGCAAGTAGACTATCCTCGGCATCTTTTATCTTTTTTCTCTCTGTTTCTCTTTCTCTCCGTCTCACCACTCCCTGGGGAGCAGAAGCTGAGGTGAGCCAAGGACAGCCTCTTGGGGAACTCCCTGACCCTTCTCGCACGTCCAAAACCTTTCCGGCATGTTTGGGCTGGACATGTTGCATTTGGGGTCGAACCATGTAGAGACAGCTGTCTTTGTTTACGTTTTACACACCGCCATCTTTCCGTCTCTCTCTCTCCTCGGGGGAGGAGATAAGCGCCAGAAGAGAGAAGGAGCTCTTGCTTCTTCCCAAACAACACCTTTTCTCATTCTCTCTATCCCTCTCTCCTCTCCTCCTGACTGAGTGTCCCCATACCACCGCCCTTGCCCTGCTTTTGGGCTCTGCATTGAAGTCTTGACCCCATGGTGAAATAGGCCGGGGAGAGCCGCAGGCCATTCGCTGCCTGCTTCTTTATATTAAGAATATGGCCACGTGATTAATCACCCGTGGCTAAGGAAATGGGTCTGGCACTGGCACTATGTGTTATATTCCTGGGGGGGTGGCTTCTCTGAAAGGTAAACGGCTAAGTGCCAATCTGTCAGAAGTCTGATGCGGTTGTTGACGTGCATATACACACACACACACACACACACACACACACACACATCAATACAGGACCAGTGCTCATGAGACGGGATCTGTTCTGAGACTAGGATTGTCACCCAAAGTACAAATGGCTAACTGAATAATCCTGATGCCAGGTCATTGGGCTGTTGGAAATATCCCAACAACAAAAAGGTCTGAGGCAATTGGTTCACAGCAGCAAATATCAGACAGGTCTTTTTTATATCAATTGAGCATTACGTCATCTCAACACAAATCCCATGGCAACAGCGGTTCTCGGTAGTGGCAAGAGAAAAAACTAGGACAGGTCAGTAAGCACACATCTCTCTATATGAGAATTATGAAATGGCAGTTCATGATTGCGTGATATCAGACGGGCACAGCTGTGTCAGTAAGGACAAGTGAATAGACATCACTTAGAACATACAATATTTATTTAGGAACACAAACAATGATAACTTAATTATCAGGTAGTCCACAAATATTGTGGGAATGGCATCAAAACAGTCATACAGGGGGAACACATACATGAAAAAAGGTTTAGAAATCGGTGATCAGAGACATCTTGATTAGAAAACTGTGCAAAATGGAAAGTAAACCACAAAAGAAAAGAATTATGTGAAGTCAATTTTTTTTATGATGGGTTATTGATAGTGTATCACTCGTGTAAATGATTTGTAGCACTCATCCTTAGAGAAAAGGTTGACCAACAATAAAAACATTTTTTTCTGCTTTTGTCCTTTTTAAATAAACAGACCCTAGAAAAGGGATGAGTCCGCCCCTGAACTTGAGTGTTAATGGGTGTTATTTTCTCCCACTCTCAACACTGAAGGCTCATCAGTTTTTGAGGGTGAGAGATGTTTTTCCAAACAAAAAATGTTTTAGACAGGAATTTAGAAGGAAAAAAAAAATACAGGTCATGTAGAATTCCCCAAAAAAAGCAACAAACTACAAAAGATGGTAGGTATGCATTTGCGTACATCATGCAAAGTGGCAATTCTGCTTACAAACATTTCTTATTATAGTAGTCAGGTTTTGTGTGTAGCTTTGTTTTTTTAAAAAAGAAACTTTTAGCGGCCTTAGTTGCTTTTTTTTTTTTTTTCAAAACAGTCCTAACACCCGTCTTACTAGCCAAACAGCTTGAGTCCAAATCTTAATGAAAACCTTAAAAACAAAACACTAAAAAGAATGGACTTTCTCCACAAAATACCCAAAACTTTAAAATCTATCCAGGGCTGGGGGTATCTGCAGTCCCAACTCTGTGTGTCTTTGCCCGACATGAAAGGCAGAGATATTACTATGAAGATGTCTGAATAAAAGATATCTAATTTAAAAAATGTCCTTTGTTACGAACAATTGTGATTCCCTGATTGGTTGAAGAAAGTCAGGTGACCAGCGAGGTAAACAGAGTCCAGAATCCCATCATCCAATGGGACAAGAGGAAAAAAAATGTCCTGGTTTCTTCTACTACCCTAGTTATATATTGTGTCTGTAGTGAGTGTGTGTATGTTTGTGTGGTTGTTGCACACTGTCCACATGTATGTCTGTGAAAAAAACAGTAAATACATTTTTAAAAAAGACTAAAATGACGGAATCCAATTCTTCATGCAACGCAAACTGTTGACAGGTCTCGCGCACAGATAAGACACCAGATGACAGAAGAAAGAAAGGAAACAGGTGCTGTCTTAAAATTGTCCATCTTTCAGAGAGTATCAGAAATCCTTGGGCATGACAGGTTTAGTTCCATATATATATTTATATATATATATATATATATATTATTCTTTAAAACTATGCTTTCTTTAAAATGAACAAAAAACTAAGAACATTTTTTTCACTTGCTTTCTTATTCGGTAATATGATGTGCGTTTTTTTTCTTGTTTATTTATTTATTATTATTATCGTTATTATTATTGTTTCAATAACCTTGCATTGTTTTTCTCTCCCCTTCTTTAAATTGTCTGTGTGGCTTGGTATTTTGTTTTGTCTTGGTTGTGTAGCTCCTCCTCCTTTCTCTGCCCACGGCCAATGAGAAAGCAGAGTGCCCCCCCTGAAACCCCGCCTCTTCCTGTTTCCCCTTCCCACCCCACCCCTCCCAGGGCTATGCAGGAGTAAAAAGAAAGGTGGGGTGGGGGGCAGTTGGTTGTTTTCTTTGGGGAGCGGGGGGGGGGCATCCTTAAAACGCAGTCCTGTCCCCTCATCTCTCGGCCTCCATGGCGACGCTGGCCTTCTGTTCGGCAGCTGCTTGCTGGTTGACGGCCGACGGCCAGCCATGGGGTTGGTGCTGCGCTGCGTGCGGGTGCTGCTGGGCCAGCTGCGCGTGGGCCTGCGTCGGCCCACCCTGAGTCCATAGGCCCTGCTGGCCGGGCACAGGTGGGGTCATCCCCCAGCCCATGGGGGGCGGCGGCGGAGGGGACGTGGCCATGGAGCCCATGGAGCCCATGCCGGGGCTGCCGCTGCTGGTGAAGCTCTCCGAGGCCTTGAGGCGGGAGAACATGGTGAGCGCGTCTGGGAAGTTGGGTGGCGTGGCGGGCGTGTTGGCCGGTGTGCACATCTACAGAGAGAGAGAGGGGCAGAGATAGGGTCAGTTAATGTGTGTTTGTGTTGTGTGTATCTGAGAGCCATTAACACTGTCCACTAATGGAGAAACAGGCAAACATGGAACATCTTGCACCTCTGTTCATAAAGCCTTACAGTGAACTTCCAATGAAGCAACACCAATGTTCTGAAGTAAGTCATTGCACAATTGCTTCAAATGTTTCGGTCTGGCACGCAACAACAGTGGGCAAAATGTGCCGTGCAACAGTTCGAAGGCAATCCTTCCGGCGGCCCAGCTGTCATTGCGCAGTGCAAGATTGAGCCGTGCCAGGCGGGATTTCTCCCGATTCCCTCAGCATTCCCTGCCAGCATTCCCAGCGCTCCTCTCCCCTCAACTTGCCTTCCTCAGGGGCTTGAGATAGCTCTGCGGTCTGTGTGGACTCTGCCCTCTGCCTCGTCTCCTCACACACACACTCACACGCATATATGGACACCCACTCCATTCCCTGGTAGAGTCCCACAGGCCCATGACCTTGGTTGACCCCTTCATTGTCCTGGAGCCCTGCGCCCAACCCCCCCCCCCCACCCTGCCCGACAAATACACACACACACACACACACACCATGGCCAATAGACATAAACAAAACTCCTCAGCCACAGGGGACTTAAAACAAACAGTAATCTCCCAATATGGGGCCCCCATGGGGCCCCCCTGGCTGTAGTGTGCAACTCACATTTGCTGAGCTCACTTCCAAGACTGTTACCACCCTCACCCTGAGCAGGTTCTGTCTCTTTCAGGTCCCTTCCTGGCTCTTTCTGCTCACTCTTTCTCTCTCTCTGTCACTCTCTCTCTCTCTGTCACCTTCATTCTGGGTGCTGCACAATGTAGCCCTATCCCAGAGGATATCGACCGTCACTGTAAGTGAATCCTTAGAGTAGCGAGAGAGAGAGAGAGAGGATGGAGAGAGAGAAAGAAAGTGATTGAAGAAGGAAGAGAGAGAGAGAGAGAGAGAGAGAGAGAGAGAGAGAGAGAGAGAGAGAGAGAGAGAGCTGCCCATGTGCCACTGTGAATGGTCAGGAGTTTGGGACTAGCGTTGAACCCGCTGACCCTGTCTGAGCCCTGGCCGTGACAATGTGTCTGTGTGTATGTGTGTGTGGTGGAGCTGGGAGTGGAGAGAGAGCGCTGGCCATTCATGCGCTCCCATTAAGCCCCCAAAGCGTGAAGGGCGATAGGAGGGTGGCCATGCGGGCACATTTTCTATGTGTGTGTGAGTGTGAGTGTGAGTGTGAGTGTGTGTGTGTGTGTGTGTGTGTGTGTGTGTGTGTGTGTGTGTGTGTGTGTGTGTGTGTGTGTGTTTATGTATCAGCATGTCTCTGTGTGTGTATGAGAGACAGAGCCAGTGTTGTGCATGTTTGTAGCAGAACGTGTGTTAAACATTTGTGTACACGAGATTGCATCTTTGAAAGAGACAAAACACAGGTGTGTAACACATACTCAGTGTGTGAGTGTGTGCATTTGGCATGCTGTGTGTACCAGAGATCCAGGTGTCTATGTTTATAAATACAAGCTACAAACAGAGTGTGAGTGTTTGTATGTGTGTGTGTGTGTGTGTGTGTGTGTGTGTGTGTGTGTAAAGGCGTAGTGAGTTCATTTTTAATGCAGTGTTTTGTTGCTGCAATTTCTAAACTCTCTCCAAAGCAGCAAACTCTGCAGGGGTCTGTGCACAACAGGGGTGTGTGTGTCTGTGTGTGTGTGTGTGTGTGTGGTATGGAGACATTGCCAGAGAGAAACAGAGCATCATTTTTCACCCTGGATTTCAGTTGGCCAACATTACCATGCGGCTCTCTAAACACCAAGGGGAATATTTACATTCTTTGTCAACTGTGGCAGAAACAAAGTGGAACCACTGAATTAAGTAACTAACCAACTCGCGTCCACACACTGCAAACCCGCAGCTGGGTTGCTATGGAAATATTTTTGTAGCGAGGATGGATCTGGTACCGCCGGAGAGAGAGTGAGAGAGAGGCAACATGAAACGAGGTCAGGGAAGGCTTAGTCCGACAGAAACCTTCTGCACGGACCACGCACTGTTTAGTAAATCATATTTTGGAGACAGGAGATTTGGGGAGGGGGGTGAGCTTTTGTTTGCTAAGTCCTCTTCCAAGACGTAGAAGCGTTTCTTCTTCTTCTTCTTTGCTTTGAAGTAAGTCATCTTTGTGGGGACGTGGATGTCACTGGTGGTGGCAGCAGCAGTGGTGGCTGCTGCCGCCGGTTTGCGATCGTGCCGCTGCCGCCGTGCTGTTCGGTGTGCTTGGCTGTGCTGCCGCGCGTGTGGTGAGCCATGCGCTTTGTGTGGTTGCTGTGTTCCAACACAAAGACAAATTGGAGGCTGTTTCCTGTGCGAGCAGTGCGGCCAGGCCGCTCGCTATTCATTCTTACACAAACAGTTGGCCGTGGGCTGGCTTTGCATGGAATTTATACACAAAATGAGATGTGGCTGCGGAGCAAAGTGAAGTAAGGGTTTTTTTGGGAGAAAATGGAGTCATTCTCCAAACACACACACACACACACACACACAAAACACACCACGACACAGATCAGATGCACGCTGCACACGCAAAGAAAGAGATCTAGTAATCTGGCGCAATTCTCTCTCCCTTTCCAACCACTGGAGCCGTTTTCCGGCATATTCCGGGTGTAATGTTTGAACAACCTTTCAAGTCCCAACTTGAAGGGCAATTAGAATTCCGAGAAGATCATAAGGAATTACACATCCCTGTCCGGCCCTCCACAAAGCTTCCACTGAGCAGCTGACGACTGTTTGACTCAGGAGGGGAAAAGGGGGAGGGTGGGGGTACAGGACCACTCCCTGGTGGATTTATGGCTTTTTGCAAATGCACTCCAAAACTGCACTTCTTCCCTGCCCTCCTGGAATGTGTGTGCCAAAGAATGGTTGAGAATTGTTGTTTTTGAAATGAGACAGAGAGGGAGAAGAGAGAGAAAGAAAGAAGGTTGTTCTCCAAGGCCTCTAAATGAAGGACTAAAGGACTAGCAGAGCTGTCGTATTGTTCTGCTCTCTTTTTCACTTTCGCTCACTCGCTTTCTTGGCGAACGTGTCCAAGCCACTCGCTCGTTGGTTCGTTCGCCCCGAGGCCAGGATGTGGGAGAGAGCGCCTGCATGCCACAGAGGGTCTGTAGTTAATATAATGATCAGGTTGGTAATGGAATCATTTATGGGGCTTCTGCGGCGGTCGCGGCGGTGGGGGCTTGTGATGCGCCCAGAGACGCGTCAGACATCAGACGCAGCCCTCCTCCAGCTCCCGTCGGTCTCCGCGGGCAGATTGATGGACAGAGGGAAAGCGTGGGAGAGAGAGAGAAGGACGGAGAGAGAGAATGAGAAATGGGGAGAAAAGGACAGAGAGAAAGAAAGGGGGGAAAGAAGCAGAGAGAAGGAGAGAGAAAGAGGTAAGAGGGTAAACGATCAGTCACCGCCTGGCTTGATTATTAACCCGACTGTGGTCAGCGTTCAGGGGAAAACAAAGGGCTTGCTCGCTCTCGGAACACTGCACCCATTTTCGCCACAAAAGGGTTAAACTAACACTTGCTGAGTCAATAATCATTTCTCTGCACACAGAGAGATAGAGAGATAGAGAGAGATTGCGCGATAGCTCATTAGCTAGAGAGGCGCTAACTGGTAACGGCTGCACTGTCCCTTGACAAGATTTCCCTGTGGCTGCAGGACTTGGGCCAGTAGGCTGGGGCTGTAGGGGCCCAGGGGCTGTGTAGGGGAAGAGAGGGGGGCCATCCATGTGACCTGCATGTTCAGCTAAATGTGATTAGATTTACACACCCAGAACATCTTTGCAGCATCCATGAGACACGTCTATTAGCTTAGCAATACTAGCTAGGAAAGAGGGACAAAACAAGTCTTTTAGATCCAGTGTGTGTGTGATCCAGCAGTGTGTGTGTGTGTGTGTGTGTGTGTACCAGGGAACTACAGGGTAAGACCACTGCTCGTTAACACATCTGCTCTTCACACTCTCTGATATCCACTCCTACCGCCAAAGCACCCAATGTTCCGGGAAACTATGCAACCAGAAACACACACACACAAACACACACACACACACACACACACATACTCATAAAGCAACACAGAGGCCCAGCAACTTTAGATGTGGCTCACCCTTTGGCACTGTTTTACTCAGAACGCATGGCATGAGCACATGTTCAACCTCAGAGCTCTGCCTACACACACACACACACATAGAAAGTAAAACTCCAGTGGAAAAAACCCCTGTCCATGTACAAGGCTATGATCTCCAATAAATGTTTCTCCAAGAAAAGATTAAAACATAACTCAATATAACTGTGTGCTGTGTGCATATGTCCTCTCCGTATAACTTATCTCATTTGAAAGTGTAGAACCGTTACCGTCATTATCTTATTGCTCTTTAATCCACAATTATCAGTTGATATGCTTTCACAATGACCGAGTTACCAGTCACACACACAACAGAGCACACAGCCACAACACACACATGAATTAATTCAATAACAGCAATCACCACGGGAGAGACTCAGGATGTTATTGTGTCTCTGACAGTAAATTCTCCACAACAGAGGTGATAAAAATACATCCAAACGGAGCAAATCTGAGGGATGTGCCGTGGCAGTGTAACTGAGCCTTCAAAACAATGCCAGGTTCTGACCTTGTGTGTCAGCATGCTCGGTGACCCTATCCGGACAAGACGTTTAAAGTTACCAGAAGCCTCTACCCATCCCCCTGTCCCCCAAAACACTTAGTCACCCCTGCCAGGAAAGGGGACCTTTCAACTTCTCTAACTTTATTCTTTTATGGGCCTTCAATCCGCTTTTAATGACTTAAAACCAGGAGCCGACTGTGAATGTAACCACTGTTCCATTTCCTTCAGTGGAATAATAAAGCAAAACAAAGCCAGTTGGCCTTTGTGGTGGACTTTGCGGGTTTGTTTACGGGTAAAGCTAAGGAGGCTGATGGATCTGGCCGTGTTGCCTTTGGCTCTGGGGAGTTAGCCTATGTGCTACATGCTAGCCTCGGACATGAGCGGTATGCAAGGGCTGACAGGACGAGGGGATAGGGCCCTTCAGAACAGCTGTCCATCCCTGGTGTTAGCTTGCAAAACTCTGTGGGGATATGGAAGTGTGTGTGTGTGTGTGTGTGTGTGTGTGTGTGTGTGTAGGTCTGGGGAGCGGGTTGACTTTTCAACCCCCCCCTATTCCAGCACAAGAAGCCATCTATGCAGCCGTGCGCAGGCAACCTTTCAAGTCCGTCTTTCCCAAAGAGCGAGTGCCGGGTCGGAGGCCACTGTTTGCACTGTGGGATGCGGACACTAAAGGGGGCCTCTGGAGAGAGAGACGGAGGAGCGTACGAGCGAAAAAACACACGCGCTCACACACGCACACACCTTCCCATCCCAAACACGGTCGTCTCTTGGGCCTCGCTCAGGGACTGTGTGCCTCCCCTTGTTTGGCCTGAAAGGGCCCATTCTGGACGCGGCGCGGGCCACACTTCCTGTCCGAGCCGAGCCCACAGCAGCGTCTGTGTTTGAGTGGGCGGCCGCTCCACTCCGCTCCCCGGCTGGCCTGGTGCACCTAAGGCTGAGGACGGAACCCTGACTGGACACACTGAAGCTGCACTTCAGCTAAACGCTACATACTAAACGCTAACTGCCATCCAAAACTGTGCTTTTGGACATCTAAGCCCAGTGCATTATGTAGGTGATATCATACAAGAACAGGATGAAATGAAACAAATTGTAAGCTAGTCCTTCAGTGAGTGCAGCTCAGCAGGGTGAAAGGAAGCGAGTGCTATTATACTAACAAATAGCCTGTGCAACAGTTAATTTATTTTCTGCTGAGGCACACTCTTTCTATGTATACTTGTTTGAAAAAGAAAAATGGCTTAATCCAAATCCCTGCCTGTTCAACAACATTATGCAAGCTTAAGTAGAAACATTACTGTGTGTGAGGGAAAAAATGTTAATTTTGTGTTAATGCAGTGTTGCATCACCATTGTAATACATTTGCTAACATCTGTGTGAATCAGACACCAAAACATTATGACTATATCAAACGGACATAAAAAGATCAGTCCAATACTGATGCCAGAGCAAATTGCCTGGTGCCATGCCCTGCTTCAGTTCCTCTTACTAACAGCTAACATCAGTCAGTGTACAAATCTAATTCTGAACAACAAACACTACACCCTTCCAAGTCCAAGCAGTTCCAGGGCAAAGGCACCTCTCCCAAACTACAAATAATATTTTGTGGAGCCAGAGCTCCAAATTAGCTCAGGGAGCCCTCGTGGCCACGGCTCTGTCAATCAGAATAAGTGTGTCAGTGCGTGGAAATTCTAGAGCAAAGTGGATTAGGTCTCCATGGCCCGGGCAACACTGATAAGCTGGAGGGGGGTTGGCCACCATGCTGGAAAGGAGAAGGCCACTGTGTACAATTAACTGAATAGATGTACATCAGACAATACGGCGCAGGCTGCTCTGTATTCACGGTTGAACTCGGATGCATAGAGGCCAACACATTTCAGAGGATTCATTCTCCCTTGGTTGGCATGGCCGGTGGGCTGCTGCCATAATAGCAGAGAGTCTCTGAGTTGGTATCCATATAGCATACTTATAAAAATTGCAAAAGTTCTCATTCCCCTCACACGTCAGGCTTTTACATATCCCTGAGCTCTGCTGAGTTGTTAAGCTCTGAAAAGGGTTAAATTATTCATTGAGGCCTCAGCAAATAATCCATAAATGCTGACATATTTGGGGGGAAGGCCTTTTTTGTATGCTTCGCTGTGCTTTAAATATACGTTTCACACATGGAGAAGAACACCCATGTGTTCACTGCACGCCGCCACGGAGCCAATGGACTGGCAGCATTATCGGCGTTATGCCTTTAGTTTCCCCAGGGGGCCTTGTGACGTGCTGAAGCACTGCACAATTGTCACTGAATGATGCTACACTGTCTATAGTGAACCAAAACAAAGATCCTTGATGCATGGAAACTATTCTTTTGAAAATAATTTCCAGGCTATATTATATGGCCACAATTTCCGTATGACCAAACAAAACACTGCTGTAATGTTTGGTAACGTAGTGGTGTTGCACAATAACAGACACCCAAATAATGCTCACACTGAACCAATCATATCTCTCCAGCGAAAAATGTACAGTGACATCATCTGAGGTGTAGCCTGCAAAACTCAGAGCAATACGCCGTTCAGAATCCTACCCTCGAAAGATATATTTCTGTTCACTGTATGCCATTTTTAAGTGGAAAGATAATTCCAGTAATGGCCCGAAATCATATGTAATTAACACGAAATAAGCGTATGAACGTACCTACGCAATGGCCTATGGTGAAAACGGATTTAAATGAATTTATAATTGAAATGGTGTACACTGACTGCAGTCATTAGCCATACTCTACTGGGATATCATACAAACGTGTAGGCTTAACCATTATGTTTTGGCTTTGTATTGTGTTTTAGGAACTCACTTTCAATAAGGCATCTAACCTAGTAATTCGTTAAAACACAACATTTTTACAGCTCACTAAAATCAAGTACAAATTCCTCCATGAAATATTCATGTCACATTTTCATCTGAACTTGTTACACGACATTGTTCTGCGCACCATGTTTCCAAGTTTTTCTAAGGACATTGGCCGCTTAATGGCAGCAGCACAAAACAAGATACATGTAGCCAATGTTTGTACCATGCAGAGTAGCCTAAATTACAGACACGGTTTCACAAGGAAAGCACCTCTGGAAAATGCACGTCGCTTTACAGTTACCCCATAAGAAAACACTGAACGTGGCCGCCCGTGTTTATTTCTGGAAGCCCAGTGTGTCTCCGCAACATGGCCGACATATACATTGTTATTGTTAGATGATCAGAATTATTTGCACTTCACCAGCCAGCCAGTGCGGTGGAAACAATTAAATTAATTATGGAGATTATGTATCAAATGAAAAACAATCTTATCATATTGACTTTGCAAGAATGCAGGCATGAGGATATGCTGTAAATCTTTGATATACTCACCATTTGATGGTGGTGGTGGCCGTATGGAATACTAGTCTCTTGAAAAAAGGCACTGAGCGCCGTCTAAAATAAAGAAACATATTATGTGCATGTTTGTGAGAATTCGCTTAACACAAAGAGTATCAAATGTTTATGGTTAATAGTGCATGCATGCCACACGGTGTCATGAATTTATAGACAATGCTACATTAACCAGCAATGTTTACATTGTGTTTAACCAAATAAATAGCATCTTAGAAACCAAACAATTCATCCAAATGATAGATTTTTGCTAGAAGACAGATTGACAAACAAAACTATCAAGGGACGATTTTTGCTGTTAGCTGCATGGTTTGAGAATTCCACGCAAACCAGCGGTCATCTTCATTGCATAATAGCATTTGCTAACCCTGCTAGCTTGTGCTGTGTGTCATGAGGAAGGATTATAGTATTTAATCTAGAGTAAATTCTAATTGGATATTCGTCCCGTCAAGCTTTTGCTCGGTTCAAACTATCCATTTGAACTTTCTGGCTGTATTTGTGGTAAAGTGACAAACCGTAACAAATATAGACTGTACGCTTCATCTAAATTAATATTCTTCTAAAAATAACCATCTTAAAATAATTTGTTTTATCACTGGTGGGTAGACTTCCCCTAAAACGTAATGCATCACATTTCCAGGCTGCAAATAACATGGCAGTCAAAGCCAGGCAAGTAGTACAATAGGCTTCACAGTCAGACATAAACATAACTGCTGAGCCTGAAATCCCTTACCTCGAATTGCCAATGTGCCGCTTGCAATAGTTGTTTCGCCTGATCGGCTGCGCATCCAGCTGTCAGGACGAACTGGTTTATCATAACTTGATGTTTAAGTTCATCCATATTCGCCGGAGCTTATTTCCGAGCCGTGGGCTGTAGTGTTGGGTTCGTGATTCAGTTTTTGAGGCTTTATTTCTCTCGTTCCTCTTTCAGTCGTCCACCATTACAGCCGGCTGAGCAAACACAAATATTTACCTACTGTAGGAACGGTAGAGTAGGGGAGCCTCTAGATTGACATCACACGGCAGCCAATGGGAGGGTTGGAGACATCGTGGGACTTGTATGCTGCAAATAGTTGCTGTGTGAGTCGTGCTGAAAATGACAACATTTCATAATTGGTATTTTACGCATGGCAAAAAATATGACTGTGTGACGTATTATTGTAAGCATTATATTTTTTCAGATAAGGTGTGGTAATGCAACGCCATACAATTAAATAAAAGCGGGGTTAGCTACGTTAGTGCTATGGGTTTGGACTACAACTCCCATCGCTACTCGCTTTGTTTGTAATGCTGTAGAAGGCAACAATTTATGAATGACAGCCGCTCCCGTCCAATTCCCATCAACGCTGTGCCACTATCATGCCAAATATGGTAAACAAATGTTATAACACCAATTAAATTGCAGAAAGCTACCATAGAGAGCAGCATGCAGCCCGTAGACACTCTTGGGAATATTTAAAAGCCAGGCCCTTCAACTCTGCGCAGCCTCGTCAAATCTCCATTTGCATTACGCATTAAACCATTAAACCTATTCTGCAAAGCTAACTGAGTTTCATCGGTGCCTACATGACTAACGTCATTCAGTCTAAATTAAGACAGCCATGCTGACCACCTCAAACATGACGACCCTTAGCATGGGCATAAACTTAATTGAATTATATTATATTGAATGCCATTTCCTCCTATCTCCTCTTGTATTATCTGGGCAGTAGCCGATTCTCAAATGCAACAGTAAAAAATCATTCATTTGACATGTTGGCATTAATACTAACAAGAAAAACCTTCATCTAACATTTTATTTACAAAAAAAAAAAAAACATTATTGACTAATATGGAAGTTATCTATAATCAGTTGTCATGAAGGATTCATAACTTTCTTTGTTGTTATGTGCTGTCAGCCTTGACAGGGCCATAGGCTAGTAGGTTTCCCGTTTGTCAAAACTGGCTATAGCTTTTATAGTTAAATACATCTAGAGGGTGGCAATTTCCTTGTTCACAGGCCGAGAAAGTTGGTGACTGGACCTAGGCCAGTGTTGATACGCTTGTCACAATGCGAATTCAGTTATCACCGTTTACCATTTCGCAGCCTATCATAACATCATAATGATTGATATGGGTATGTGGTCTCAATATTGCCTCCCCAAGTGCGCTCTGTCTTCACCAAATAGTTCAACACGTCTGTAAAACTGTGGCTCTATAGCGACACATTTATTCTACCTCAGGAAACTCTTGTTTTTTGGGAAGTTAGGAAGTTGGGAAGCTGAAAAAGGTTCGCAGCCTACGCATCCCGCAGTGCACCGCTCATGTCCTCCCAAGTAGCGAATCTCGCGCGACTTTGCTGTAATTTTCTTCAACAAGGAATAACAACACTCAACTCAGTTGTTTCGTCGTTTATATTTTGCAGATTACGCTTTTAATGATTGATTGTTTCAAACAGATAGCCATAGTTTAGGTTTCCAAACTGTTTCTTTTTTGATCGTTTTCAAGAAAGTCACATATTTGGTCTCCAGACGGGAGTGTTTTAAGACATTGAAACAACCGAGGATAATGATGGGAAGCTGAATTTTACAACACTAATTTGGATTGTTTGACATTATTTTCAAATTGATCTAAAGACGTAAATCTGTTGTAAAATGGGTTCAATACTCAGCCGTAGAATTGCTGGTGTTGAAGATATTGATATTCAGGCTAATTCTGCGTATCGATATCCACCGAAATCAGGTAAGTTTCCTCGAGTAACGCTTTGGTGCGACTTTGCTGCAGAAAAAACAGCGTCTATTCCTATTAAAACATTTGTTTGTCACATTCCTTATCCACACGTGACATTTCTAGCTTTAAGCAAAAGTTGTTTTCTTTCTCCGTATCTAATCGTTGTCAGGGTTTCCCCTAAACCTTTCTGTGGCACATACTTATACAAAACAATAGTAGGCCATCGAATTTTTCATTGTGTATTTTTTTTCTTGAGCATTGTTATTTTCCATAAAGGACAGATCATCACGGTTCAACATGCAATCAACTATTAAATGTCCTGACTTGCGGAGTAGGCTACTTGCGTAAACAAAGATTTAAAAACTTTAGCCATCTCTGAGCATCACTCATATTTCTAACTTGACTCACGTTTAATTCTTCTTCAGGCAATTACTTCACCAGCCATTTCTTTATGGGAGGGGAGAAGTTTGACACACCACATCCAGAGGGATATCTATTTGGTGAAAACATGGATTTAAACTTTCTAGGCAACAGACCTGTGCAGGTAGGACATCTCTGTAGACACTATGTAGACGTTGCAGCCTTTCTGTGGTCAGATCAGTCTTAGTGAGATTTGTGTTTCAATTTATGGTCTCTATAATATGATAATCCCCCAGGCAATGAGATGTAATACTGTAATCCATTATCTAGTATAGATATATCTCATCATGTGCACATGCAAACACACACACACACACTGGTAATTTAACACGTTGGACTAATTCCACATCCTAAATTGAACAAAAAACATTATGTAAAGTGTTGATTGTGACCTTTTAAAGTAGTCCCTTGATAAAAAAAAAAAAACATTTCGTGCCATGACCCACACAAAAGTAACAGTGCCTGGTTTTATTATTTTCAATCTCCACTCAAAGCAAACTGTTGTTTTCCCTAACTGCCTTTCCTCTTAATTGATATTTGAATATTGTCTCAATTCAAATTTTTTGTTGGCTTTCGAGTTGCCAAACAACTATTTTCAAGGCATGACATTTTCCAAAATGGATGATTCCAGAAAGAGCTCAAAGCGACAGTGTATGGTATATTTTAATACACTGTAGCTCAAACTTGTTTCCTTAATCTGTGAATCTGAATATTTCAGTTCCCCTATGTGACCCCAGCTCCACATGAACCAGTGAAGACACTAAGGAGTCTGGTCAACATCAGGAAGGATTCTCTTCGTCTGGTCAGGTACAACAGCTGACCCAGCTATTCTGTAAAGCGCCATGATACATGTGTAATGTTTTGGCGCTCTATAAGCACAATTGAATTGACCCCAGTCTAAGGAATGCCATTGATTGGAAATTACCTTAATTTCATTGGCCGCCATAACTAAAAATGAAAGTCTGTGAAAGTTACACAAATTGTTATGGCGCTCTCGGGAAAGCCTTCGGTTCAAACTTGCCAGCAGTTGCATCAGACCGTGTAGATTTGAAACAAATTCCTGGCTCTGTTTCTAGAGCACGACTCTGAAATGTATTTATTTATTTATTAATGTATATGGTTGATTGTGTTTCACAGGTACAAAGATGATTCTGATAGCCCAACAGATGAGACTGGCAGCCCCAGAGTACTCTATGGTGTGGAGTTCAGCTTTGATGCCGATGCTCGAGTTGCCATCACACTATACTGTCAAGCCTTTGAGGAATTTTCCAATGGAATGGCCATGTAAGATCTTATACATTACAAAATACATACAGTACATTTCAACCAGTGTGTTAAAAAGATTAAGTCAGTGTGTATCATGATACTTTTGCTGTTTAAAAATACCGGCATGAGAGGAGTATTGATCTTAGTTTGTCCTTAAATTATTTTGACTCGACTTATTAATGTTAGACTGACTTAAAACATTGTCCTGGGGATTATCACAGAGGGTTTCGACTAAGATGGGTCACATTTCATGGGTGATGTGGCGCTATAGAAACGCAACGCACATGCAGTTCGAAAGCTGAGCCCTTGGCAACCGATAGCAATGAGACTTCAGCTCCTCTCGTGGGATTAGAACTGTGCAAGGCCATTGTTTACAGTGAATGTTCTTGGTAGCTCCCAGACATTCTAATAGCATAATTTATGCACTAATAACTAAACTCTGGTCATGTAATGAAATGTAGTAATGTTTATAATAATGATGATATTTTTTCACTCATTGTAGATACAGCCCCAAAAATCCCTGGCTTGCATCCGAAACAGTCCACTACAAGAGAGGCATAAACCAGCACTTTTCCCTACCCTCCTTTAAGATTGACTTCACCAAGTGGAAACCAGAAGAGGTGTGCTGTTCTCCAGCGTTATGACACTAGCAATAGAGAGTGGGTGGTTATGACTCTGATAGTCATCACAGCTTGGACTGTCTGTGTGGGGAAGGGGATATTGAAAGACTCCATTCTAGATTTCCATGAAATCGAGGGTGAATAATAGTGTGAGAAGTCTGAGGAACCTTTTGGAATTTATGCAGATTAAATAGTAAATGCAATAGAAAACAACAGGCTTTTTCAAGTTAGTGTTTTGAACTGATAACAGAATCAAATAGACGACATTGTGAAACCATGTTATGGTGAAGCATTAACAAATGCGTGTGTTTGTTTGCTTTGTCTCAGCTGAACTTTGACCTTGACCGAGGGGTCTTTCCGATGGTGATCCAGGCCGTTGTGGATGAAGGGGAGGGAAGGGCTCCTGGTAAGGTCTCCTCCCAAAAAACAATATCATACTGTATTAGACACAGGTCCTTCTGAGCCGAGTTTATGTCTGTAATGCCTGTCTTTGTTTTGTGTGTCACAGACATATCGGGACATGCACATGTGCTGTTGGCAGCCTTTGAAAGGGTAGGTTAGTCTCATGCCTGTTCATGCAGACAGCTGGGCCAGGTGTGGTTATGGTTCGGGTTGGACCTTTTGCCCCCTCATAAAAACTTTCTTGACACGGAATGTGACATAAAATCTAGACACAGAATTGGCATGTCTTGACATAACACCTTAATCTCTGTCTTAGTGATGTTGAAAGAAGATTTTGAAAAGTAAAGAAAAATCCGCACACTCAAGACTTTGCAAACAAGTTTTTTTACTCTATGTGCAAGCTTTCGGTCAGATGACCTTCTTCAGGCAGAGTAAAAACACATTAAGTGAAACAGTGCATGAGGTTACATATAATCATTGATTCATGACACCTGTGTCAGTTTTAGTACATTTTAGGAATTGTAGTCTTTTACAGAGTCATCATGACATCCAAAAAAGCATCATGGGAAATGCAATCCATAGATAGACGATGAAGCTTATCTAAAGACAGGAAACAAGAAACAAATCAATGCGGGTAGTTTTACCAATGTACATTTTATCGCATGGACATTTTAACAAATAAATTACATTTTTTGCATTACATGTAATAACTCCCTTGATTTTAAATGTCTTTCCAGTTAGAGGATGTTTAAATTAATTTGTTTTCTCTGAATTATGACATTGGGCACAATTCCCGCAGGGATAGTTCCCAGGTTTGACTGGGGCTAGCAGTGCCTGTTTAGGGGGAGGCAAAATAGAGGCTTTAACAAGTTTGTTGCGTAGGTTAGTTAAAGCCTCTATTTTGCCTCCCCCTAAAATTAATTTAAATTAATGTAAAAGACTACAATTCCTAGAATGCACTGAAACTGACACAGGTGTCATGAATCAATGATTATATGTAACCTAATGCACTGTTTCACTTAATGTGTTTTTACTCTGCCTGAAGAAGGTCATCTGACCGAAAGCTTGCACATAGAGTAAAAAAACTTGTTTGCAAAGACTTGAGTGTGCGGATTTTTCTTCTTTTCGGGTTGCATCCGCCAACACATTCACAATAGGTTTTCGAAATGTGACATGACCAGCAGTAATTTGGCTTACTTATTTATGTCTATCATTGTTGCCTTATTTGGGTTTGTGACTCCCCGAAAAGCAATGTGCTTTTTCAATTGTGTAGTGGTGAGAGGTTTTTGATGCAGGCAGCCATTACACATTACATCCGCTCATCAAGTCTGGACCTCATTTCCCCTTTTGGGGAACAGAATTGTTTGTAATGCGTTGGCAGTTAGCTACGTAATTCTGAACTACAGAAACCGTCTTTTCAACAGTGTTGAGAGAGTTTAAAAACAACCTTCTGGAATTCTCTATGTCCACCGTTCCCTCCACTAATTGGCAAATGCACCCATGGACAGGGATGTAAAGATAAGATTAACGTACATAGCTAACTGCCTTAAAGGCAAACAGTGGCCTTTAGCCTGCAGCCACCATTACAGGTTTCACTTGTAAAGTTTGGAATCGGGATTCTCTGTTTATAGAAGAAAAATGGGGTAGAAAGTAAATGCCATGGTTTTACATGGCAGCTCAGTACTGTCCTTAGCACAGACCTCATGCCTAGCGGAGGTTTTCCAAAGTGCAATTATGGTAGCGTAGCTGTCAACAGAAGCTGGAAATTGACACTTTCTATTAATAGAGTGTAAGTGCTATGAAAAAGCTAAATATTCTCTTATTCTCTTGGGCAGCACGTCGACGGCAGCTTTTCTGTGAAACCCCTGAAACAGAAGCAAATTGTAAGTGTGTGTGTGCGTGTGAGAGTGTGTGAGTACTCTGTGATCATTTTTAATTTGAGGTCTCTGTACGAATGAACTCTCTCATCACACGTGCAAGTTCTCCTTGGATAACATGTTTAGTAGATGTTTTAATGATTTGTATGCAGCGCTGATGGGAAGCTCTGTTTTAACACTCAATACGAAACTTCAGAAATTTTCCATGAAGTCTGTTCCTGTTGCCCTCTGGCTGTTTGTGGTGAACCTCTGTTAAACATCAACCTTAGTTGCTCTTTCTGCTTCCTCATCCATTGGCAAGATATGATTGAATAGTAGAACGCACAAGGCTGAGTAATACAAGGAACTATAAACATTGTTTGTGGTTTGGAAGGCCTTTGATTCCCCATGAGAGACAAGTTTTGACCTCTGGTGATGTCACCACACAGGTGGACCGTGTAAGCTACCTGCTGCAAGAGATCTATGGCATTGAGAACAAGAACAAACAGGACAAAAAGGTCAGCTTGATGTCTATAAGTAGATCCTGTCATGTAGACACAAAATTAATGTGAACTAGGTTATACATATTATTAACAATTAAGGGTTTGCATATTTAAATGATATTTAAAACATGTGAAAATCATGACCTGTATTTCCTCATTAATGTAACATGAAACATGAAATTCACAAACTCTGCATATAATACAATCCATTTCAAAAAGCAAAAGGATGTTTCTGTAAGTCACCTACACTCAATACTCCTACTACAAATGCTCCTCCTTCATGAAAGATTTTGTTAATAATTTTCCAATTTTAAAATGTTTACAAAATCCCCTATGCCTTTACTGTAAAATATACTGTATGCTATAGAATGCCACAAGACAGTGAAATAACATTTTACTTTTGTTTTATTGTTTTGTTTGTGTGCATGTGCTTGTGCTTGTGCGTGCGTGTGTGTGTGCGTGTGCGTGTGCTGTAAAGACCCCAGATGATGAGAACAGCGACAACAGCAGCGAGTGTGTGGTGTGTCTGTCGGACCTGCGGGACACACTGATCCTGCCCTGCCGACACCTCTGCCTGTGTAATGCCTGCGCGGACACGCTGCGCTACCAGGCCAATAACTGCCCCATCTGCCGGCTGCGTGAGTCTCTGACCTCATTTGACTTCCTGGGTCTTTAAGCTTTTCATTTTACCCTTGTGTTGATTGTTCCCATGGCTGCTAACAGTCTCTGGGAAAACAAGCTTGGGGAAATAGTGACCCCTTCTGTCTGGCATCATGGTGTCATGCATGGAAACCTTTGAACCAGATTTGTAGTGTGGAATCCATACTGTATTCTGTTAATGTGAGCATGTAATTAAGTAAGATATATGCAAAATCAACATAGTTGTGCAGCCTTTTATTTTGATGGCTTTATAGCACTTTTATTAAAAACATATTACTGCTAAAAAGAAGAAATGGTACCACTACAAAAGCACAGTAAGAACACTTCACCTAGTATACAAATTTTCAAAGTTCTCAGTCCATGTTTGTTGAGTCATTTGTAATTTTGTCATTTAATTTTGTGACCGATTATCACAGAAGATTCGTAATGTGTATGAATCAGAACATCCCAGATATATTATTTCTCTGAAAGGTTTGGTAATATGACATGTTTAAAGTGTCAGGAATGACATTTAAATTCATCACCCAACATGTGTTTACATTGACAGGAGCAAGCAGCTGTATCAATACTCCTAGAATGACTTCATTGCTTGTAACAGTTGAAAATGTACATTATTGTGTAGTGTTATCTATACTGCTGAGTCATAGTTTGACAGACCTCATCCAGGTGGGTTTTAACTGATTAGGCTTCCAGCAGGAATGAAAGATGATTTACACAATTCTATGTGTATTTAACCTGCTTCCTTAACTCCTAAGTACAGCTGTGTCAATATTCAGGCGTCAACAATCTCTTTTGTCTCCAAAATGAGCCAGGAAGCCTTTCTGCTCCAGCTCCTTCAGGAGAGATTGTGACAGCTGGGTTGGTGTGTGTGTGTGTGTGTGTGTGTATGTATGTATGTATGCGCACATCCCCAGATAACCTTTCTCTTCCTCTCTCCTGCCTCTCACATCTCTCCCTCATCTCTCTCTCTCTCTCTCTCTCTCCATCCGTCTGTCTTCTGTCTGGTCCGGTCCTTCAGCCTTCAGGGCTCTGCTGCAGATCCGTGCGGTCAGGAAGAAGCCTGCAGGCTCTCTGTCTCCAGTGTCCTTCAGCCCGGTGCTGGCTCAGAGCACAGAACACACAGAACACTCGGTAACTCTCTCCTCTTCACCTCCCTTTCTCTCTCTCTCTCTCTCTCACTCTCTCTCTCTCTCTCTTTCTCTCTATCTCTTACACACTCTTCCTGTCTGGGATAGTCTCTTTCTTTGTCTCTCCATCCCTTAAATATGCATGCAATCACACAGAAACTTTCATATTTATTTTCTCACTTTTTAGTGACTCGCTTCCAATTTCTCTTTCTTCCCTTTTTTGCACCTGTGAAACACACACACACACACACACACAATTTAATGAAATACAGAGATGGCAATTCATATTGTCTCTACAGCAGTTGCTCACCCTGAATTTTAAGTTTGTTTCTACCTCATGAGGAGATAAGTTCATAACAGCACACACTGCTCAGTGCTGAAGGACAGTGTACTTGTCTCCCTCTCCTCCTCTCACTCTCCTCATCTCCTCTCCTCTCCTCCCCTCCCCTCCCCTCCCTCCTCTCCTCTCCTCTCCTCCTCTCCTGTCCCCTCTGCACTCTCACACACTCATGCAGACTCCTGTAAGTGCTGCAGAGGAGCGATATGTCCCTCTTTGATGAGATTATGTATACACATGACTCACACTCTCAAAAGCCACTCGACAGGCCAACCGCAGAGTTCCTCCACATCATTGAAGCTCCACACCAACATCAAGAGCGGTCTGTTTCGGCATGTCAGTGTGCTGTTGAAAGAAAGCGCTTCTGTTGTCTTGTTCGGTCTGAATTGTAATAGCAAAAAAAACAATGAAAGAAATGACCATAATAATTTTTCATTTGTTCACAGTGCTTAAAACTTTCAAAACCCATGCATAAGTTGAGAAAGGAGCTGCACCGTGAAGGGGAAGTTAATGTGGTTCCAAATCCCCACCTCTCTTGAACAATAGGAGTAGAGCTTATTCAGAACAAGTCACCACTGAAATCAAAAGCCTGACTCTTGGATAACTGCTGCAGGAGTATGCTAAATATTTGAATGAAGCATCCCGACTAATCTCAGTCTCTCTCCGTCTCTCTCTGTCTCTATCTGCCCCCCTCTCAGCAAAACTCTGAGAACATCCCGCCGGGCTATGAGGCCATCTCCCTGCTGGAGGCGCTCAACGGCATCTGCTCCGTGCCCTCCCCCATCCCATCAGCCCCCCTCTACAAGGAGATCCAGTTTCCCGGGGATGCCGGTGACCCCCTGGCTCTGACCCGGCCCCAGAGTGTGAGCGATCTGCCAGGGGACACGTCCATGCTCAAGGGCAAAGGCAGCAAGTCACCTGACAGGTAATCACACCTGGCGCACATGCGCACTGTAGCAAACACACTGGACCAAGAGTCTTGCTGATAGTTATCCCATCATTTGGATCCATGTGTATTATAGCCCAATAGAGTGATGCCGAGGGGTTTGTCAAAATAAGGTAGCTTGGTGTGTGAATAGAACAACATGGCCACATTAACACAAAGCTAATGTTAATGGAGAAATCTGGCGGTGATTGTTAAGACCCATTTCAGGGCCCATACGGTGATGGATAGTGCAGTTTGAGATATGTCCTCACTAGATAAGTGAGACTGCGCCCATAGTTGTGATGCTGTGCCTGAAATTAACTCTGCATAATAAGATAGTGAGATATCTGGGTCTCCTAGCAACAACTCCTTCGCCGACTTGGTGGTATATTATTGTACTGTTTCTGTTTTTGAAAGACAGATTCATGTTATCAAGTGCCACGTCAAGAAGTGAGGTTGTCATAGTTGCACGTCTGTCAGAGAAAAAAAGTATTCTGGTGAGTGCTCATCGTGAATAGAAGTGGGACCACAGTGGACTAAAAAGTCTCAGAACTTCCTGTGTTCCTCTTCTGGCAAACCCAGAGGCCGTTTTGTATCTGCTTTGAAAAAAGTTCTTTGTCATGGATCTTTTCAGGGGAACAGGAAGTTCTCCTCTCTTCTCCCTTTCACTCTCTCCTCTGAAAAGAGTTCCTCTGATGTATTTTCTGAGTGTGCCTTTCTAAGCTGCCCTGAAAGTAGGCTGTCTAGGCAAGCAGACAGGCTAGACAGGCGGTTTCACCTCTGCCTGTTTCCCCCACAGCTCCACGCGCTCGCCCTCTTCCCCCATCCAGGAGGAGGAGGACGAGGAGAGGCTGTCCGAGGTGTCGGACGCACGCTCCCACTCCCTGCTGCCCTGCTCCCCCGCCCCCACCGAGGTCAGTCGGTAGCGCATGCTAATTCACCACAGCCTGCTAAATCAATGTCACACATTTACATGAGAACCATGACGTGTACTTATACAAACACACACACACACACACACACACACACACACTACCTCCATTCTCCATGATACCTCGTACCTACTTCTGGGAATGGAGCTTTTGTGACTGAACAGCTCACCTGCTTGTTTGTTTGTCTTTAAACCCATTTTATTCTATTAATCGAGGTTTACAAATAGATGTAGCAAAATGTCTTCAGCTATGAGGTTAAACCACAGGGACAGGCTATGCAAAATGTCTTCAGCTATGAGGTTAAACCACAGGGCAGGCTATGCAAAATGTCTTCAGCTATGAGGTTAAACCACAGGGACAGGCTGTGCATGGGAATGCATTACTTTTTTTCATTCTTCTTTATGATCAATGATTTTGATTCATTGGCATATTGGACCCTGTAGTTGATACACAGGTGCGGTTAATACATGTTTTTTTTTATTTGCATAAATCACTGTCCAGTGGTTTCCTTATCTGTGCACACCCAAGGTGTTTAGTAGGGCTTAGTCAGCTCCTGTTAACAAGGAAGGATCAAACTTCCTGTTAATTTGTGACCCCCCCTGCGCATACAGAAGATATGACACCATCTCAGTCTTTCCATTATTCATTTGTGCATTCCTCTCTGGTCACACTCATAGCAGTGTCCTCTGTTCTGTTGTCAAGGTCACAGTGACCGAGGGGACCCCAGAAGCGATCACCCCTAACTCAGGTAAGTCCCCAGACACAGATGCGTCATTTCAGCAGGGTGTAGATTAGAGTGGCTGTTGTGTATCCACCACAGTAATGTTATTGCTTCTGACGATAGTTGGCTGATGATTTTGATGATGATGGCAGTTTTATCCCGGTAATGCTGAACATCAAAGGCAAATTATGGATGAATTATCTGCAGAGATGCTCCTCATCTATTTGTGATTCATATTTTAGTGATGAGGGTTAAATGCTGCTTTAGTTCCTAATGGATTGCAGCAAAGCATGGAATATCAAATTCACAACTTAATGAGCCTGAAAATGGAATGAATCTGCAATGCAAATAATAATTTATCAACCTGATCTTAAAAAAAAACACAGGTTTCCGTGAGACACAATTTAAATATGCAATAGCTAAAATATCTAAATATTGATTTTGTGAATGTGTTGTAAATGTTTAATAGATTAGTTACAGATTAGCCAAGCAAGGTTATTTATTTGACTGACTGTTTGCAAAGTTTGTAAATATAACTATGGCTCATGAAATTGGGGAATTTTCAGTAGTTTAAGCCTACAGTTATACTAGTTACACACATGATGTGTGTTTATTAATGGGATCTTCTGGGTAAATTACACTGTGAGCTGTCAGAGGTATCTGACTAGAATGGCTTTTTTGAGCTCTGAACTAGAGAGACCCAACAAACTTGGATTGATCCTATGATGCAATAAATTGATTAGCTACAGTAATGGGGTAGCCAACAACAGCAGATAACTCAGTCACTTGTTGATCCCTCCATTTCTGTCGTCAATTCATTTCTCCCCCCTTTCTCTCTCTCTCTCTTTCTCTCTCACTCTCCGTCAGATGGCTGTTCTCTGGTCCACTCTGTGAGTGATGTCCTGCAGGGCTGTCACAGTGAGCGCAGCAGTCTGACCCGTACTGAGAGCACCCCCTCCACAGAGCTGGCCCTGCCTGGTGAGCCCCCCCCCCAGCCTCCAATACCCACCCACACTGGCACTGCCATCTCCACGTGCCTCTGTTGGTCTTGTTTACTTACTGCCAAAAAGATTTCCAGAAAATGTCTTGTTTGAAGTGAAAGAATCCATTAATGAGATTTGCAGCAATCTTTTCAGCACGGTTGTAGAAGCCAAGAGAAGTGGAAGCCAAGAGAACCTTAGTTTATTTATTAAGGAATAAATTATCTTAATGTCAACCTGGTATTTCATAAGAAAACACAAAACAATTCAACATTTTAATTAATAACAGCTTCAATTCAACCTGTACTGGAGTTAGTTGGTGAGTTGCACATACAACAACCTCTTCTAAACTAGCTAGACTAGCTCTGTGAATCAGTTCTGTAGTTGGAGAAAGATGTCGATGATGTAATGATAATATAATCTCAAAGCAGCCAACTCTGGCATTTAGCAGACAGTTGTTGCAAGGGGTATGATTCTAAAGCTCTCCTTCAGTGCGAATGTCGAGACAGGCTGTCATATTGTATATGCATGATCTCTCTTTTCATGTGTGTATTGCTTGTCTTTTAGACTCTCTGACAACAAAGCTTACTAACAAGCTTGAAGGTATTTTTGTTGTGTGACCTACTATTGTTCTACTTCTGTATGAGGAATCAATTCAAAATACTTCGGCAACTAAATGTCAGTGTTGACACGGTGGTGTTTAGTGGCTAAAGTGTTTGTGGAATTGATCCGGTCTGCTCTGTCCGCTAACCCCTCTGTCTGTTCTCTGCCTGCCTGTCTGTCTGGCTTCGGCTCCTCTGACCTCACTCAGATCCGGAGCCCAGCTCTCCCGCTGTTGAGGAGTGACCGGTAGGTTCCAGGTGTTCTGCTCTCGCTCCTTTCCCACCTGCCCCACTCACGTTCAGGCTTTGTGTCTGTCTAATGCCACAGCATGATATGTGTTATACACACTACACTGGGGGGGGATGGATAATGGTGTTGTGTTCTAATTTTACTCTGTGTTGTTTTTTGGAGAAATTCAAGCCTATGTACATTTTGAAATCTTGACTAACTCTTAAAATGCGGCATTACACATTAGTGTTTCCCACAGAATTGAATTCTATTTGTGGTGGTAGGTTTGCAGAATTAACTTGAATGAAACGGTTTTTAACAAATTATCGCAGCGTGGTTATGATGCTAACCAGATTTAAGCACAATTTAGTACAACCTGGAAAATCATTGTGTGGTGGTCAATGTTGATATTGTGGTGGGCCGCCATACATAAGTCAATGAATGGGAAACACTGCACATGTATATAGTGCTATCATCAACTACATAACTGCAGCAACATGGCGGTTTGGTGGTGGTTATGCTGACTGCACACTTCCTGTAGCTATCCAGACTTTTAGTGCTTCATCAGGATGACGCACGTCCACCTCTGTCTGACGGCTCTCTCCTCTGGGCTCTCTGTCCTGCACAGGCTCGTCCGAGTCCATGGAGAGCCTGAAGAGCCGCAGCACCAGCAGCTCCAGCCAGCCCCTGCTCTGCCTGCCCAGTTCCCTACACCTGGAGGATGAGCGCCTCACCCCCTAGAGAAGGATCCTGCAAATACCCTCCCCCCCTCGCCCCCCCGCCCGCTCTCACACCCCATTTATACCCCCGTCCCCATCACATCCCCAAATCCACGGGGCAACTGTCCCTCTCCTGATGTGAGACCTCTGCTCATGTGGCAGTGGTCACCGGTGGTGTCTCGAGGGTTCTAGAGAGTTCTAGGTCCTGGTGTATGTTAGTGCATTTTAATTTCTACACTTGGAAAAATATATACATTTCAGAGACTTTGTCAAATTGACACTAAAAGAAATCTATAAGAGAATCTCTGTCCTTGCCCTTTTGCACAAACCAAATGCTTTAGCAAATCATGGCCTTTCTGTTCAGAAACAAAATAGTAGCAATGGATATTTATGTTTATGTTTCATTGCCTTGTTTTGCTACCAGAAAATTAGTCTTTTAGTATTATGTAATCACAGACTGAAGGTAACTTCCATTTCAAAAGCTTTAAATATCCTGTGTACAGCATTAGCGGACATTTCTGACTCACTCCAGTAGTTCACACTCTACTTTTGATGCACATAGAATAACTGGCAAGTAGAGATGCCTGCCTTTCAATGCTTCCTGATTAGTTAATGGGATGTTAAAATGTCAGTTTTTATTCATGAAAATATAAAGGCAGCTTGCATACATATTTTTAAAGTGTCATTGCTAGTAGCTTTACAATATCATGATTGAGACAAGCTTCTATCTGTAGGACAGCCAATGCCACAGACAGCCCACTGTCCAATGACTCATCAGTTGTGGTGTGACAGTCCTAAAATGGCTCTTCCTGTCCTAATTGAGGGGCTACACTCAATCATTATACACTACAACGGAACTAGAGAGGAATACTGTATATGGACGTGACAGTGTAATATATACATCCCTACCCTCATCCACAACAAAACAGCCTTGTCCACCAAACAAGCACCTTTGGTGTTCAGTACAATACTTACACTTGGCATGCCATCTAAATGTTGGTTTTTGATTCTGAGTGGTCATTTAAAGGTGTGGACCAGTAATCCTAAAGTCATGTACTCACCCTCTCAGAGCTCCAGTGTGTTCTCATCAAGAGTAGATCAGCGTTGTGGCATTATCCCTTTAACGTTCTGATGCAGTTGTATCCCTCTGTATACTTGTGCCTTAGAGTACAGTGGCTTTTTTTCTATTGCTATTTGAAGAAACCTCTTTTGTGGTGTGGGAACATCAATGTTTTTGAGGTTTATGAAGTGCATCTGAATTTTATTTCATTCCATTTTAAGTGGCGGTTCATTTCACAGAGTGAAATTTGAGAATGTGATTTGATTTGTAGTTTGATTCATTTTTACTTTACTATATTTCAGTTTTAAGAGTTTCCTGCAGTTTTGGTGATGGTATATTCAGTACTTAACCTAACAACACTCTGTAAACGTTTATGTAGTCTTGATTATTGGTACAAAAGCATAAGTGTACTCCAACCAATCTCTCATCAAAGCCTTTACCAATTTCATTTTCAAGAGAGATGCTGTGTAGAGAAATGTATTTTAGCAGCCTATCTTTATTAAACAAATACCAGAGATTATGACTGAAAAGAAATGTGATACAGTGCAATACATTATTGGAAAATAATAATAATAGGGTTGTTTGTGATGTCTATTTGTAAAATGCAGTTGCCAGAAGAAAAAAAAAATTAGAAGCTTGCATGAATGAATTAGGCCTAAGTTTCATTTTCATTCACTTATGACACACACACACACACACACACACACACACACACACAAAGACAGTAGCAATGGCGGCAATAATCTCAACTTCAGCTTTTGCTGTAGGTGTTGATCATATCTGTGCTGTGCAATGCTTATAATGAAGTGAAGGTGTTCCATCTCTGAGACAATGTTGTCATTGCTGTCAATGTTGTCAATACACACTTACACCATAAAAGCCATTTCAGTTGTGAAACATGGTGGAGGATTTTTCTGTTAGTAAAGTAGAATTTGGTTAGAAGACAATGGTCTGAAATAAGCCATAAACCAACCACAGAATGGCTTAAACATAAGACCTCAACAACTCAAGAATCATAGATTCATGAATCCCAGCATTATTCGTTGGCCATTTTGAGGAACATGATTTCTTGCCTGGCTGCTTGTTTACGGATGGAAAATAAGATATTTTGTTGAACGACCATTTCAGTTGTTACTCAAGCTTACAGCCACAAGGTGGCAGTACTCGCATGGCAAAAGAGTAGCGCACATGTTTCCCCTTTAAATTTTTATTCGAAGTTCGTTTCACTGTTCAGCTCCTTTTGTACACTATCGTCTATATAGTTTTGAATTAAACTTCTACAGTTGATGTCATGTAACGAGAGTGCATCTGTTAACCTATGTTTTACTGTCCTAGAAATGCCAATAAAATGTTAAAACACGCATTTGCGTTTAATAGCGATCCATCAGATTGGTGAGAGAAAATAAGTCCTGTAATGTAGTCGGGCTAAGACAATAAGTTGATTTATTAATCATATGGTAGGACGATGTCATCGTTGGCTCCTAACTCAGTCTTTAGTATCAGACATAAAACGTGGGACAGATCAAAAGGCATTCTCGAGCGGGACGTGTGGCGCGGGTTCGTCGCGGGAGAGCGCCTTTTCTCACTGTCGAGCGCGCCATAGACAACTATGCATTGATGTTCAGTTGAGCGTATTTGCTTTGCGTCGTTTGGCAAGGACAAAAAAAAACGTTGTCTCTTTTGTGTGCAGATGTATAGGTTACGCTAAGGGATTAGATTGGTCATGGGTATGTTGTATCTTGAAAATGTAGGACATTTATTGAATGCAGGCTAATTAGCCTATAAAATTAATAGCACGCGCAAAGCTCTTTGTGAAATATTCAAGCTTTAGGTTTGGATTGAAACTATCTGTCACATCACGGCTGCACACTGAATTTGACTGAGACGCGAAAAAAGAACATACCTGAAGCATAGGCTATCGCTGACAGCATGACTAATCAAATTAGTTAATGTGTCATAGCCTGCTGCCTGTTATTTTGCGTAGGCTACTTTCAAAAGATGATACTCTTTTCCATCCTACCCATGAAAAAAAAAACAAGAAGGCTACCACAAACTCTACCCAAATAGTCCTGAGGGGAGGGGATATTCTTCGGTATTTCGCCCATGTACACTATAGGCTACTTCCATAATAACCTACTATAGGTTGTAGACACTCCCCGTCTTGTATTGTGCGAAGGATAGGCCTACGTAAAACCTGGGAACCAGGGAGCCAATCAGAGGGTTGCAAAATGTTTAAAGGACCATAATGAACAAGCTAGGGCTTAGTAAGTCTATGCTACACGGTTTTCGCCCTCAGTCGAGTTTGGTAACTCTAGGATGTAGTTTAGATGTCTGCATTTCCCCCCCTTTAAACCCGTGGACTGGAATAGATTCGATACGAAAGTGGTATGGACTACATTGTTCACCTCTCTTGTGCGCAGCTGTGAGGCATCCCTTCATCCACTTGTTGCATGAACCCTGTATCCTACAACTGTGCTGAGACAAGAACACTCAACGCAAAAGCCACTGCGGCAACAGGTTTGCCCAACTCTTCCGTCGATTTGGGTAGGCTGAAAGTATTCGAAAATCAGTTTAGCCTACTTTATGGAAATTATATTCGTTTTTTTTTTTTTTTTTTTTAAATAGGCTTATAAAAAACAACTATTAAAGTTTAATACATAGGCTAATAGCCTGGATATCGAATGTCTGACACTGGAGAGATTCGTCTGAAATAACTCTACCAGTGTAGTCTTTCAAATAGGCTTTTGGTATTTTTAATAGTTTTTTTTTTTAGATTAGAGTACGAGAAGCGGTTTTCTGTTCAAGATGCCCGTGTTGATGAGTCCGGATATTGCCACGAAGTTTAAAGAGAAATGGATGCTGCTCCATCCAGATGACAGGGATAACATCAACGGTGCCGTAAACCTGGACGATAGCCTGACTAGTTTGCACTGGCTTCAGAATTTTTCTATTCTGAGCGCTAACCCCGAGAAAGGTCCCAGCTCTGGCTGTCACCCGTCTCACATCTACTACAACAAACACCTGCCTCTATGGGGTACCGACTCTCCCTCCAGTCCTCCCGCCGGAGACACCGCGGCGACAGGGATGCCGCAAACTCCCGGGACGTCTTGCAGCCACTCGACCATCACAACCAGTTACTCACATCCACAAGCGGGACCTTATTCTCATAACCATATGATGGCTCACATGAATCCGCCGGAGGAGATCGACTACAAGACGAACCGTCACGTAAAGCCGCCGTACTCCTACGCAACGCTCATCTGTATGGCGATGCAAGCCAGCAAGAAGACCAAGATTACCCTGTCTGAAATCTACAGTTGGATCACGGAGAATTTCTGCTATTACAGACACGCAGAACCAAGTTGGCAGGTAAGGACACTATAGATTACTGATTAATGTTACAATAAGGATGAAATGTTTATTTTACAGTCAACATCCATAAACAACAACGTCAACTGAATAGGACGATGATTTCCCCTGAAGGTGACAGTGTAGTAATACATAGCCTATTATGATTTTATTCGCAAGTTTAGGCTACACCTGTTGTATAACAGTGCAACAGGTGAAGAGCCTATTGATCCAATGGGACTTCTCAGAGTCTGGCTCACTCCATTTTTTTCTCTTTTTTTATCTCTTAAAGGCGCAGGCTATTGTGTTACAGTTAAATTAGTTTAAAAGTAGAACGACCTTAAACCTTACAGAATGTATGCCAACCGTTTTATCTTCCCTGCTTTGATTACTTGACAGCTTTAATGATAAGTCAGAGGGTACTTAAGATGATTTTACTGGTATGGTAGGCCTGAAAGTGTGTGTGTGTGTGTGTGTGTGTGTGTGTGTGTCAGATGTGTGTCAGAGTGAGTGAGTGAGTGGGAGAGTGGGAGAGAGAGAAGTCCCTTGAAGCTGCTGCTTGTCAAGAGGGACGCTCCATTAGAGTGAGCTTCTTCTGGGAGAGCCGTTGGCAGTCAGGCACAGCTGATTGTGTTTGAGATGCACAGGGCTGCATTACTCGAAAGCCTCATTAACAGCATTTGCTCTCAGCATACACACAACACTGCTCGCCCTACCCCCTCTCCCTCCCCCTCCTCCTCTGTCCTATCCTCCCTCCTGCAGTACATCTCCACTCCTCTCTGTCACTGTGCTCTCTCTCCTCACACACACACATACACACATGCACACACACACACACATGCACGCACACACACGCACACACACAGACCAGTCCGATGAAAGAAGACACCGCTGCCATACGCCACAATGATGTCTCACTGAAACCTGTTACCTTTTAAGATCTGACCTTTCAGCCCTGCCGTCCTCTCGGCAGTCTTCATCAAGTAGTGCTCATTGTGATGTTAAACCCCAGTCTCGGACAATAAAAATACACCTGTGATATTGCCTCGGCTGATTCACACAACAAAAAGGGCTCATTTAAGACCACCCTGGTGGGTTGGATAAATCAACTGGGATGATATAAAACCGGAGAGGGAGGGGGGGAAATGCTTCACGTTCAGATGTATCCTTTTGTTCCACCTGTTTACACTCATCCTCACCCCCACACGGCTAAGCGTGAGCTATTCTCTCTTCCTGGTAGTGTCTTATCATTTATTTAAACAGGCCCTACAAGAGTGCTCCCTGGCAATGGGGGATGTTCCAAGTGTAATTTGTTTGTCAGGCAGAATGCACAGGAGGCAGGCCAGGGAGAGACAGAGCGCAGGCGAAACAATGGGAAAACTCACAGGGTTTCTCCTCTGCGGATCAGCACCCTGGGACTGTGTCTTGGCTGATGAGAGAGAGGTGTTGCCAGGCTTATTTTCAAGCCTGGATCCATTCAGTCAGGAGGTGTTGTTAAATTGTGTGGGAAATTAAAGTGATGCTGGCTCAAATGTTGGTTGAAGTGAATGATGAGATGTTTAAATGAACAATCAAATCGAAGCAGGCTCCAAGCTTTCTAATCTGGTAAAAAAATAGCCGTTTTACAACTTTTGTCTTTTGTAGACTTTTAGTATCAACAGAAGAAACAACAGGGTGAGTTTTGAAATGAATGATGTTTCAATGTTTTTTTTCTTCATGTTTCTCTCTTCTAGAATTCCATTCGCCACAACTTGTCCTTGAACAAGTGTTTCATGAAGGTCCCACGGCAGAAGGACGAACCGGGGAAAGGAGGGTTCTGGCAGATCGACCCCCAGTACGCCGACATGTTCGTTAACGGTGTCTTCAAGCGCCGGCGAATGCCCGCCACCAACTTCACCACCCAGCGGCAGAGCAAGCACCAGCTTTCCTCCTGCGGTCAGTCTGGCCAGGGCAGCCAGCACCTTGGCATGGCCTTCTACCAGGGGACGGGCATGGACCATAAGCGGAAACAAGCGCCACCCAAGCGTGGAGGTAGCAAGCTGGCACGGATGCCCAAGTCCCCGCTGCTGGCCACTGAAGCCAAGGGGGCGGACATGCTCCGTGGGGACTTTGACCTGGCCTCGGTGTTCGACGACGTCCTCAGCAGTGGTGGCAGCACGTTTGAGGATCTGGACATCAACACGGCGCTGAGCTCCCTGGGCTGTGAGATGGAGCTGTCCCCTCAGGGGCAGCACGCCGCCGCCACCCGTGGCAAGTGGTACACCAGCGAGGATGAGCAGGCCTGTGCCTACCTTGAGGCCAGCAGCATGATGGGAGACCTCCAGCATCAGCACCAACAACAACAGCATCGACAACTCCACCACCATCAGCAGCAACAGCATCTACAGTCCCATCCACTCTACTACGAGGGCATGACTCTATTCTCAGATCAGCACCAGCTGCACCCTTGGGAGGAGATCAAGGAGGAGCCTCAGCCAGTCCCACTGTCCCTGGACCAGGGCTTTGGGTTCTCTGAGGGCTTCTTTTCAGAGATGCAGCTGTGGGAGAGGGCGGAGTCATATATGTAGCCCTGAGTATGTCACATGACAGGAAGTCAGTTGTCCAACTCATATCTCACCAGATCAGATATGCATTGTCTTTGCTGGTCTGAAGACCTACAGACTTTTGTTTTGCTACATTAGCATAATTATTCTTCATATATATATGTAATGAAAAAAAAAATAATTTTTGATTCTGTTTTTTTTTACCTTTTCCATGTTTTTTTGTTATTTTTACAAAATCTATGCCGTATGTTAGTTTTTGTGATCTTTTTATGCTCATTTAATATGCTTATGAGCAGTAGATGATCAGTGTAGTTAAAGTATGATATATAGCAATGAATCAAATTTCTTTAATCAAGTTTAATATATATTCATTTCAGTTCATTGTGAATTGTGACCTGCAAATTTTTCAAATCATACAACCGAACAAAAGGGAAGAAAGTGGCTGGTGTAGACCAACCCTAACCCTTAAAGGAGTACCGTCACACCGGTGTGACGGGAATGTTGGGAAATTAACATTCTAAAGAATATCTGGGTTCATTGAATTCAACATAGAATTTTAGAACCTTCAATTGTTGCGGAACTTAGAATGTTCAAAAACCTACACCTTTAAGGGTTAAGGAAGCCACGCACAAGCACTTTGTCACAGAATTGGGTTGTGATTGCAGTATGAAGAGGAAATCTCCTATTTATTTTTCAACTCAAAGAACATATTGATTGAGACGTAAAGAAATGGAGTGGTCTGTGTTTTTTTAAATAATAATAATAATATCAAGTTTGGATGATTTATGAAAGTCAATGGCAAAGACTGTTATGAAAGATAAATGGATTGAACATAGTTTAAACACAGTGACTCAGTTGTTGATGTTTTTGTACTTGAACAAAATTATCAAGATCATAAAAGATGGTGCATGTTGAGAACACGTAATTCACATCCAATTTCCAGTTCCATGCAATGTTATTGATTTCAGTCATACTGCAGTGCCTTTACATAATAACATTTGGTGCCAGTCAATGTTTTTTGATGATCAGTTATGGATAGTAGACTCTCCTGACTGTAAATTATTGATTTTCAGTGCAGTTTTCTCCCTGTTGCTTTGGTAAAAAGTCAGTATGCAAAATATGAGAGAGATTCATCAAATCCTTTTTTCTAACTCTCACTCTAACTAGCCAAACATGCAACATACAGAAGGTCATGGTGTCGAGGTCCTAAATCCTACATCTGGTATGGAAAATGGTAGTTTGGTCTTAACATTTTATATTAATATGCTGAAGAAAATGACAAAATGATTTTTTTGCAACGAAAATGCTTCTATACAGTGTCTTTATCTGTGCAATAAATCCTTTGTGAACACATTGTCACTGTACTTACCTGTTAACCAACATGAGCAGGGCTTCAGACTCAGTGCAGTTCTGTAATCAGAGATCTTTTGCAAGTAAATATTAGTGAGCGAGATATACTTGCAATGCTTATTAAACTGCATTTACACAGTTAAATATATTAATGTTTAACCTCATCCTTAAGACTTTACTGACATGGCTTAGGCTTCATAGCTGTTATCTCATCATGTCATTGAAAAAGTTTTCTGAAGTTGTTTTGTCTGATTGTCACTCAATGCAATGAATAAAGTGGGTTTAGACACACGTCCCTCTGTCTTGTGTTGTGATTTATTTAGTTTTAAAAAACATAATGCACTTGAACAGAAACATTGGACAGGAAGTTATATTTATCTTGTGATAGATATCTCACTTGAGGAGCTAAGATGACCATATGTAAGCTGTGTTAACACACATCGGTCCATAAGTGTCACAATGATGACCAGAAACATAGGGACACAGAGATGATTATCTCCATTTTATACAATTTTACAACATATATGGCCATACATATGTGTGTGTAAGGAGGCCTGCTTATTATTCTGAAGCAAACACTGATTTATCTCTCCTAGTCTAGAGGCCAGTTGTTTATTGACAGAAGAAGTAGAGGTATAAATCGGGCCAGTCAGGACTTGCCTAGTGTCGTCACTGTGCGCAATATGTTATTGGAAAGGGACACGTGGCGATGTGTGGCGTCTCCTCTGACCCTCTGTGCTCTGACCCTCGTTACTGAGCCGTGGGTCTGATGTGCCAGACAGGAGCGGTGTGATCGCATCTCACATACAGGCTGGCTGAGTCTGATGCCTTGAAATGCCCTCCGCCGAGATAAATGTTAGAGACACTCTGACGCAGGAATGTGCGCGGCGCTCAGAAACAAATGTCGATATTTGATTGAAGGCCGCTCACAACATTTCAGCTTTTCATCTACATGCTCAGAGTGAGCTTGCAGCCATTCCAGGGGCACCGTCTGAGCCTTTACACGCTACTGTGTTTATTAACGGCTAAGTTCACCAGTGAAATCTCTTTTTAATTGAAAAGGTGGAAAAAAGGAGATTATTCCAAATCAAAGGTTCTGCCTCCTTCTGACTTGTAGGGTGTGTGTGTGTGTGTGTGTGTGTGTGTGTAAAGATCTCATAGAAGCCGTGAAATAACTCGCATTCCATGAGCATCAGGGGCGGAATGAGGGGGAGTGATGAAAGCAGACTCAACACTAAACACCCGTCAAGGAGACAAAACACCCTCAACAAACCCAATGAAGTAAAGCCATTTAGAAAACCACTCCAGAGCTGTCCAGGTACACCCCAACATGTCAAGCAGAGTGAGTGGGATTCTTCAATAGACACTTTTCTCCAAAGTGGCACAGGGACTGACAACGTTCGAGTGTCCAGCAGGGGCCAACCATTTCTCAGGCGGTAATGCTACCCCTGCTCCACACCCCGTTTTCATCGAGCTTTCCACTTAAAGTCCCACCACAGACGATGCCACTGTAACAGTTTGAGTGAATGTACATGAGAGGAATGTCATCTGACCGAAGCAGCGAGAGATGGCCGCAGAGAAATGGAAGCTCTGTGGCTGTCGTGCGTGCGTGAGAGAGATGAGAGGGACCACTGAGATGGCAGTGTGGGGGTGGAGGACCGATGGGGTGGGGGGGGGGGGGGGGGGGGGGTTGATGAAGGGCTCTTTAGGGAGGCGGCTTCTGTGGAGGTGGCACAGCCAGGCATCCTTGGCCGTGGAGATAGCATTATCTCCCAGGAGTCAGAGCCACAGTCCTCAGTTTGTGTGTGTGTGTGTGTGTGTGTGTGTGTGTGTGTGTGGGATGGAAAGAAAGAGAGAGTGCCCTTTGTAGTATGTAAGTCTTATATTTATGTGGGTGTATATGTGAGCTTAAGTCTCAATGTATGCATGGGTATTAATGAATGTGCTTTGAGTGTGTGTGTGTGTGTGTGTGTGTGTGTGTGTGTCTGTGTGCATGGACACATGTGTATCAGTGAATGTCTGTGTATTTTCAAGTATTTTCATGTGTGTGTGTGTGTGTGTGTGTGTGTGTGTGTGTGCTGGCCCGGTATGCGGACCTATCAGCAGGAACAGGGCCAGCTGTCAGGTCCAGTGCTGTGTGTGTGTGTGTGTGTGTGTGCGCCGCTGCTTTATGTGGCTCTCGCACAGCTGGCGCTCCCAGATTACTGGTGCACGACGGGCACTCAGTCCAGATCAGTCACACACACACACACACACACACACATGCGGGAGTCTCGTCCACTCACACATCCACAGTGCGAGTCCAATCATGCACGCATGGGAGCACTCTCAAAGTCATGGGAATTGTGCTAATCACATTTGCCATCTCTGCCCATTTGATCAGGAAGGAGTTTTGCTTTTCAGCCAAAGATGAGATGTCATTTAAAGACCCAAACTTATGTCCTTCATGTCTGTATGGTCCATTTGAGGTGAATATTGTTTCTTTTTTTATATCCACCAGATCCAAAGCCTTCAGGTGCACTGGGCAGTGAACAGTGCAGCACAGAAAGGTTTGATTGGATGTGGAACAAAAGCAAAGCAGATGCCCTTTTTGCAAATAATATTGTGACTTTAGACATTTCACGTAACACTACGCACTTCACACTGAGAGGTTGCCAACTGTACGTTTACGCATTGAATATGCATTCCTGACTATTGCCAAGGTGTCAAAAAATGTCCTTGTTTATCAACACAAAACTGGAATCCAAGGTAAAGGAATCCCAAGGTTTCATGTGAGGTGGTTTTTAGCTTCTACAGTTCTTCTGTTGTCACACATCAACATTCTGTATTTTCCTATAGGAGCTGAAACCTAAATACTCATGACATCCAATGTACCAAGTGTGCATTTTTTCAGTAACTGCCAAAATTAATTTCACCTGAATTTCAATAGCCTCTGGAACAAAACCATTTAGAGATGAAAGCCTTCTTACCCAACCAGTGTTATCTCCTGCAGTGCCACCATGTGTGTTAAAGTATCAATTAAAACGTCCATGCTCTAATCACATTTAGAACTTCTTTGGTCCAGACACAGTCTCATTCCTGGCTGGATTGTATCGCTGACCACCAACAGGGCTGGGTCAAAGTTCATAGGTCATTAAGTGGCTTCCCCCATTCTACTGAGGACAATAATCTGCAGCAGATGATGTAGCTTGTCTTGACTGTCACCACTATCAGTTTAAACACTCGCTAGTAAAAATAAGTCTTGTGTTAAAGTTTATAGGGTATTATTAGGCTAATTTAACCTCTGGGTTTTTGTGTGGGAGCATTGAGGAGATTGGCCATTGTAAATGTAAGCAAGTACTGTCTGATTAAGTGACAGTAGCCCCTGGTGGAATCTTTGTTTTAAACGGTTGTCACATTTTATTCCATTCAAAGCATTTTATTGTAATATGTGAATTAATGCCACATATTTGATTCCACATTTCTTTTTGTACATTGTGTTAATTTGCACCAATTTGTTGATCTGAAACAGGATTGGAAAACTGTAATTATCTTCCTAATGTACTTGCAGGTCTACATTGTACCCCAGCATTTTCACACACACACAGACACAAACACTACATTGTACCCCAGCATTTTCACTCACACACACACACACACACACACACACACACACACACACACACACACACACACACACACACACACACACACACACACACACACACACACACACACACACACACACACACACACACACACAATCACACACTCTATCATTACACTCAAGATACACCCTGTGTCCGTGAGCACATCTCCATTTGTGTCTGTGTTTTACCCACGAGTGCTGAATGCATTCCCAAATGGACTTTATCGGAATCATTGTTCAGAGAGGAAACATGAAAACCTAATTACAAGGGGGCTAGCGAGCCTTGTAATTAGTTGTCTCACACCACCCTTGTATTTTGTCGCACACAGCCCAGCTGAAAATCCACTGCTGGTCCTTTATGTCACGCTGTTTTGATGTGCTAATTTTATTGATTGCCCCGCTGAAACGTACAAATAGACACACACACACACACACACACACACACACACACACACACACACAGACACAGGCGTACACAGGCGCAAACACAGAAAAAAAGAGAGGGAGAAAAGAGAGAGAGAGAGAGAGAGAGAGAGAGAGAGAGAGATAGGGAGAATCGGTCTATGACTGTCATTGGTCTGTGCTGTTTATTCCTTCTCGAGAGTGAATGTTTTTCATTGGTCTCTAAGCAAAAAAGAGATGCAATTAAGGACCTGTATAGAAGGCTAAAGAGCCTCCATTCACACACACACACACACACACACACACACACACACACACACACACACAGACATACAAGCATCTCCATTCCTCTACCACCCACCACACTGATCTGTGGTGGTTCCTCCATTCTGAGGGGACCTGCTGGTGTGACCGACCCAGACCCACCTCTGCACTCTGTCACCCCAACATGTTTCTCAGCATCAAACATACAAAGTGTGCAGCAGTGAGAGAAATGTTAACTACACCACAGCACACATAAATGACGTCAATTAAATAAATGACAAAAATACGCGTACGTGCTGTAAGCATAAACTGGAGGTTGAGTGAGAGACAAAAACAGAGTGTTTTTAAAAGGGGAACCCAGTGTGAACTTCTCTCCTGAGAAGCTCAGCGTATTTTTTAATTAGTTGGGCTGTTTGTCTGCACTGTGGACTGAGCAGTGACTGAAGACGAAAGGGAAAGAGGGGATTCATCGTAAAAACACAAATCTCCCCCCACACCCTCCTCCCCCCTCTCGTTCCCCTTTTCATCCAGGGCTGCCCCAGAGCCTCTCCCCCCCAGTCTCTCTGCCAGACGGGCAGCTTGCGGTTTTCGTCTCAGAACTCCAGTCCCGTTCCCGTCCTTGTCTCGTCCCGTTTTTTTTTTTGTAAATGTCAGAGGGGTGGGGTGGGGTGGGGTGGTGGTGATGGTGGTGGTGGTGGTGGTGGGTGGTGGTGGTGGTGGTGGTGGTGGTGGTGGTGGGGAGGGGTGCAGGGGCCAGCAGTTGTAAAATGCCAGTGGGTTTGGCAAGAGGACGGGCGAGCTGAAAAGCATTCCTCCCG
>NC_063210.1:7192120-7249620 GCF_017589495.1 Alosa alosa
AGAGACCAAACTGCATGGCAGGGATTCAGATATCACTTTTACCATGCAGTAAGCAACTGGTGTTTCTTCATTCACGGTGTCTCACCTACTTTTAGCTGCCAAGGAACACAAACAAACACACACACACACACACACACACACACACACACACACACACACACACACACACACTTAGAGAGAGAGAGAGAGAGAAGTGGGCTAGGAGTGTTCAAATCACTAATTGGACACAGGAGAACTGGGGGAACTAAAAGGTCTCCTCTGGGATGGAGAGATAACAGCAAGAGAGGAGAGTAAGAAAGGAGAGTACAGACAGAGAGAGAGAGAGCTGGACTCACAAACCTTATGTGTGCTCATGTGTGAAATATACCCGTGTTTACAATTGCACGCCGACTGTTTGCTAACACAGGGCACTAAAGATCCACCAGAGGATCTGGGATGGAACAACACTAAAAGCAAGGGTACTCACAAGGCCAGGCGTCAACCTCCTCTGTTACAGACATTGCAACAGAGACTCCGATCATCCACCTCCATACACCGCCACAAGTTACTTTGGAACACGAGACAACCTCTTGTACTTTTACTTTTACTGAGTGACTGAGTTCACATGGTTAATTAGCTTACATCATTACAGTTACATCAACTGTAAAACTAAAAAGACAATACTTTTGTTTCATTTAAGTGCTGTTTGCTTGCCTTTAGTAAAAATAAGTCTACGTATTCTTAAAATGTCTTCTAACATTCTGTGTTTAAAGTGTGTGCTATCTCAAATCCTTATGGAAAGTGTTCTTTTGCGAACTCTTTACATTCGAGTCATGTGAGAGTGACTTGGTGCGACACGAGAGACAGGAACCAGGTGAGGCTGACTTCCTGTGTGTGGCTGTGAGGCCGTCCTTTGGGACCTGCGTGAGACTGTGTAAACATCTGCAGACACCTGGGGATTTACGACGGTGATAACAAGATCAGGTCAGTGTGACGTGTCATTACATTCAATAGACGTTATAGCACAGCAGCCTGTGACGGAGGCGTTGATTTAGTTCTAGAAGTTAATCATGGAGAAGTTATTAGCGGACGTCTCCCTTGCTAGTTGGGGGCAGCCGTGGCCTACTGGTTAGCACTTCGGACCTGTAACCGGAGGGTTCGAACCCCGATCCGACCAGTAGGCACGGCTGAAGTGCCCTTGAGCAAGGCACCTAACCCCTCACTGCTCCCCGAGCGCCGCTGTTGATGCAGGCAGCTCACTGCGCCGGGATTACTGCGTGCTTCACCTCACTGTGTGTACACTGTGCGCACACTGTGTGTGTTTCACTAATTCACGGATTGGGATAAATGCAGAGACCAAATTTCCCTCACGGGATCAAAAGAGGATATATACTTATACTATACTATAATAGTTGACTGACCTGTTGTTGTGACAGTTTGAACCCAATTAGTTGCACTGCAATTAGATTCAGGTGAGTGCGGGAAATACATCAACAAAGCACTTTAACGCACGCTGCGTGGCACGATGCTAATTTGGCAGGAAAGGTCTATCATTAGGCCTAGTCCTTGTTTAGTTCTGGCTGCTCGGATGACCTTTTTGAATTATTTTGGTGACCCAATCCACTCATTAGTTGAAAAACATCACAAAGACAGGCAGCAACATCGGTGTTAGGCCATGACTTTCTCCACGACAAAACACAGGCTGTACAAAGCACCATAATTACCTTTGCCTTAATGGCATCTGTGGCCAAGATGAGATAAGGCTAAGCTCTTCCTGAAAGTGCATCTGAAAAGTACAGTAGGTACGCTTTATTTCCTTGAATTGTTTTGTCACCCATAGTTCCTCTTACTGTGGGTACAACACACATTTTTATCTTGTGTGTCCCATTCACTAAATTAGGTATCCTGGAACATTTCTATCCAAACCTTGTTATTATCAAAAAGGGGTTGAAGAAGAATGGGCCTGCATGTTCAAAGTTGCAGTTGCATGGTCATTGCTCGATTTTTAACATTCTGTGGTATTTGTCTCTCAAAGTAACATTACATTAAATAATTTATCTGCCAATTGTGCGTGTGTGTGTGTGTGTGTGTGTGTGTGTGTGTGTGTGTGTATGTGTGTGTGATTGAGAGAGAGGGGGAGAGAGACTCACAATGAAACAAACACACACAAATGAACCCTTGTCTCACAACTATATGTGATCTCTTAGAAAACAATTCAGTCCTCCCAATGAACCAAAAAAGGATGTCTTCCTCACTAGACTGTGTAGGCTACTGCTCACACTGAAACCAAAAGGCCTATTTTTTGCTGCCTGAGTCCTGGTGGGCTGTGCCCAGGGGAGGTGAGCAGCAGGCGGAGGTCCTCTGGAATCGGGAGCCTGTTCGGGATGGAGCTGCTCCCTCAGGGGTTGAGGTTTCACCAGGCGCGCAGTTCATTAGGGGAGATGGGCGGATGTGGCCAGGAGCTGAGAGCTGAGAGCTGGAGAGGTGGAGGTGGCGGTGGAGGTGGAGGTGGAGGTGGCGGAGAGTAAATTAGATGTCTTGGTTGGGGTTAATGACAGTGTAGGTGCTGACAGGTGAGTGGGTGGTAGTGGGGGGTTAATCCCATGGGGGAGGGGGCCGCCCACAGTCTTGTCATACCCAACATCACAACCACCACCACCCCTGCAGCAGGTCCCAGATCAGTTGTCTCCATGGCCTCTCTCCCCGGCCCCTATTCACATGCGTTGGCACCTTGGCACCAGTGGCAATTGTCTATGTCACCAATCCCTATGCGCCACCAACTGCTAAACAACAGCAGTAGTTTCTGTACAAGATGTCAATGAAACATATACTGTATGAAACCATTTTATTGTAACAACAGAAAATACTGTAAATTCATCTATTGATTTGAAATGCTGTGTTTATTATCCGTGATAATAGAATTATCCTTGAAAATTCTGCTAAATCAATAGATTCACACAACTTTATAATTCCAAGTTTAGTACTCCTAAAGCCCTGCTTCTTACGGTGTAAAGAAATAGCACAGCACAGTGATTCTTTCAAGCTTGTGCACTTGGATGAAGAAAAAACAACACAAACACAAATTATGCTCTTTTTAAGTTCATTATTTGGGCAAGCCCTGTGTGGCAGATTTTTCGGCTGAATGTATTCCTTTTTTTGCAGCAGAGTGTGTTCTGAATGTAGATGGTGACAACAAGCTGTTGTCCCCGAGGTCCTTTGAGACTCCGAGAGCAACGAGCTGGACACTTTCTCTCCACATCAAAATCAGTAGAAGTCTCTCGGTCCCAGAGACACTTTTGTTGCTTTGACATGGCTGTTTGTCCTTCTGTCCCACCAGAGGAGCGGCGGACAAAACAGGCCGTCCACGTCTCTCTGATCACTCCAAGACTTTTGTAACGTTCTCATTTGAATTCACACATGCCCCTATTCACGCTCACAGAGACAAGACGCTTCTTAATGAGCTGGGTAGCCTCCCTGCCAGTTTTTTTTTTCTCTGTCTCTCAGTCTCATTCTCTCTTTCTCCCTCTCTCTCTGTCACTCTCTTCCTACTCCCTACTCTCTCTCTCTCTCTCTCTTCACTTTCTCCAATACTCTTTCCATCTCTCTCTCTCCCTCCCTCTCTTCCTTCCATCTTCTACTATCTGACCGTGCTGCCAATTATGTTAAGCCTCAGTCACATTTGCCAGCTTCTGTAAAGGACCTCCGAGTCACATGTGGGAGCGTCCAGTCAGACACATCCACAAGGCTTTGGCAGAGGGTCACTGTGTGTGTGTGTGTGTGTGTGTGGGGTGGGGGCATTGGCATACATTTTATGCTCACTTGTCAGGCATGCCAACTCTGAGTAGTCCCGAGACACTTCAAGTCTCTACATGATGACTTGAATCTGCTGCAACATGCACAGTCCTTACATCTCTTTATGGTTCCAGATTAGACAAACTCTCTCCTAAATGTTCTGGAGATGTGTTGGAGTTTCAGTTTAAAGCATTGCAGAGCACGTGTGGCCGCCGCGGTGTTATGCAAGTCCTGTTCCCCTCCTGGTCAGTGGCCATGGCAGGGTGTGGGAGGAATTTGACCAGCGCTTTGTGTCTGCCCCATCTCCCCACTCTGTGAGTGCCCAGTCCTGGCTCGCCGCATCAAAGCATCACACTTAAGACCTCAGCAACGCCATTGTGGCACTTTTGGCACCATTGTCAATGCTGCAGCTGGGCAATATGGCAACTGGAGAGGAACTTTGATGGGATTGTAGTGAGAAATAGGCACACAAACAGCGGCAAACAGGGCCACCGTTGTATTTAAATGTGTCCACAGTGTCCCTGCCTGAGGAAATCAACAGGCATTTGCAAAAGGCCACATGGAGGTATGTTGCACCTGTGGTTTAGCTCAAGGCAGGTACCTGGTCATTGTAAAGATTTTTTTTGATTCTAGCAGTCTGTGTTGACAAGTTGGTGACATATTTAGGTGACACACACACAGGGATAGGATGCAAAAACACATTCCTATTTTAGATTTCTTCTGCTTCTCATGCCATAGATAATGTCACCTTGATTAAATATCTTGCCCTCTAATGCAACAAAACTCATTTATTAGTATTATTAGGCCTCATGCAGGATGGAACTTTCAGGCCAATTTCCTTTTATTTTTAACCAAATCCACAATTTATTCTTATTTTGTTGAATCCCAATCATTTCTAGCCATCTGTAATGCTTTCTTTTAATTTACTTTTTGAAAATGTTATGAGTGGTTGAAAGGGCCTACCAAGATGGAATAAGGAAATATTATTGTTCCATGAATCCAAATTAGGACAATAAAACCCCTTTGATATTGTGTGCCTTCAGTTTCTGATTGGCTTTCATACTGCTCTTCGGTGTTTTGGCTGAATGGTGATTACCTGTGCTAATAACAATAACAATTGGCCACGAGCTTCCAATTTGATCAAATGGAGTTCATCCCTCAGCACACCAGGGTAAGGACCATTTGGATGGGTTAGAATGTTTGTTTGAAGACATTTTCTCTCAGAAAATTAAGAGAAAATATCACAGAAATGTACAAGAAAATTGTTGCTATTTTGCTACATCATATTCTCATGACAGCACTGAATTTACCCATATATAATAAATGTTCAATATTATTTACATTAGAAAGTATGTGCTATCTCCAAATGGTCTATGTTTAAGCAATACACATATTTAATTTATTCTAAACTCATAAAAGTCCATAATATAAACTCATATTATTTTAAATTACTCATTCCCTCTGATGGTTGTGAGATCTTTTCCAGGATGCGTGAGACATGGGGCTCAGGTAAAAGCAGGCTGCTTTCTTCACTATCTCTCCATTGTTCTGCCCAGTACCATGATTGAGGAAACATAAAACAAGTCATCTGCGACATGTCCGATACGTCCTGTTGCAGGAGCGTCCATCTCCCCCACTGAGCCCTTTGTCTCCTTTTTGTCCTCGCCGAGCTTGTTGTCTTTTTTTTATTTGTGTCCTGGCTTTCTACCGCTCTCTTTTGAACACCGTTTTACCATGACAATGGGGCGCTGGGTGCGACTGCCCCTCCAACCCTGGCAGGGTCACCGTTGGGATCCGGGGGCAGGTTCATTCACTGGGCACAGCCAGGCCGAGTCGTAAAGCCCTTGTTCTGGGTCTGGGGGGGCGGACGGGTAGGTGGGTGGGTGGGTTGGAGGAGGTTGAGGAGGCGGAGGTAGCTGCTGAGCCCTCCCCTGGTTAAAGACCAAACAGCGTGTTGTGTCTGTGTCCACCAAAGAGAGCGAGCAGCAGGGGTGGCAGCTCTGTTGGTTTTATGTGACAAGTGCGCCTGTGTGGGGCCTGCAAGGGCACAGAGGATAATTGGCCTCCTTCACCTTGAAGAGGGCCGACAAACGGCAGCGGATCTCCTTGGGCTTGACCTTTAAGTGTCTTAATGAAGTAGTGCTACGCGTGGCACAGATGTGTCCTGTCAGGAGAAATGAAATGGTTCAGGATGATGGACATTTCTTTCCCCAAGGACACGTTTTTTTGTGTTGAATCAAACCCTCTCTGTTGTTACTTAGAGAGGTTCAGGTATTTTCACCCAACAGCCCCTCAATAGATCGACCCACTCGTTTTCTCCCACCTTATTTCCAGGTCAACAAAAATAATTTAACGTTTCCCATTCTAAACCCTCCAGGATTGAGTTTCACAACCAACAAAGGTTCTTGACAGGGGTGTTCTCTCTCTCTCTCTCTCTCTCTCTTCTCTCTCTCTCTCTCTCTCTCCCTCTCTCTCTGCGCTCTGGCACATTTTGGAGGTCAGCCTGCCCTGGGTTTTTATGGTGCCCCATCAGGTGGCAGTGCAGTTGGAGCACCCTCCATGATTGCCTCGATTGGAGAGGGGCCTCTCCGACAGAAATCAGCAAAGCTATAATTTCGGCCTCGAGGCCATTCAACCAAGCTTTGAGCCATGATTGGCTGAGAGCCGTTGATGGGGGAATGTGGTGGGGTGGGAGTGTATGTGTGTGTTTATGTGTGTGTGTGTTTTAGAGAGGCACAGTGCACTCAGTCCTTGGGAGGCCTGGCAGGGGCAAGCCTGAGCTTGCCCGGGTGATATCACACACGCGTCAGGGTCTCGAGACAGGCTCTGCTGGCTATCAGTGACCTGCCCATTGTACAGGACAATAAGGAGGGCCCACACTTAATAGATGACTGGGGAAAATCACAGGCTAACGCCTACTCTTTTGAAATGCATTGCTGATACCTGGAAATGGCCGTTATCTCTAAAACACCCCTTGCAGCAGATGATGTTCTTGTATGTTCTCTCTCCACACTGGTAATTTACAAAGCCAGTGTGTGTGTGTGTGTGTGTGTGTGTGTGTGTGTGTGTGTGTGCATTCGTGCTGAACATATATGAGTCCTAACTTTAAGCAATGATCATGTGTTGCACCTGCGGTGGAATCTTTTTGGATTTCGAATGACTGCCAATCAAACTGCACATGACAATAAGACCAAAATCTGAACAAAGGCAAAAAAAAGCCTTTTCTCTAGCTTCTCTCTTCTCTCTACTCTATTTAGCAGGTGCTGCAATGAATTGGCCCCCACACAAGACGTGCAATCTCCTCTGATGAACCAACCCCCCCCCCCAATCTGATATATCCTAATCAGAGTCAGGCTCTTGCTCCGCTGCTGTGGTGCTGGCTGCTGTGTGACACTCTCGATCTATCAGCGCGCGGCCTTAGAGGGAGCGTCTGAGGGCCCCTAATCACGCTGATGAAATCATTACCATTCCCCCCCCCCCCGGCGTGATGAAAGAGGATGGGATGGACGAGGCCCGTGATAAAATGGCCTTAAGATGCCTGATGGGCGAAACGCCGCCGAGATGGACCGCCTCGTCCAACCCACGGGCCTCATTTGCCGCAGGCTGGTTTTCACCGACACGCTCCTCATTGTGCTGCGGGGGAGGGGGGAGCGGTTGTGGAGTAGCCGTAGCTGACTGCCGGCTCTATGCCAGTGGCGGCGAGCTAATTTACCTCTCGTCGCCTGCGGTGATTGGTGCCAAAGATCCCGCAGGCTTGTTATGAATTGTCATCGTCTGATTACCTTAAATGAACCAAATGGAGAGAGCGGTGGAGATGCTTCATTTCAATGCAAATCGGAGAAAAAAGGACCAGGGAGGGTGTGTGTGTGTGTGTGTGTGTGGGTGTGTGGGTGTGTGGGGGGAGTGAAGGGATTTTTCTCTTTTTGCACCAGTGGCGCTAACAAGGAGAGGGATTATGAAATCTCAAATATTCCCTTTCTCCAGTAGCATGAAAAAAACATGAGGTATTCTTCTTCCTCTTTATTCTAAGCCATGTTCAATGACACCTCACTAATGACCAGTTGTGAAGACTGCAGCCGTTGCATTGCAACACGCTGGAAGCCTAGAAGCTTCCGTGCTGAGAAGACCTCCCGCGCGGTGCGTCGAGTCTGATTTCTCTTTCACAATGCAGCGTCGTGGAGGCAGCGGCTAACCCGCGAGAGATGCCGCACCTCGGGCACGGGGTCCAGGGTAAGTCCAGACAAGTCCAGACACGCTGGCTGTTTACTGATTAGACACGCTGGTAACGAACAGGAACAATGAGGCATTCCTCCTCACGCTGCCCCTTGCATACAAACCAGTTGACAGGTCTGTCAGGAAAGGGGACAGTGTGTGTGTTTGTGTTTTTTTTTTCTGTGTGTTCATTGTGATAGACAGACACACATACACACACACACACACACAGGACCATACAGTCACACACTGGGCAGGCACGGCAGGTGGAGGCATTTCTGATCCCTGTTCAGGTTTCACTACTGAGCAGTGCCCTCACACTGCCTGGGGAACAATGGCCACTCCTCTGACCGTTTCACCCCCTGAATGTACAATGTTGTACTGATTGTGGTGAACTGCGTGGGGAGATAATTCATAGTAATGATGGGGGTATGCTATGCTGCCATTGTGTTGAACACACATTACTTGTGGGTCTGGCTCCTGTGGTTAGGTTGAATGACAGGTACTCAAACAGGACCACGTCCTTCTCTTACCTACTTGTCCATGAACAGAGCACAACCCCACGACCTCTTTCACTACCCCTCATCTTGGCCGTAACAATCACGGCAGAAATGGCAGCAGCAACAGTACTGTGTTTATTGACAGGGACACTGTCTTAAGAATTGGGCACTATGACAGAATACTAATTCGGCCTGCCTATAATAATAATGTTGGTCATTATGTCCTATGAGGGCCCCCTGTCCGTGCAGGAACTGGACTTGTCCTAATGTCACCCCCATCCCCATAATGCCCTAGCCTGGCTAGCGCCACCACTTCTCAATGAGACGTGGTCTGGGAACCAAACGTTAATTTTCTCGTATTTGAAAAAAATGCCCAGATCCGTTTATTGGGTGCCACGGATGTCTATCAAATGCGTCTGTGCATAGCTCATCATCGTCTTGCTTTCCCCCTTGTTCTGTGATTGGTCCCCTATCTCAGGCGAAAATTTGCTCCATGGTCTCCAGGCTGCCTTAGCGGCGTGAATCAAATCGCGCGCAAGGCAGCATGGGAACACCCAGGCTAATAATGCCCTGATGTGTGCACAATGTCGCTTACCTGTTTGTCCATAAACAAAGCCCAACCCCACTACCTCTCCTACTTCGCCTCACCCTGGGTGTAACAGCCATGTTGGAAAAAAGCAGAGCCAAAATGGCAGCAGCAACAGCACTGTAATACTGGAGAAAGAAATTATTTGAGATTTCATAATCCCCCATTACGTTGACATGGACACTGCCTAAAATAATACTATATTCTGCCCTGCCAATAACAACAATATTGGTCATTATGTTCTATAAGGACCCCCTGTCAGTAGAACCTTGAAATCATCCTAGCTAACCCCAACCCCCCCTAACACCCCTGCGGTGTGGACAGTGGACAGAGTTGATATATTCATAGTGAGGTATTAACTATGGTCATCGTACATATAAAGGTGTTTAGAGTGGAGAGAGAATGACATGGATGGATGCAATAAAGAGACAGAAAAAAGGGGAGCGTGTAAAATGGGTAGTTAGATACTGACAGACACAGAGAGCTCTGAGAGAGGGGGGGGGGGGGGGGTTATGGGATAGTGAACGGCTGTAAGACTGCTGGGAGTTACAGGGCCTTGGCAGCCTGTGGTCTGGAACTGACGGCTGAGTGCTGTGAGCCGGGATGGGGGGAGGAGAAGAGGAGGGAAAGGAGAGGAGGAGGAGGAGAGGAGGGGAGGAGAGGAGAGGAGGGGAGTGCTCTAGGGGTCTGTGACCGTTAGCTTCTCCCTCCTTCCTTCACCTGCCAAAAAGAGCTCATGTGTTTGGTCCCAGTTTGGAATGGAGATCCTTTATTAAAAAAAAAAAAAACACTCTTTCACACTTTAACTAAACACACACAGCAGTGCCTCTTAATGAGCCACGAGTAAACAACATAAAACAAATATTTGGCCGTGAAGGACATTATGGACATAAACAACGGATTGGTCTCCTGGTTAATGTTCAACAAGGGGACTCAGGAACTGCTTTGAAACGGCAAATATGATTCAACCTTAGCTGATTGTGTGTGTTCCCCTCACGGTAAACAGAGAAACAAGAAAGAACCAAGAGGAGTTTTTCCATAAAAATGTTGTGTGTGTGTGTGTGTGTTATATTGAGACAGTGGTGGATAGTTACTTTGTGGGGATGGAATGGCAGCCCTTTAACAACAGTGAAATTGATTCAGAACCCTTCTGCAAAATATTTATTTAGATTAAAGCATGCTGGTCGGTCAACGTTCTTTTGATGAATACACAAGCTCGTTCATTTCTCTCTCTCTCACACACACACACACAAACACACACACAGGCACAGGTGGCAGATGCACACCATGCCTGGACCACAGGTCTCTTCTCCCTGCTGAAGCATGACACTGTGCTGGTAGAGGCTGCTGGTGTGTGTACGTGTGTGTGTGTGTGTGTGTGTGTGTGTGTGGTAAGTACAGCAGGTGTGTAATGGCCACCCCCCATCCCCCTCCCTGACGTCCCACCTGTGTGGCTGCTGCCCCTGAGTGGCTGCTCGCGGTGCCTGCGCACCCACCCTGCCCCCCTCCCGGTCCTCCAGGACAATGAAGAGAGAGGGCCCGTCAGTGGCCACCTGCTGCCCAGCTGCCTGGCTCACGTTTCGGGGTCGGCTTACAGCGGAGCCCCCCTCATCAGTCTCACTCAGACCCCCCGGTCCCGTCCTCCCCCACCGAGGACTCGCCTGATGGATGCCCGTCCACCTGACATTTATCATGCACTTGGGTTTTGATGGAGGTTGCATTCATGAGTGTGTGTGTGTGTGTGTGTGTGTGTGTGCGTGTGCGTGTGTGCGTGCGTGTGTGTGCGTGCGTGTAGACACGGGGATAACAGGTTGCAATATAACACGAGACATAAACAACAAGGGTGTGTGAGAGGACGTAATGTAGTCAAGAGAGGTCAACTGTCTTTTGACCCTTTTCCAGAATATTCCGAATGACTCCTTTACCGAGCTCTCCTGGGCATTACAACAGGAAGAGCCTGGTTATGAATACAAAGCCTACAGTGAGTGTGAAACACAGAGCTCAATCAGCATCCATCCTCTCTGTGTCAGGAACACTGTTACTGGCGTCCCAACTCTAATGGCTCACACATCACCTTTAACACACCTGTTGTGACACCTGAACAACACCTCAAGGTTTATATGCCCCTTCCCCTGTACTTCCTGTTGGCCTGAGGGAGGATCAGGGACCGAGACCTTGAGCTGGAATAGAGTTCCACCAGAACAGGACCACACAGGACCAGAGACATTTGCCATCTTGGAGATGACAATATCTGAATCAGACTTCTGCTATCTGAAGCAGACATCTGCCAACTTGGAGATGAAAACATTAGCTAATCTAATAATCCAATCAAATTGTGTACATAAAAAAAAACAAGAACACTGTTATAGTAGAACAGCTGCATCTTGAAAAGATAAGTTTTAGCATGCTAGCAATCAGTTATCAGCACCAACTGTACTGAGGTTGTAGGCCTTTCCAGTAGTTAGAATCTGACCAAAATGCCTTATCATTTTCAATGATTTTTTGACTAACATTGGTGAATGTATCCTGATAACAGATAATCAGGTCAGGCTATCTCTTCAGTAGTTCTCTCTCTCTCGCTTTCTCTCTCTTTCTTTCTCTCCTCTCTCTCTCTGTGACTGACTGATAGCTGTCAGGAGCAGTGAGAGCTGATGCTTCTTCACAGTCACAACAAACAAGTCCTTTTCCACCTGGCCACCACACAAACACCAGCTCAATCAAAATGCTGTGAAGACAAGAGTGTTGTTACATGGCCAGAAACACCTCATAGAAGGAGCATGTTTGTCTTACTTGGTCACTGGAGAGAGCATTGGGTCATCTATTTTTATATGCTTTCATCTGGCATGGAGAAGCGTATTTCTTTATCCTTTCGTTGACATAATGTGTGTGTTAAATGACAATGTGACTGAGTGATGTGGCTGTTTCAACTCAGTGGCATAGGAGAAGTATGTGGTTAATTTATCAACACCTGGAAGTGAAGCATGATCCCTCGTTGGCCAAGGAGGTCAACTGTTAAACCGCTAATGTGCTTTAAATAATCCCAGCCACTCCAAGGGCGACATTCTTTGGACATATGACCTGCATGTAGACGTACTTTGCCCCCACTAGACATTCTTGCGGTTTTTTCACTTGTTCATGTTTTTGCTTTAATTTTAAATCTATTTATTAATCTTGGCTCAGCATTCATAGCGGGACCATGACTAATAATGGAGGCTGTTTTGACTGTAGTGTGTGTAGTCCACTGTGAGGGGCGAGAAGAACACTGTGAGGGAAAAGAAGAAGTGTTCCGAAGGCACGAGGGTTTGTGCAGTTTGAAGTCTGGAAATTGATACAATCCAAAAGAATATCAAAATAGGACGAGCCAGTGAGTACAAACAGAAGCCAAGAGGCTGACCGCGTCCCCAGTGTCCCCCCAGTGCAGTCGGTCCCCCCTCATGCCACTCACCGGCCCTTTAATCCCTAATCAGCACTGGGCCACCGGATTGCCACTGAAGTGCCAGGGAACCTCCAGCCCCCCAACACAAACACACACACACACACACACACACACAACCACATCTACCCACCCCATCCTACACAGCAGTCTAAAGCTGACACAGCCCTCTTAACCCCCCAGCCCCCCCACACTAACATTACCATCTCTATAGGGCACGAGAGAAGGAGAGAGGGAGAGAGGGAGGGAGGTGGGCAGGGTATGAGAAAGTGGAGGGAAAGACAAGGAGGGACTGGATTGATGAAGGAGGTAGAATCAGTAGAAGATGAGTGTGTTGGGTTATTGGGGGGTAGGGTTGCCTCATTTCCTCTGTGGTAGCAGGGCCTGGGTTTGATATATGGTCCCACCGCGGAGGTAGTGTGTGTGTGTGTGTGTGTGTGGGGGTGGGGGGTGGGGGTTTCCCTCAGCATCCTCTTTAACCAGGCCTTTGTGTCCAGACGGCTGTGGGGAGAGGGAGACACAAGATGGGCAGGGAGAGATAAGGAAGGACACAGCAGAGGAGAGACACGACTGGACCCAGGAGATAGAGAGGTGCGCTGGCAGAGAAGATGACTATTCGTTTCTTGTGAGAGGAGCTGAGACATGGGCAACAACAAAAGGCTCAGTGTGTGTGTGTGTGTGTGTGTGTGTGTATCCTTCATCAGGAGAAGAGCCCTTGAGTTGCAGCAGCAGGCTCGGGGCTAACGCACACATTAATTAGCCTCCTCTTAATTACCATGCAGGCTAAACCAACAGAGGGGCTGTGTTGCGCTGTGCACTGTATTCTGGATAGGTGTGTGTGTGTGTGTGTGTGTGCTTGTGTGTGTGCGTGCTTGTGTGTGCTTCCATTAAGAGACCTGGGGGGATGGGATCAATCATAATTACAATAGCTTGCAAAACAGCCGCGTGTGAGATAAAGGACAAGTGGAGAATCGTAAAGATCTGGCGACATCAGTGTGGATGTACACTCACACACACACAGGTACACACACACACACGCTTATCAGAGGCCTATCAGAGGAGAGGACCAGGGAGAGACCCCCCCCACCCCCACCACTGGTCCTTAGTGAAGGGGGGGCTCTGCTCTCAGGGATCAGAAGGCACCTCCCTAATCTCCCACACATCTTCGAGAGGAAATGAATGAATGGAAATACACGCAGCTGTAAGAACAATGGGAATTGGTGGCTGATGTGTGTGTGTGTGTGTGTGTGTGTGCTCGTGTGTGTGTGTACATGTATGTAAGCACCCATACATTCAAGTGCACCTCCTTTGTTTGTGTAGTGGGTGTATATATGTGTGTGAGAGACAGAGAGCGTGTACACGTGTGCCTAAGTATCTATGCATGTAAGTGCATTTTCTTTGTTAGTGTGTGTGTGTGTGTGTGTGTGTGTGTGTGTGTGTGTGTGTGTGTGTGTTTGAAGGGAGTGTCTGAATCAGGAGGGCTCCTTAAGTGGATTTCATTAACTCAGTCTCGCTACACATTTACGCATAATGAGGCAGCGCTCAGAGAGAGGAGAGGTAGGGCAGCCGAGCAGGAGAGAGAGCGCAAAAGACGGAGACAGAGATCTGTACACAACGGAACATCCCACTGTCCACATGCCAATATATGAGCAGCGCTGTTTGGAGAAGATAAAACTGACAGGGATGCGCAGTGATCATGGGCAAGCCTAAGCGACTAATCTTATCTTGTGTGACGAGAATGCCTACTCGAGTTTGACTCTTGCTGCATGACGCAGAGCACACCTGAACCAACGGTTCCACTACAGAGCACACCTGAACCAGCGGTTCCACTACAGAGCACACCTGAACCAGCGGTTCCACTACTGTTACCAAACTACAGTGTTCAGTGTGATGAAAAAAAAAATACACCACTCCAAAACCTGCATTTTCATGTAGCCTTTTAGATGAAATATATATATTTTTATTTTTACATTTTTATATATTTACACATTTATTTAACTAGTTTCTCTCTTTTATGTGGACAATTTGCTGTTCAAAGGAGAAGTCAGATCATATTCTTCTGTTCCCTGCTCAAGCTACATCAAATTCAGACCTCTGACAAGTAATTGGCTGTGTGTGAATGCTGTGCTGTTACATCACAGTGTGGATATGCTGCCCTCTAGGGAACTGATTAGTGTGTGTGTGTGTGTGTGTGTGTGTGTGTGCTCACTCTTGTTTAAAAGTGTGTGTGTGCTCAATCTTGTTTAAAAGTGTGTGTGTGTGCTCACTCTTGTTTAAAAGTGTGTGTGTGTGTGTGTGTGTGTGTGTGTGTGCGTGTGCGCTCAGTCTTGTTTAAAAGTGTGTGTGTGTGTGTGTGTGTGAGGAGAGAGAGAGAGCGAGAGAGGTAGCAGACACAGGAGAGAGAGAGAGGGAATGGAAATAAGGTCGTTGGTGGCCGGTTTAAATGAGGTGGAGGGGCAGGGAAAGGGGCAACGCTGGAGAGTGGACAGATGGGAGGTAAGAGGTAACGTGTGGCGGTCCAGTCAGGTCCTCCATGCTAATCCGGCAGGGAGAGTGGACAGTGGGATCTGGCAGCCGCGTGGACAACACAGAGGGCCCAGTGGAGGACACTTGACTTCGCTGCCAGCGAGGTCAGACACACACTCCTCAACGCACATGGCTCAACAACACACACAAGCATGGATGTGCATATAAACGTGGTCACAAAACACACACACACACACACAGTCAACAATTCTGGAACAGAACCAAAATCAGTCAAAAATCAGTCAGGAGCCTCAAGCTTTGTTTCTCTCTTGCTATATTCTCCATTGCGGATAAGCAGGTAGCTAAAACACTACCAGACATTCATCATCACTGCAGCAGCAGTACATACATACACACACGTTACAGGTCAACGTTGCTGTGCCCAGGTCTAGTGGGACTTACTCGATATGGCAATAGTTGGTTTGGAACTGTAAGTTCATTGGCAAGGCACCAACGGCATGTTTTCCCCCCTGGGAAAGACATATCTCTGATATAACAACAACATCAACAACAACAACAATAACAAACAAATAACAAAAACATACAACACTCGATCTGTTTCATGAAGTGCATTAAAAAAAGAAGTAGTTGAAAGATACACACACACACACACACACACACACACACACACATGCCATGGAGGCCATACTAGTCTAGAGCTTATAGACTCAGGCCCTAGCTGTGGGGAGAGAGGACACTAGCACTGTGCCTCCCCCTCTCCATTCTTCTTCTCTCTCTTTCGCTCATCCCTCTGTTCTTCATCAACTCCCTCCATCTTCCAGGGGAAAGGCCTCAGTGGAGGTGGGCATTGAGGTCATACTTCCCTTCCCCCATGTCCTTCCTTTCCTTTCGTCCTCTCTCTTTCTCTCTCTCTCTCTCTATCCCGTCTTCCAGGGGAAAGGCCTCAGTGGAGGTGGGCATTGAGGTCATACTTCTCTTCCCCAAGCACATGTCCTCCTTCCTTTCCTTTCCTCTCTCTCTCTCTCGTTCTCTATCCTGTCTTCCAGGTAAAAGGCCTCAGTGAAGGTGGGCGTTGAGGTCGTACTTCTCGCAGAACTTGTCGGTGAGCGGGATGCAGGTGAGCAGCTCGCACCACTCGCACTTGACTGGGTAGACGTAGAAGAGCACCACGAAGCCGGCCAGCAGACCCGTGAAGACGGTCAGCGCGCCCAGGATCTGGCAGCGCTTGCGGTACATGTCGGCCCGGCCGAAGCTGATGTACGGCAGGAAGGCGAAGGAGAGGAAGAAGCCCGAGACGAAGCCGCAGACGTGCGCAAAGTTGTCGATCCACGGCAGCAGGCCGAAGGCGAAGAGGAAGAGCACCACGCCCAGGAGCTTGGCGAAGGCACGCCACGGCCGCGCCAGGATCTGCCAGCTCTGGAAGAGCTCCACGAACAGGCAGGCCAGGATGCCAAACTGGGAGCCAGCTGGACCCACCTGGAGGAGGCACACAGGGGAACAGAAGAGAAGAGCTCTGGGTGAATCTGATTCCTATCTTGTGGCATAGAAGAAGTCAACCACATGCAGGTGACATGAAGGTTATAGGCAAGGCCAGTAGTTTTTTTTGCTCTGAGAGAATAAGAAAGTTGGTATGAAAAGGGTGCTAGTAGTGTTTGCCTGGTGCGCGCACCTCGGCTCTGTAAGGCAGGAAGATGGCACTGGCCAGGTTGCCCGTGATGCCACTGAGAATGTAGATGATGGAAATCCTGAGCCAACCGGCCAGTTTCTCCAGGTCTCTCAGGATGGTCATCTGAAAGAACACAGACACCAGGCAGTGCAGGATCCTACAGGAGAGAGGTGGAGGGGGGGGCAAGGAGGGAGACAAGGAAGAGGAAAGAGAGAGACAACAGAGGGGACAACAGAGGGGGGACAACAGAGGAACAACAGAGGGGAAGAGTGGGACAACAGAGGGAGAGAGAGAGGGACAACAGAGGGGGGAAGAGAGAGTGGGACAACAGAGGGAAAAGAGAGATTATTCTCATCAATTGAAGAAGTCATAGGCCGCTGGCATACCACCACTGTTATGTGAAATTCTGAGAAAGCAGATTACTCAATACAACTGCCAAATTCATAAACACACCCACTGCTGGCATTTTTCGTGCAGTTGCTATGCAGTGTGTACCCTGTCTAAATCGTTGCTGTTTTGTAACAGGCAGCAATACTGCGACCGATTATAAATAACTGATAGGATTGCTCAGACTAATCCCAGAGCAGACTGGCCACGCACCCAGCATGCAGGAACAGGGAGAGCCACAGGCGGTAGAACTGGTCTGGGACCTCTGGGTTGAGGAATGGCAGCAGGCCACACACGTCATCCATGCAGTGCACCTGGGTGGGGTCAAAGGTCACTGACAATTATGGGCAACAAAATGGCAAACTAATGGTGAGTTCTGAGCATCAATTATCATCATCTACCTCCCACTGTGTGTAATTAATGAGGGAGGTCTGAGAATACTGCACAAAAAAACAGCTTGGCACTTATGAGTCAACATCTCCCTCTGCTGGACAGATGAGTAACTGCACTCTCAGTGAACTAATAGTGCAGTGGTTCTTAAACTTTTTGTCTAGCGACCCCCCCAAAAACATGGGCCAAATCTCGTGACCCCCTTCTCTCTAACCAGCGGAATTTGGTTTTGAAATGTTGCGAGATGGGCATTGGAAGCAGAGGCCGAAAATGTCTTCTCTCATAGGTAGGCTATGTCAACACCAAAGGTATTATGTCAATGGCAGCGTTTGACTAAAAACCTTTAGAAAAATGTCTTTAATCCAGATTGCAAATCATTTCGCGACCCCTCCAATATTTTTGGCGACCCCCCTGGGGGTCCCAACCCCCAGTTTAAGAACCACTGTAATAGTGAGACGCTTTTTCATTTGTCATTATTTGTTATTGTTCTGTGTGAAAGTCTTTCAATCTGACAAAAAGAGACCAAAATCTGGAAATCAGGTAATCTATATGTGAGACAATTACATATATGGATGGAACACATTGTGTGTTCAAACTGAGCTGGAGTTAAAGGGGGAGGAAAACAGTGGACGTACCTGGGAGCAGAGAGTGGCCTCCTCATGGAAGTAGCCCCTCATGAAGTCACAGTACTCTCTGGAGGTGATCTCACACCTGCTCAGGGACACACACACAGCAACAGTGAACACGGATTCAAACTGCGCGTGGCTACGTTCTTCCACAAGAAGTATGAGTACGAGTCACAATAACCTTTAGAAAATCTTTCAAGCCAGAATGTTTACTGACAGCAGGAGCTATTAAAGCACTACATTTGAACTAGATTCCTAGCATAAAGAGGAAAGTTTACTCACTAGATTAGTGGTCCCTAAACTATGGCCCGCGGGCCGGATACCGCCTGCCACCTCCTTTTGGGTGGCCCCCCAAAACATGTCCGTGGCAAATAGCATCCGGCCCGCACAGGAATACGACACCGTCAAACTATAACCTCCTTAATTTTCCCCATTCATTCTCTATGGCGAGTCGTAACAGTACACATGTACTACTTTTTTTGTCCACTGGTGGTTGTTTTGGCGCTGTTTCGAGTTTGCCATTGAAAACAGAATGAAATGTAGGCCTTCCTGCAAACAATGTAAGATAGGCCTATGCTGATTGCATCAGTGCTCAAAGTAAAAGGTTATCTATTAATTGTTAATAGGCCTAATTTCTAATCCAGTCATATTTCCGGGATAATTATTTCTATTTTTTATTCACTCGTTCAAATACTCATACAAAGACAGCAGAGTTCACACAGTTCTCACCAGGTGACTGAAAGTTAGATTGATGGTCATTTCAGATGTTTTTTCCAACACTTCATAAAACTCTCATAGTTTGAGAACTTTAAATTATTTGTAGGATATTGCTTGTCCACAACTTGAGCTGTGTATGCAAAAACACACTGTTCAGAGTTCAGAAATTTTGAATAAAATATACTTTTGGGAATGCTAAAGTCTTTTTAAGTATTTTTAGTATTATTTCATTTGAGCTATTTCCATGTTGAACTACATTTTATATGGCATGTTGGCAATATAAAATAAACACAGCTAACAATGGTATTAGATTGCAATAGCTTATGATTAAATGTAATGGATTAATATTCAACTAAGGTAGACTGCTGTTCACAGCACTAAGCTATTTACAGTACAGTTACTGACATACTCCGAGTCTCTGGGCCCTCTCTTACAGCCAGGCATAGTGAGCTGGCCCTCTGAAGAAAACGTTTGGGGACCACTGCACTAGATAATCAACTGTATCTATGATATCTGTCTGCTGCTCTATATCTATGATCCTCTGCATCTACAGCTAATAGTCCCGGCTGCATAGGCCCAATAGTGGCATGTAATTCCCAGGCTGTGGCCAGAGTAGCAGGCCTCTCCTCACCTGCCCTTGGTGCCGATGCAGCACGGCCGGCCGGTGATGGCACAGTCAATGTGGGGCAGGTTGGTGTGGTTCCCTGTGTTGTACCTGGTGCAGATCTGCGACACACAAGCAAGAAGACAGTGCAGGTTGTTTGGTAAGAGATCTTGTTAGAGTAACTGATTTTCTGCATTACAACACATCAAATAAGCCATGGAGACAGTCATTTTCGTTCATCAACCACCACAGAGCTTGCACCGATATACGCCATACCCAGTTTCTCCTCCAACCCAGAATCGCAAGGATTCGTTGTACTGTCTCCACGGCTTATTTGATGTGTTTTAATGCAGAAAAAGACCCTGGGGTCAATTTTCGCCGTAGTTACACTTTAAGGTTCAAGTGTATTTTAATTTTCCATTGTATTATTATTACTGTTCAAGTGGAACAACAGGTGGTTCTACTCACAGGCCATTTGGTGATGTCATCAGGCCAATCATGAGGAGACACTGAGGCTGGCTCTAGACAGATCCTGTCACAAACAGACACACAGAGCATGAACGTGTGTGTGTGTGTGTGTGTGTGTGTGTGTGTGTGTGTGAGAGAGCTTCAGTGAGTTACCTGGGGTCCTGGTGGCATACAGAACCATACTGACGCACTTTGCCATCCAAGACTGGAGCACTGGGGTGATTAGGCCACTTTACCCACACCGCCAGGGTACTCTAGGGGGAGACAGAGAGGTGGAGGGGATATTAGAAACCCTTACAGTAATTACAACTAGAAAACAGGTCAATTCGGCAATATACAGCTGTATATGTGTGCCTGTGTTTGTGTATGTGTCTGTATCCTGTATCTGGCCAGGTGTATAGTATGTATTTGTGTGTGTGTGTGTGTGTGTGTGTGTGTGTGTGTGTGTGTGTGTGTGTCTGTGTCTGTGTCTGTGTGTGTGTAACGGTAGCCAGCAGGTACGCAGCTGTGAAGTATGTACGCTGTGTAAACCTCCCTCCCGATGCCTTAAGAGTCGTGCTAGTGACAGAGCTAGCAGCCTAGGCTTTTAGCTCAATTGCTAGCGCGCGCTCGACTCCCGAGTTCCGACGCTGTTTGCGGTTTCGATTCCGGGCGAGTGCAGGGCTGAGCCACGCAGTTCAACACAATGCCGGTTACATGTGTGTGTGTGTGCGCCCTGTGTGTGTAAAACTCACTGAGCACTCCTCCTGGGAGGTCTGCAGGCAGCCGGAGCGGTCATTCCTGACGCAGCAGGCCGAGTGTCGCTCCTGCTCCCTCTTCTCCTGGATCAGGTCATGGACCTGATGGTCCCGTCGCATACAGGGTGAGAACTTGGCCCCCAGGTGGATCAGCTTCTCCTGCACCACACACAAACACACACACACACAAACACCTCAGTACAAAACACACCCCAGATTTTGGAAAATGGGGAACTGATGGTGATGTGAGGTTCTTATGAAAAAAGAAAAAAGAAGACTATTGGCACTTACTGAGCTGGGTCCAACCCAGAAGTTCTCTTGTTGTACAAACTTGACATTCTCATATACTCCTTTGTTTCTTAGCACCTATAGCAAACACATTATCAGAGACATGACCCACAACCACGCGCACATGTCCAATGAGGTATCAAACTGATGTACTAGGCTGGAACAATTTCTGAAGTTATACGTTACATGCATAATAATCAATGCACGATGTGTCAGTTGTACTGTATATTTATTATAAAGTACCGGTACAGTAGAAATACACTCAAAATGTTCCAAAGCTCTGCAAAAAGTAGTGCTCAGGTTGAAAACAAATCTGTTGGTTGTGTTACATTATGGACATGGATGAGAAGGCAAATGCCCTCAACACTCAGTGGAGTTGAACACTCAGAATTGCCTGGTGCTTTTGTGATGGGTGATGACTCACCGAGTCCACGGTTTCGTGTTGTGAGAAGCCAACGGGGGCGATGCCGTAGATGCACACCGACAGGATAGTGATGAGCAGGTGGACAAACGTGATCCAGTATGTGAAGAAAGGCCTGAGGCAGAAACACACAGCACAGGCAGTCTGAGAGCTGTGACTGGCATAATACCAGCATGCTTAATCTGAGATTACATGAGATTATCTATCACTAATCTTTCCTCAACTCAATAAAGATTTATGAAAACATTCATAATTTACATATGGTCATGGTAATAAAGAAACGCAAAATAAATGTTCCATAAACACCAGTGAAATCTGTCCAGTAAGAAAACTCAAAACTTTCGGTCTACATGTGAACTGTCACCTGACCCTCGTACCTATGGTCATCCATGTCCTCGATCTGCCTCTTGACGTAGCTGTCGATGCGCTTGCGGTAGGTGCGGTTGGTGAGCCTGCCCACCATGCCCAGGCCGTAGGGGCGCTTCTCGCGGGCGAACAGTTTCTGGACAGGCACGGCGATGCGCTGGCCCCGTTTCTGCTGCCCGCTCAGGCTCACCACCTCCTGCCGTAAGCGCACCTTCGGCTGGACCAGCGGGCCCTCCTTCCCCTTACGCCAGCCCCGCTCCAGAGGCCTGGGAGAGGAGAGAGAGACAGAGAGAGAGAGACAGAGAGAAAAGCACATGAAAACATATTCACAGATTAGCACACATTTATCCATATTTGTGTGTATCCATATTCTTTCATGGAATATATGTGTGTCAGTGTGTGTATGTGTGTATTGTGCGTATTTGTGTGTATTGTGCGTATTTGTGTGTTATGTGTGTGTGCGTGTGCGTGTGTGTGTGTGTATTATGTGTATTATTGTGTGTGTGTGTGTGTGTGTGTGCGTGTGCGGGTGTGTGTGGGTGTGTGTGTGTTGGTGTGCTGTACTGTGTGTATGTGGGACACCGTCTGGGCTCGTACATCATGAGGTGGCTCCTCTCAAGCTCATTCTTGTCCAGCGCGCTGCCCGTCAGCTCACTCTCCTCCACCTGACTGGCCTCCGCCTCCTTAATGGCCGCTTCCGAGGGCGTCTCAAACACCTCGTCAGCATAGGTGGACATCTCCTCATGCATAAAGCAGTCCACACACACACACACACACACACACACACACACACACACAGTTATTAATAACACATAGTTACTACTTAGGAGATAATGATATATCATCAATCACTACAATAAAATGTATTTTCCTAAACTGATGTGAAATTGAAAAACATGTATTACATGCAATCAATCACATATTGTCTGCACCTTGCATGATTTCAAAGACATACCACTACACAATAATGTACTCCTGGATAAAGGTGGTCAGTTCTGCTCTTTAATCTTATTGAGTATCTTTTTTTTGTGGATTTATATCTATGCATTTTAGTGAAAGTGCTGCAGGACAGGTATTTCAGCTATTACTGTCACATGGATCAATAATGTGACAATTCCACAATGGCCACAGGGTGGCAGCACTGATCCAAACTGAGGGTTCAGGTCAATAATACAAAACCAGGAGATCAGAAACAGAATCAATACAGTACTATGCATTTAGTATTATGCAAAAATATGATTGCTTGGTTGAGCTGATAGACTGGCAGAATCCCACTTCACTCAGTTCAAAAGTCAGTGTAAGTTACTGACAGGGAAACTGACAGCAGGCGTGCTTCCCGTCCTGTACAGGTGGTGCCGGAGTCTGGGAGGGTGTCAGAGAGAGGGAATGGCATAGAGGGTGACTGGGAGTGGTGCGCTGTGTCTCACCCGTGTGAAAAAGGAGGTGTCCAGCTCATCGGGGAAGTCCAACGTGTCCTCCTCCATGAAACTGGCGGGGGTGAAGCTGCGTCGGTGGGTCCGGCGGTGAGTGTCCTCGCGCAGGGAGCGGCCCTGGGATGGAGAGGCAGGATTTCAACACCACCACCAATGTCTTCATCATTATCAATCCCATCATCATCATCCTCACTCATACCACTACCATCATCATCACCAATGTCTTTATCAAGACCATCATCATCATCAGCAGCAGCAGCATCAGTGCTGGCACACCATCATCATGACAACATCAAGGCTGATAGTGTAATGATTCTTCCATCCATCCTCATAAACTCAATATAGTTCAATCTCATATGCCCCAGCATGGAAACTGCATTAAGAACTGTCACAGAGACCCACAAAAACCACCCAGATGTTCTCTCTCTCTCTCTCGCTCCACATCAATCCTCACTATAGATGTCTCAACCCTCATTTCCTTTTGGTTTATAAACAACACCGCCATCATCATCAGTAGCATCACCGCAAACATAACATTTATGGAAAACAGAGTGACACACACATTCATAAACACACAGTCATGGAGTTGAAGACATGCTGTACACAAATCCAGACTAAGTCAATGCAAAGTCTGTGTTGTCCTAAAAAGTGGAGCAGCAGATTACTGATGGGCAATCTGCGTCATCCTACAGACACAGACACACACACACGCACACACGCACACATCGCCACTCTCCTGCCACTATGGCACGACTCTGTTCCTCCCCACAGAAATGAATAATTTGTCCTTTAAAGGTGGAGAGGATGAGGGGTGGGGGGGTGGAGGGGGGTAGAGCACAAAAAATCATTTCCCACACCATCCCCTGACTGGACTGCAGCAGGATTACTACTCATTCTAGAATATTCTCTAGCTGACTAACAGCTGAGCATTCCACCAGAATTATGGAGGCCATCTGTTATTGTTATTTCAGGCCCAAGCGGAGGAAAGTGGGCCAAACCCTAAGCCCACAGTACAAGTCATGCCACAGATCACTTTTTACATAACACACACACACACACACACACACACACACACACAAACAGCCATTTTTTTTAACTCAAGACTGCACAAGTGCAACGGCAGCCTTCCCCTACAATCAGTCTTGGAGTTTGGTAATCAGATCGCAGCAACCCATTTATTATGAATGACGCATTTCATCGCTGTTTGATGAAAGGATTTTGTTAAGATTACTTTGTGGATGAATGGCAGATATGGATAACTTGGTCAAGCCTAACGTCACTGTCGGCCATTAGCCGCCAGTAAGCTGGGTGACAGAAGTTCAGAGAGTCAGATGAACGTAGGGTCTAGTCTTGCTAAGGTCAACACATCATATCAACGGCATGTACGGATAAGTGTAAGCCCTAAACTGCAAATCACCCTAAACACTAGTGGATGGACCATTTACCAGAAGAGCATCCACATATCCCTCTACTCCCTGCCTCCATGGCTTCCTCAAATATACACAAATACGAAGTACATAATATGCCTTCTAAACCACAGAAATCATATCCATTACATGCACTGAGCTCATACTGTACGTCTTGGCCAAGATTGTGTGAAATACATCATCAATTTGCACCTTTTTCCATAGGAAATGAATCCATGGCCTTGGCATTGCTACAGACTTGTTCTATTCACTGAGCTAGCAGTTGTCCAGGCAACCGGAGGAGTAAAAAAGAATCTATAATATTTCTGGATGCCTATCTGGGCCATAATGGACAACACAGCAGCCATAATGACAGAACAAGATATGCATATAGAGTAGAGAAAGAAAAGAAAAAGTTTATTTTAAATAAATAAAACGACTGAAGTGACGAGACACAGGACAGCTGTTGAAAAACAAAGGGAGAGACGTTTCTGTAAAGATTTTCCTTTCATTTCCTTTCCAAGAAGCTGTTCTGTGTCTGTGCGTGTGTGTGTGTGTGTGTGTGTGTGTGTGTGTGTGTGTGTGTGTGTGTGTGTGTGTTCACTCCTGTGTCACGGTGACTCACCTTGACCAGCGCGGCGGCAGCACGGAAGCTCATCTTGGCGACGGACTCGCGCTTACGCCGTCGCGTCGGGCGTCCGAAGCCGGAGCGGGAGCTGGCGAAGGAGCAGAGCGAGGCAGCGCCGGGGGTGATGGGAGTGTGCGGAACGCTGAAGCCGTCCACCTCCTCCACCATGCGGAATGCCCGGCCACGCGCCAGTGGGTCAACAATCTGACCACAAGAACAACACTGTCAAACTCTCTGTTATGTCTGTAACAGTGAATGTTGGAGCGTAATGTCATTGTGTTGATAAAGTACACATCTGAATCATCTCCAAATTCAAACAAATACATCAGCACATCTGTCTATGTATGACTCACCTTGTGCATATGGCACCTAGCTAACAAGCAAACAACATAACATTTGGTGATGGTGGCCTAGCCCAATTATCTAACCAATTCTCCCATTATTCTCTCTATGATACTAACATATCTGTTTAGCAGCTTCTAAATGACATGATTGTAACTGGCACACACTTTGGCTCCATACATAGACATTGTTCTACTGATGACGTTTCAGCCCTAATAATACATTTCCATTATTTTCTAGTGCTTAAGCAGTGATTAGCGAACAGTTTCTGGTGTGCATTCCACTTTGTATAGGCATCATCTTGACAGAATGTCAAACAATGTCCACCATATCAGCTGAGAGCACTGATGGTCTTGTGTTATCTCACTCCCCACCTTCTGCATGCCATGCTGGGTGGCAGGCACGTAGAGTGGCGGCGGCGTCTCGGTGCTGGTCATGGACAGGTTATCCTGGCTGGACAGGTCCATCTCACGGATCACCGCCGGCTTCAGCTTCCCGTAGCGCAGGCTGCAGTGGCGCAGACTCTTCCGCTGCCATCGCTGCGTGGCGTCGCCGTCCTTGCTGACCCCGAACCAGTCGGCCGTGCCCCTGTCACCACAGACGAGACTCAGAGTTAGACGAGCGCTCACTGATCCTGGGCCTGTGACAGGATGCGAAGAGGGTGTTTGGATGTCACAGTAAACTGAGTGGGAGAGAGCTGTCTCTTCATAATTGGAGTTTAACTGAATAATCTATGTGAGGTCAAGCACATAATAACATTTCAAAACTCATCTGCATTTAATAAATTAAGCATGTCTAAGCTGAAAGAGCTTATTTTGACATTAGTTATCCTATTAGTAGGAGGCAACACATGGGGTCCAATGTCAGGATTATTTAAAGAGGAAGATCTCATTATACTTGATACAGTGTCAGGGTCAAAAAACATTCACAGATCTGAGTTCTACTAAAGATAATAGATTCTCCTAAAAATAGATGATGAAATTCTGTTCTGTGCTGACATCCGGATGCATACTGTGTGTTTCAGTTCAAACTAAACAGAATTTGGAGAAAGCTGGAAGTTTTAGCACAGGCTATTCATAGTCTGAAGTATCTTGTCAGTTATGTGTGTCGTTCGAAAAGCTGACAAGTGACAACAGGAAGAAGCAAAAGGAGATGAAAACACAGATGTCGAAATCTCACCATTATGGAATTCTACTGTATAAACAGGCCTTTCTAACTATGATCTATTGCATACAGACTGCAGGCTAACTGTTGGCCTGATCAGAACCAGGCACAACAGAAACAACACAGGTCTATGACAGCACTTTACATCCACATGGACCATGGGAAAGATTCTAAGGAAAGAACAACACACACACACACACACACACACACACACACACACACACACACCCTCACCCATTCAGACAAAGAGAGAGAAATACACACAAACACACACATGGGGGGGGAGATGGAAGGAGGCAGCTGTTGGACTCCCAACATCTGTATCTGGTCAGCAGTCATGAGCGTTTACAAGTCAGGATTATTATCATCCGTTTTGGAGCTCCACACAGACTCTCCCACGGCCTCCCACTGCCCTGTTTGATTTAAATACCACTAATACAACCACCCCACCATCACCACCACAACCACCACCTTTCTCCCTCCAACCTATACCCCCCCCCCCCCTCCAGCCCTCCAACCCTACCATGGGTGCGCCATGACCGAAACCAACAAGAGCGTTGAGAGAGACAAATGCACAATGTCAACTGGTCTTGGAGGGGAGTAGCCAGCACTCCCAAACAGTCCCACATGAAAGTACTCCACTCCTCCCCCCCTGAGTTAGTCAGCCCGTCTTGTTTTTCTCCAGCACAGAGGTAGCTTCAGATGGTCTGAGTCACTCCACAACACTCGGGGCTTTGAAATCTGGCCACAGTCTTATTGATGTTTTGTGTTTCTGCTTCATACCGAGATGTTTGTTTAGCTGATTTCCTTCATTTGTCACACTGATAACTTATGAAATGATGTCTAATGCACATCTGATAACTTCCACGTGTCTCTCCGAAACCTATTTTTATGATTATATAACTTCTGTTGTTATTCTATATTGCCTATATTGTAGGCCAGTGGTTCTCAAGTAGGGTCCGCAACCCATAGCCAAGAGGTCTTGGCTTATTTGGAACAGCTAGCTGATAAATGTTTAGAAATGTTTGAGTCAGTCCATGTTGTCAAGTGATGCAAAATCCAAAACTGACAAAAGACAAAGTTGCACATCTGCCAAAAAACATAGGATACTTTGAGAACCCCTGTTGTAGGCCATAAATGCCATATGAACCTAAACTACTGAAAACACTGAGATTAACTTGATGATTTCACTTTCTCTTTCTCACTTTACGTGTGTGAGTGTGTGTGACTGTGTGTGTGTGTGTGTGTGTGTGTGTGTGTGTGTGTGTGTGTGTGTGTGTGTGTGTGTGTGTGTGTGTGTGTGTGTGTAGTGAGGAGGTGTTCAGTGTGTGTTAAATGAAATGGGGTGTTTGTTAGTGATGAGAAGGCTGGGAGTGTTTAGAGTGGAGAGGGCTCAGCAATAACAGATCAGCCCACAGCCTCATTACATGGGAGGCCAGCAAGGGGAGTGGGGGTGGGGGTTGGGGTTGCGTCCCCCTTCTGCCATGCTGATTTGTGACATTGTTGGTTTCTGTCATGTCGGTATCTCTAACCTTCCAAACAGTCAATTGATGCACATGCCTATAACTCCAGCCCCAAGGCACAATCTGTCAGCACAGTGTAGATCCACTGTAATGTAGAACTACACAGTTTGCACACATAGGCCTTTACATTTTTGTAATCAAACCCCCTTAGTACCTTGGTTTAAAATCAGTAAAACAACCAAGTACTTTCAGAGATGGCTCTGAAAAGCATTCCTGTGTCTAATCATGATGTTTGTCTAAAGTAATAGTGAGACTAAATGTAAATGTTAAGAGTTGCGCAGACTTTAATCTGATGCCAGGAGCTTTAAACAGAGGTGATGGATGGACCCCTTCTACCACCCCCCGTCCCCCATGGGAATTCACAGCAGTGCTAATGCTTTTAAATTTCAGTGATATGGGATATGGGATAATGTATACTCTTTATGATAACTTGTTGCTATCTCTCTTATCTTTGTTATCATCATGTGAACATGCATAACATTTTGGCTAGGCACTTTCTCAAGTGTTTTAAACAGTCTGTGGCATGCTTTTTAGTTGTTCATTTTGCTGTGGATCAATCCAATTCTGTGCGCGGACCTAGATTCTGAGAGTGATTATGATATTCGGTAGGTACAACAGAATAAAGAATATCACTAACTTGTGTAGCTGGTGGAGTGCAGCTGAGTCCTCAGAAAATCTAGCAAATGCATAATGCACAGAGAGCAGTCAATCAACAGGAAAGACACAATGCAAACTAAAGTCTAAATATACAGTAAGCATAAAACACCTTTTGATGTGGAGTAGACACAACCGCATACAGAAGACCAAACACGTCTGACTATGATAAAACACTAACAACCATTCAGTTAAAAATCTGCAACACGGAAGGTAGTTAATAGCTTCTACTAAGGTTGGGTATCTAGTACAAACTCCAGTCAAATGAACTATCGCCACCTCCTCTCATCACCTCTGAATACTTTCAGAACTCAGAACTAACAGCTAAAAGTCATGAAGAAAAGCTACATAGTCAATCAATCCCAGTCTCAGTAACTCCTTCTGAAGTAAAAAAAAGAAGAAAAACCTGAATGAACTTCAGTTACAAAGGGAATAATAATTCATTAACACCAAAGGAGTCTTCACACATCCACATGTAAAAATAAAACTTGAACTTATCACATCGAAACACAACCTGTTAAAAGAGTTCTGCTTCACACCTATCCTGCTTGTGTGCACAACAGTGTCCGCACGCACAACTAAAACACTAGCCGTCCGCATGCCAAAGTATCACTCTAATATCTTGCTTGATGATTCGCCTCGAGATGATTCTCCCCATTAAGCTCACAGAGAGTCGACGCTTGACGGCTAGTTTAGTTCTCCTCCTTTGAGCGACGAACCTCAGAGAAACTCTTCCAGATGAATAAAGGAGTGTGGTGAAAAGCCTACCTGTCAAGTTCATCCCAGGAGGCTGAGAAGGTCATGCCTCTAGTGAGTCACAGAGGACCGGTCTCCCTCCAACATAATGAGGTTCAGGCTGATAACCCTTATTCATGTACCTTTAAGAGGCTAGGGGGGGGGAGGGGGGGGGGGGTTACAAGCAAAGAGGAGATAAACTCCAACCAGATAAAAAAAGATGCCTGATTGTCCTCCCTCGGGAGCTGTTCTCTCTTTGAAGATGGTGCTGATCACAGGGGCACCACTGATCTCTGAGTACACGGGCTGCTCCTCTCCTCCCTCTTCTCTAATTCTGAGCTCCTTCTTCTCCTCCCTTACCACCCCCACCCCCCTCTCTCTTTTTGCTGCTGCTGTTAAACAGCCGCTCCTCCTCACGGACTTGTTTGAAGAGTGTGTGTAAACACCCTCGTACATACCAGATGACACAGAAGAGAGAGAGGGAGGGAGAGAGAGAGAGAGAGAGAGAGAGAGAGAGAAAGAGAGAGAGAGAGAAGGTGGAAGAGAGGCCAAGAGAGGGGATGTGCCTGAACATGAAGCCTGGTTTACAGTCCAAATGCTCACTCATCGTTCCCATGTACAGCACAGCAGAGACTACAGAGACTGCAGTCCTTTCTGTTGATAGACAGTGCTGATAATGTTTTATGTTATGGTTTCATTAAACATGTATTATCTGCAGTAGCTAACATTACTGTAGGGGCCAAGGAGGAGTTGGGACACAGGAGTTGATGGAAGTTGATGGAAGTTACTGGTAACTAGGATGCAATTCAACCTTGTTCAATTCTTGTTTCATCACTCACCACTACCACAGATGACCAATAGTTGTTACACCGCTAGCTACAACACCATAAATGTTACATAAATGTAATTTGTTAACTAAGATTAAATACCGAAAACTCTTGTGAAATGTAAACACAGCATATTATTTGGGGAAACTTCATCCAGTACACTCTCTCCTCCACTTGACGTTTAAAACACACAGCCATTGAGAGTTGTTCATGAGAATCACAAACAATCTGCTCTTGTGGTTCTGAACGGGTCCAACCGAGCCAAGTGTGCTAGCCAGGTATTTGTTTTTGGGTCCACTAATCCCTTGCATTCCATCCCTCCCCTTCACAGAGACCCTGAGCCAGACCGACCCTCAGGGAAGGATGTGGAGGCCCTGCAATTACATGCCATTTAGGAAGCAAATATTAACATGGCTGCCATTCAACGGGCGGGGCGCCTCTACTTAATCAGTTATGCAATCCCTTGAGAATGCTCAGTCTCCCCTGATGTGTCCTGTCAGGATATGGAGCTTACGCTCAGTAAATCTTGTCTGGTAACTAACCATGGCTGCATGTTGACATTGGGCTTGCTGTGAGGTGAATACGAGTGAGAACTGCTCATCCTATTCGTGAGTGATGGTGGGATAACCTGCATTTTGCTGGCTCTCCAATGGCTATCTTCAGAACCTGACATGTGGCTCTAAGCCACACCAGCTTGTGACTATTAATAGAGAAAAGTGAGATAGCTGGGGCTCCATGCAATCAACTTACCAGAGATATAGGAACATACTTAATAATTATATAATTCCAACTTAAATGTTTTTCTTTGTCATTTGTTTAAAACAACTAATCCAATGTTTTTAATCATTTGGATTTATCTTCATAAAGTCCATTTGGACTTCAGAAAAACAAACACAAATGCCTTTTCTAAACAGTGTCCACTTCCAAATCATTTCAAAGAAAACTCCCCGTGTTCAGAAGAAGTGGCATCGTTCCAAATTAACCTGTTTCTTGTTAAATCAAGTTTGACACGCTGTTGGCCTTCTGTGGGCTGAAATATAAACACACGAGAAGGATCCCAGAAAATACAGCACACCGAGTTTGCACAGTCACCACCCGCAATATAGGAAACAGGACGGTAAACTCCACACATCTGAAGTGCCACTGTGGGTCCAGCTGCCATTGAAAGCGCTCTTGTGAACGGCTACACTGAACTCCCTTGACCTCCACTGACGTGAAATTACTCAGACGCTCCTTTGATGTCAAGGTAGGAACTTGAAGGCATGGTAAAAACTAAAGGCCTGTCGCATCATATGATGACCGCCTCCAAACACAAGTGAGTCCTATGAGGGGTGGAGAGTCTTTGATGTGGCACAGAAGCCTTTGTGTGCTGTGTGTATGGTGCAACAGTTAAAGAGCCAGCTAGCATGATGTGTGTGTGTGTGTGTGTGTGTGTGTGTGTGTGTGTGTGTGTGTGTGTGTGTGTGTTTTTTATCACAGTATTTTCAACTGTGTGTCTGCTACGAACTATAAACAAAACATAAAAAAGGAACAGTTTGAAGAGAAAGAGATGATCAAGAAAGATTAAGGAACTTTAATTAAAACTGTAATTAACATTATAAACATGAACAAGAGTTGGAAGTATGTTTGACTGAACAGGAAACCAAAAACTTCAATGAAATGTGTTGAAAATAACCATTAGCCCATAAAAAGCCTGGTGACATTTCTCAGCTTGATAACCTAATACCAGTCACAACAGTGCCCCTTCTGCTAACAAAGAGCACAGAATTTTTATAGTATCCTAAGTGGAGGCCAGAACACGTCACCGGACAAATAGTTTGAAAGCCTCTGGGCCTTTGGAATGAAGAACTGTCCAACAACAAGGACAACCAGTGTCCAACCTAAGTGTCCTCTGGCCAATAGGACACTTACTGGATCTGTACTTTGCTATTTCAATTCCATCATCTAGCTCTACTTCCCCTCTCGCCCACTACCGGTCCACTGATGAGTGTCTGCTGTGTCGACCATTAATTAACGCTAAGAGGTTACAGTCAAGACTCTTTCCCTCAATGATTCCTCGTTTGTGGAATGAATTAGCTAATATTCTATGCTCTTGAGATAGTGCTGGGACTTTCAAGAAATGTTTAAAGTCTCTGTTCACCTTGCCATTAATTACTTTACAGTTATGGTTTGTGCATGTATGTTTTTGCTAATATGCTAATATTTTCATTGTTGATATTTTTTATTGTTGTTATTATTTCAATTACTGTTATGCTAAGGCTAATGTAGGCGTTTTAACTTGCTTGGCTTCAACCAAAGAGGCTTCAACAAAGATTCTAGAACAGAGCTCCGCTCTAGAATCTTTGGGCTTCAACCCTATCTGATTTAGGTGCTGTTCACGTTGATACCAAAGATTCTGTAATAAATGTCACCTGGGTTACAACTGTTTGTAAAATGATATATGACGTAAACGGTACCAAAATGTACGTCACAATCAAAGGGAAACTATAAAAGAGCGACACGGCTCGCAATTTTCATTCTTTCACATTTTTACCCGTCGACCCCAAGCCCCGGTACCAGATCCTGGAGGCGACCTATGAGGTGATGGAGGTCTGGGAGACCGTTTGGCAACACTGCTGTGGCTGCATGACTCTACAAACCGAGATGTGTTCACCCACATCGGATATTACATAACCTGAACCCGCCTACTGTCGATGAATGGAAAGGCTTTATTTTCAAAACGTTTATTTTTAATAAACACACTAAATATATTTTGGCGATGGTTGTTTTTTCTATATGATATAGTCTAGCGCCAGTAGGCTAAGTAATTCCAGTAAATCCATAGCCTACTTCAATTGCAAGTTGTAGCAAGTAGGCCTATTCTACAAGAGAATTAGTTAACATCATCTTTTTAAAACTTGGGATCATAAAGTAGGCCTATCTACCTATCTATCTATATCTACTTAGCAGCCATAGCTTTCTCTAGGCAACACGATCAGTATACGATTTGAGCTGCTCCTTAACCAACATCTCATCACCTCACCCCCATCCACACACCTGAGCCTCTGCTTGCACGGAGCTGTGCTCAGGAAAGTCCTAAGGCCTAGTTTAATGACTAGGAAGTCTACAGCCTCATTTTCATCTGACCCTAGGACATCCTGGGCTACATGTGCAATGACTATAAATGCTTTATGATTTATTTCATGTTAGAAATACTGTACTGCAAAATGCATGTTGTGGCAAGACAAAATACCAGCGACATCTACAAATAAAACCTCAGTGCGTGTGTGTATGTGTGCTCCAACATTCTTGAAGAGTCACAAGAACAAAAAACGACTGGGTGTGTTCCTATTGAGTGCCACCACATAAGGTCTTTTAGTAAATGGGTGGCCATGTCTTTCAATTCCTCCTCTCCTGTTATTGAAGTCAACTGATGTCGACCACAGTGTGTATGGGTGGTTATTAAACACCTTTATAATAGGCTGCAGGAATGGCAGATTGCCCAGATCACTTTGACCCAGTTTGACTTTGCCAGACCATATCTTCAGAGTCTTGCATGCAACAGACTTCTGTGGGATTAGAGTGACTTTTGTGTAATTTGTAATAATCCCCACATAAATATTGTACATAGCAACATGGGAACTCAAAATTAAAAAAAAAATCTTAAACCTGTCTCCTGTCTTGTTTAGTTTAATCTGGTGTTCTAACAATAAAAGAGCAATTTAACAACATGTATTTTCTTTTAGTGTTGTGCAAAAACAGGATATGTATTATAAAAAGATACAGAGAGCACATAACTGAAATGTAGCTGTTCTTTGGGTACAAACCCCATTCACCTCAGATGACTCTTTATGTTTATTAATATTAATTAAGGGCCATCTGTTGTTATCTTTGAGATTTTACATCTGTTATTTTCTTTATTTAGCTTATTCATATTTTCTTATTTTTTATGCAAAGCACTTCGGTGCAATGCTGTTGACAGCATCATCTCAACCTCATTCTGACCTTAACATAACCAGTCATCATCTGTTATGAAGTAGCCTAATGTCTTTAGGTGTATGATTTGTTACAGCACTGTTAGGCAGAGGTGCTTTGTACTGCAGTGATGGAGAGTCAGGGTGCTCTGTTGCGTCTACAGTACCTGAGGACGGTTTTGGGCAGGGATTGGCGTCTCCGTGATGGGTAGCGGATTGCCCGCTGGCCTTTCACGGGCACGGTGTTGACCCGCTCAAAGCGAACCCTTTTCTCACTGGGCACGAGTGGCGGTGAGTGGGGTCGGGCAAGGGTGGTGGCATCAGAGAGAGAGTGTAAGCAGCAGGAAGAGACAGAACAGAGCAGAAAAAAAAATAAACAGCAGAAAAGGAGGAAAAGTGGAGTGGGAGGTGGGGGTAAGAGGATAGAAAAGACAAAGTACAGTCAGCTCAGCTAGAAAAGAGTATTAGTGACAGAGAAGTTATTACAATAACAAGATAAAAGTTCAAAAGTTACTGCAATGAAAGTTTAAAAAGTTAAAATCCGAAGGAAGCAAAAGAGTTAAGCACTAAAAGAAAACAGTTCAGAAAGAGACAGGTGAGGACAGCTGAGGACAGATTAGAACAGACACAGGTGGTAGCATATTGGCGCATGCAGGTAAGTCAATGAGGACAGGTGGCCACTACAGCAGACATCAGTCCATCCGTTCTCCCAAAACGTAACACATGGATGCAAATGGAATTCATTGGCTTTCATATGAGCAGTCAAGCAATGACACTCTACGCATGAAAAAACACTACATGCTTTGAAGTAGCAACACAAAGCTAAATGTCTACACTTACATGCAACAGTAGCCAGAAGCATGTCAAAACAGCACCAAACACCAAAACAGACTTTAAGGTCGCTCTCTAAGATCTCAACAAGCATTTCCTCTGAATGCCAAACTGAGTGTAAACTAGGGTATTATTCATGCTCATACTATTATTCATGTAAAAATGAAAAGCCTCAAACCCCAAAAGCAAAGTGCAAGAGAACTCAGCACATTAGGCATAAACTCTTGGCTTAGGTGTCAGTCTGAAGCAGAGGCTTTTGCTTGAGGGGATTGGAGCTAAATTACCGGGAGCATTATGTCACTGCATGAATGATAGATTCCAGTTTCAGGCAGCAGGAGGAAATGAATAAAATGCTCAAATCCTCTTACTGAAAGAAAAGCTGAAGGATAGCTGACTACCTTACAAAGACAACACAGCCAAAACTGAAACAATCTATGGGGGCTCATATCAGCAGTCACCCATACAAGATCTACTAATCAGTCCAGCAACAAATGAGATATCCTGCAAAACGAATGGGTCACTATTCACTGGAAATGCATACAGAAAGACATGCAATATATTTAACAAAAAAACACTGTGTGTGTGTGTGTGTGAGAGAGAGAGAGAAAGAGAGAGAGAGAAAGTGTGTGTGTGTGTGTGTGTGTGTGTGTGTGTACTCCTACCTCTTGATGGTCTGTGTAATTGAGGGCTGGCGTTGCAGCGGAGGTCTTCTGGGGTCAGTGGGTTCGTAACTTGGGTAACCATGGTGAGTGTGCTCCGCTGGCATGCTAGCACTTCGCAAGAAAGCCCCTCGTTTCACCGGCTACAGACACACACACACACACACACACACACACACAGATTACAGCAGAAAGTCATTAATCAGGAATAACACAGAAAGTGGAAAGATACAACATATTTTCAGTCTGATAATACAAGATGGCTTTAACACACAACAACATTTACCGAATTCATATTCAAATTCACATCCACATTTCTTATGAATTCCCTAATCTTTAATACAGTTAGTTTGCAAGCCCTCTTCAAAAGACCATAGTGACCGCTTCACAGACATTAGGACTGAGGTGAAGGCCACGGGTGTACATGCACAGTGGTCAGTACCTGCACGAAGGCTGGGGCCTCGTCCAGGGAGAGCTGCGTGTTGGGGATGTCCAGCTTGAGCCAGGGCGGCTTCTTCCTCTGCAGGCTGCTGCTGCCGCTGCTCTCTGGCTGGCCTGCCTCAGCCATGACCACTCAGCTGGCCCTCACCTGCCAGCTGCACAGAGAGAGAGAGAGAGAGAGAGAGAGAGAGAGAGAGGGGGGAGAGAGAGAGAGAGAGAGAGGAAGAGAGAGAGAGAGAAAGAGAGGAGGGGGAGAGAGAAAGAGAGAGAGACAGAGAGAGAGAGGGAGAGAGAAAAAAGGGGGAGAGGAATGGAAATAGAAATAGGGAGAAACAGACAGAAATAGAGATGTAAATAGAGAGATAGATTGATAGGGGGAGACAGAGAGAGAGAGGAAAAAGGGGAGAGGGGTAGAGAGAGGGGGGTCAGAGATAGATGGATAAGATGTGGGTCATTCAATGTATACAAACATGCATGAAATTCACACACGTAAACATGCTATAAGCTCAAAACAACATGGCACTGTCAACTGTAAACAACTGTACACAACATGGCACAATCTCTTCTCTCTAACTTAATCCCTCTGCTCTATCAGGGGTCTTGCACACACAGGCAACGCATCAGCCTCATACCACATTGCTGCCAGATGAGTTCACTATTCCAAAGCCAAAGTCTCAACACACATGCGTGTGATAAACACACACACAAACACACACACACACACACACACAAACACACACACAAAGCTGTATGCATAATAACAATACCAGTCCTCTGAGATAATCTCAACATCCATCTGTAAGCAGCCACACCATACTGAGAGGCGAACACCACACACACCGCACACCATGTCAGGATGCAGCACTGCTGTGTGAACAATCGGCCCCTTTTGTTAAAGAGCTTTGTGATATGGCAACATCTAATCCACCTACATGCCCCCAGATGCTTTATACATCAGTGAGTACACAGGAAACAAGAAAAGTCTGCTCCTTGACCGTCCAAGTACGCAGTTCTTCTGACTTGATCCTATTGCCCCATAATCCTGGCTTAATACTTATATACAATGCCTTGCTGATGTGACTGTTGTGGCATGTCATCTGACCTGTTTAAACTTGATACTGAAAACTAGATCATTATGTCTCCAATCCATCGCTGGTAATGTCTGAGGTACTGTATGTAACTGTCACTACAGGGAAGGTGTGACTTGGAGACTTAAGGCTAGTTCTTGAAGTGCATGCCTGTTTTGCTCCACCAGGGGACACTCTTCCTCCAAATAACGTCCTTCTTCAAGCCCCTTACATGCTCACCATCTCACGTATGCATGGACTCTCTGTATGTCCAATGAAGTCAAGCTGAAAACTTTGTAGCTAAATCTCATCTCCAGGCCAGACTGCCATTCATGTAATAGTAACAGGAATGATGAAGCGCTCTAAAATCTCATGTCAAGCCCCTTATACACTCACCATCTCACTGGACGTTATATGTACGGACTTAAGAGTATGTAAATCAACTCACGTTGAGAGCTTACTATACAGTAGAGATGGATTTAGAGCTATGCACTGCATCAAAATCTCTTAGTGCAGAAGAGGCTCCTTTTAAAGTTATAGTACAGTAACTGGATTGTGTTATCTACTGTACACACAGGTTCATGCATCATCAATTAATACATCAAAAGTCTACAAACATCCAGATAAGTTAAAGAAAAAGAAAGAGGAACGCTTCCCTGGGTCAAACATGCTTGTTGCAGTAAACTAAACTACAGGGTGCTCATCAGTTTTCTCATCAAGTTTTCTTGTTTCCTCATTATCAAGATATAAGCACGTATGCCAAATCAGTCCGGTCAGAGTTACTACAACATTTCTACGTGGCTGATTCTAGATCAGTGCATGGGATGCACACTCGGAGAGAGAAGGAAGACAGGTGACAGGGCTGATGGGGAAGCCCCCACACTCCTTTGTCATTCCACTCTGCTCACGTTGAAGGCCATCCTGTGCCGGGCTTTACTACAAAACCATATGGCTCGTGTTTGGAGCCGAGTGGCCCCTCGGTGGCCAGAGTGAAATCATTTCTAACAGCGGAGGACCCCAAGGGCCACCGACCACTCCAGAAGGCCAGGCATCAAAGCAGGCAGCGCCAAGAGGGAGGAGTGACTCATTGATTTAAGACGTAACGGCCTTACAGACTCGCACTGTTTTGTGGGATTCATAACCATGCCCAGAAAAAGAACGGGGCTGAAAAAAAGTTGTTTATAGGTAGTTTTAAGTCTGTATGTCAGTGTGTCTGTATGTTGCCTTAACAGTAATGTTTATGCAGGACCTTTTTTCCCCAAGGGGGTCAAACACAACCGTGTGTGTTAGAAGTAAGAGCCAGGAATATTAATTAAAATTATACACTAAGGACAATTGCTATCTATCAGTGAGGAATGAGTGTGAAGTCTTTCCCACATCAATCAAGTGGACTCCTTTAAAGCCCTGCAGACACATAAATCACTGAAGCGCCAGCTGTACTTACACAAAGACAGCTAATTAAGCTAATAGCCGATGCATTATTAAACAGACAGTAGCGAGCACCACAGCCAGCAGTTAATGTCAGTGTCTGACTTGATGAATATACTAATGATGTTTGAGCGAATGTCCACAATTGGGGATTACACTGGAATTTCAAAACAGGAAAGATGGATGCATGTGATAACATTCATGTTCAGTGTTCAGTGAAGAGAACCCATTCTAGACACTACTAACACTCCCAGGCTGAAATAATGGCCTGGTTTGGCAACAGCTTATGGGAGAAAGACTCAATTCTTTAGTACTTATTTTGGTAACAAGGAGGTGACATATCCTTTGTGTTTGGTGGATGGTCCCATATGCCTGTATGGCAGATTGCGAGGCCTTGTGAATATTAGAATCCCTTGTCTGAGGTGTTCAAACACTTTCTGTGATGTGTGGAAGCAAATGTCACGAGCAGAGTGAATGTGGCACGCAGAGAGATAAAAAGCCTTACTCTTATCAAGCTTGGAGAGTGAAAGTGATTGGCTGTGTGTGTGTGTGTGTGTGTGTGTGTGTGTGTGTGTGTGTGTGTGCGTGCGTGTGTACCCAGACCTGAAAACTTCAGGATGTTCTGAGAGTGTGCAGGGGTTGTTTTTAATCATCTTTTTTGTTTTTCTCTCCACCATTGTAGGAGGGTGCTGGCAGCAGCTGCTGTTTGCCCAGGGGAAGTGCTCCATCCTGGGACACACCGGAAGGAAAGTGGCCCATTTACGGGACACAGGCTCTCTATATAGGGGGATGGCTTCTGGTAAGGAATTCCTTCAGACAGCCACAGCCCAGAATCAAAGCCTGTGGGCATGTCGTTTTTTTTTTTTTCTTCTTTTTCTTTTTTTTTTTTTGAGGTCCGTTTCATTTTTGAAACCCGATGTTCTCAGTGGTGGAACACAAAATTGTAGTGGCTCTTTACCGCCAGCGGCAAAAGCAGGGTCATTAGCGAGGTCCCTCGATTCAAGAGACGATGGTTCACGCGGCCCCGCCAAGCTCAACAAGCCACGCTCCATTCAACACAGGCTGCGCCACAGTTTGCCTTCCCTCCCGAGCATAATACAATATAGTCAAAAGAAGGGGGAAAAAATAGACAAAACTCTACACGGAACTTGCTTTTATGTAAAGACCCGCTTTTGTGGTGAAACAGAAACCCAGTGTCCTTTTTTTGTTTTGTTTGGAGAACGTAAACACAATCCTCTAAATAGCATCCCAATGCACTCTCCCCACCACATCTCCCAGCGACATGCGCTCTCAAGCCTGTGATTTTAGCCTCCTGGACGACGTTCGGGGCCCAAGCGCCAGGGACCGGGAATCCGCTTTTCCAGCAAACACAAAAGGGGGAAGGCCATTGTTCTCCTTCATGCTCAAATGGAATTTGACACGACGCCACACCGATATCCAAGCAAATGAATTCCATGCGCATCTCTCTGATTTCTCCGCTGTCAGTTTTTGTTTTGACAACCAGATTTAGGGGTTTGGAGGGCAGACCAGCGCTAATCCTCCATGCTGTGAAATACATGACATATTTCCTGCCGTCAGATGGGTGCCACGCAGGTCATAGTGTCCTTAAACACATTGGGCTGATGAAACTATGTTCCTTTCTCTCTCTCTCTCTCTCTCTCTCTCTCTCAATTCAATTCAATTCAAAAGTGCTTTATTGGCATGACAAATAGTTAGACATTTGTATTGCCAAAGCAATTATTACATACATTGAACATACAGGTATAAGACATGGACATAACAACAGACATGGAATGTATCAATGAAATATGTGCCTAAACAGACATTTATATAGGCAGCCTATAGTATGAATTATCGTAATGTCATTTTTAAACAGAGGATAGTGAGGGTGTGTGTGTGTCTGGCTAGAGATATATCAGTGTGTGTGTGTGTGTGTGTGTGTGTGTGTGTGTGTGTGTGTGTGTGTGTGTGTGTGTGTGTGTGTGCTTCTGTGTGAGGATATGTACAAATGTAGGGTTCAATGTAAGTCACTCAGTGTCCCTCAGTTGGTGACAGGCAAGGATCTCTCTCTCTCTCTCTCAAAGCGATAATGGCAGGTCTTAGCACTTTCTGCACACTCTTCCTCATCAGTGGTCTACCACAGCATATAGTCTCCTGGGAGACACTGTGGAGATCAAATATTTTGTTTCCGACCAGCATAGTGTCAGAGCTCAGAATCTACTCTTCTAGCAAGACCTGTATGGCTCAATAAGCTCCAAACTGCTCAAAACTGCTGAGGCTTGGACAGGGTCTGGTGCTGTGCTGAACACAATCTCTGTGGTGAAATGTGGAGAATACACAAACAAATTGGTTCGTGGGTAGAGGTGGGACATTCAACGGCACTGCAAAGAGTTGGGTTACAAAAGGTCTCAACTATTTTTTACCAAGTTTGTGACTATTGTTGGAAAATGAACTGGACAGACATTCTTAGTGTAAACTCTTCAGGGAACCTATCCCCTTCTGCAAAGGCATGCAGAGTCCACCTTCTTCCTAAGGTCAGTTTTTAACATCAAGCTGAAGACGGCAGACTCCAGTTCTTGCTACCTTATACCTTTGCTTAAAATTACACTCGTACACTGCTTTCACACATACACTGACCTCCTAACATGTTCGAGGCATGGTAGGCTGTATATAGGATTGGGTATCGTTCAAATTCAGTCAATTTTCATTCTGCTTATTGATTCCGGTTCCTATCGATTCCTCATTTTGATTCAAAAATGTAAAAAAAAAAAGAAACTTTAGAGAAAACATAAATGTATCTTTAATCTTTATTGCAGGAGTAGTCTATGCTCTAAACCTTGACTAAATATTCAAAAAGAGAATATTTATTTCCAAGTATTGATCAACAGACATATGATCAGAAAGATTGGAACCTTTAAGTATCATTATCAGTTCTGGAATGTTGAATTGTGTCTAAAAACCAGCACAAAGGTCCTCTGTTGAACTTAAACACTGTCCAACAATCGAGCATCCAGGAGTTTTTGCCCATTGTTTCCTCATACCATATTGCCTCCAGACTGTGTGAAGTATGACGTATGTATGGTCAGTCAAGCTCACCACTTTAATTTGCCTGCACATTCCAAGCATTTTAGCAGACATTCTCTTCTTCTTACTCTGCTGCTCTCACTCTCTCCTGCTATCAGCATAACAGTGGACCACCATTTTTTATTGTGTTAACCAATACTTCCTACAACACTCCCCCACACTAAATAACTTGTGAAACAATCGCTCTATTGAAAACAGAGTGCCATTATAGAAAACAGCAAGAAATAAGGCTGCATAGATGTTCACAAACTGCCTACAAACGGCCCACGCAGTCACTGTGTAATCAGTAAGGGTGAAGTGGGAGTAAGTATGGATTACCCCAAACACCAGAAGACCATATCAAAAATTCTGTTTCCTTGCTCATCTTTACTGTTTATGCAAGAAGCTGAGTACTAAGAGAACAATGAATACTGAAGCTCACTAACCCCAGATAACCCCTTCTGGATTATAAGATCAGTGTTGTTTAAGGAAACAGAGCTTAAGACTCTTTAAGACTGCTACACAGAGAGGGAGAGGGGAAAAGGTAGTTTGTCTGAAAGGTACACATATGCGTGCATGGGAGAGATGCAAGCTGCCGATGTGCATGACAGACACAGACAGGGTGCGTGTGAGAATAAGTGTGTGTGTGTGTGTGTGTGTGTGTGTGTGTGTGTGCGTGTGTGTGTTTTGTGTGTGTGTGTGTGTGTGAATGTGTGTATTGCACTGGACAGAGAACAAGGTCGGCATTTTGACTCAGGCCAGATGTTACTGTTAGATGCCGAGTCTCACGTGGACAGGGCAGGGGCTCAGGGACAGGGTGTGTATGTATGTGTTTGTGTGTGTGTGTGTGTCTGTCTCTGTATTGGGCCTGGGCCGCACACTGCTCTGTGATGGATGACCTCATTTGACAGTCACTTCCTTCCTGCAAGCCGTGTGGCCGCATCCCTGTACTTTGAGACTACGGCATGTGCACACAAATGCACACACACACACACACACACGCACACACACACACACGCAGACACACATACACTCACACACACACACACACACACAATGCAGTCATGCCACTAGGGCAGACAAATAAATATTTAACCTACTGAGGAAGGAAGAAACCACATTCGACTGGTACAGGACAACCACTCACAAAGCATCATAACCTAACAGACCAGCTTTGTTCCTCAATTAGATATACTGGGTATTAGAACAGAGAATCGACCTGTAAACCATCCTGACTGTCTTTCGGGAGAGGAAGGTACCACAAAGTGTACAAGAGGTCCAGTGATTCAACCAGTGAATCTGCCGTGTCTTCAGCATTTTGAACAGTGACTAACATTCTTCTCACACACTTTTGAGGAAAAACTGCATCACTTTATGAGTCAATCCCCTCTTGAATAAAAACCTTTCTTTCGGACTTCTCTGCTGAGTTGGTGATAAACACATGATGGTCTCCCGGGGTGCTTGATAACCGCCTCCGCACAGTCATTAAACAAAGAGCAGAGCTCTGTGGAGCGCCGGCTGGGATCCCGGTGTGTGAGGTGGAGTCCACCAAAAAGGCCTGTTGTTCCTCAGAGATGAACAGGTGGACAGTCTGGTCTGATGCGCTGTGACTGCAGGCAAATTGAGTCCGATCAGCGTGAGGTCAACAGGGGTTCCCATCCAAATGGCCAACATTACTGACTTCTTCCTTTTTTTTCCTTCTGCTTCTTCTCCTTCTTCTGCTTCCTCTTCCTCTTGTTCTTCATCTTCTACTTCTAAAGACTGCTGCTTAAGGGCCTCCCATCTGATTCCCATCTGCTTGCTGCTGTTTTAATTGCAGTGTGGAGTCTCATTAGTGAACTCCAACCAAGAGCAATTAGGAGTCTGTCAAATCCCTCCAAGAAACGTTCAAAAAACCAAGAGAAGCATTTATCTCTTCAGTGTTGTTGTGGCTGTTGTTTCAGGAGAGGGGTTTTGTGTCTCTCTTTTTTTTTTAAGCAAACCACCCAGGAGGAGAAGCTTTCACACCGAGCTGGAATGCCACCAGGAGTCTGAGACGGTGAGACGCTGTTTGCTTTGGAGAAGGTAGCAACGTTACATAAGGCTGCGGTGAGGACAGACAATGACACGGCAAGTCAGCCATCTGTGGAGATGAAGGCCCATGACATCAATAAAAACAAAGAAAGGCTACAGTTATTTGCATTGACGATAGCGGTATGCTGAAATATGGATGTCAGTGTGTGCTTCTATGTGTGTGTCTGAGAGCCTGTCACTGCAGTCATTACCAAATGCAGAGGGACACAGTGTATATATAAAATCGAATCAGATTTTCTTGCATGGCTGGCTGCTTGCTAGTCTGGGCACACAGTCTGGGCACGACGTTCCGCACGGATGCTGGGGAAATGCCTCTCATACCACCAGGCAGCCAGCGCTGCTCCGCATCATTTCAGACCATTCGTCTCCTCAAAAGCCCGGTGTTGAGTTAGCGCGAGCGCTACGCTAACAGACGGACACTAACCAACACTAACACTGACTCAGCGCCATACCACGGGCCAGTGTGGCGGTGCCAGCCGGGGTCACACCTCTGCCATCACAGACATAATCATCCCCTCTATCATTTTGCAACTGTTCTCCAGATGAGGGAAACACATGCGCCCGCCATTTTGGCATAGGTGTTGTTTTTCATATCCTCAAAACTCCCATGTGCCAGCAGCTAGGCCTCCAGAGACGGCGCCAGTCTTTGGCAGGAACTCCATGCCCGCCCGCTATCCATCCATCATCCTTCATCAAGAGCGTGGCGGGCTGATAATGAGAGTTTACTTGAGTTCATTAGACGACTGATCTATGAAATTAATCCGCCGGACGGCACCGCGAGACAGCCTGCCGAGCCGTCACGCAAATGATATCGGTAAATAGAGCAAACCTCCTCTCATTCAGTGGTGCTTAATCGACCCCGTCGAGGATGAATGGAGAAGTCTGTAATCACACTTAGGCCGCGTTTGTTTTTATGCAAAAACAAAAGGTTTCTTTCTGGGTCCCTGCAGGCAGGCGGCAAACAGCCGACAAGAAACAAAAAAAAATCCTCAAAGGACTGTTGTCATATGCAATGCACATCAATATCAGCAACAAGCAACATCAAAGCCCTCGTACACTTGCTGCAACGGAGAGAGTATAAGTGCCAACATAGCTAAGCAGTTCAGGCTTGCGAATATTCTTTCCTGACTTGCACCCAGGTTATATAGTTAAGAGGTTTTTTGAAAGCCCTTGATGGAATTATTGACACCAATCTATTAATGTCAAGAGGCTGACCTGCCGAGATGAAACAGGTGAACAGTCCTTTTTATCAAAACCATTCTGTTAATCTCAATGCGACTCGACTCTGTACTGAGTTATCTCCCGCTGAACACATGGAAGTGATTTGCGATCCTTGAGTGGTTCTGATCACGGAGACAAAAACACAGTGACATATGTTTATGATATATTTCAAGGTAAAATCGTCTTCATCTCTATGTCAATCATATTAATCACATTATGTTAAAGGACTCAATTTTGGAGAATCCACTCAAAGGGATTTTTTATAGCCTCTGCCAAAGAGATTTGCTCTGCTCTAAAAGCACCAGTGATTTTATACTCTGGTTTTTGATTAAGTTACACACTAAATGAGAGCCTAGTGTAGTAAACCACATTATGCACAGGATTTAGCCATCTAGCTTCTGTGGAGAGCAACTCCAAGAGAAGTAGGCTAAATGCTTACTGTATTGAATACATAGCAATGGTAAAAAGGACATGATGCTACAGTATATTTAACTGGGTATCAGTACATATACAAAGCACATTTATGCAAAGCAAGCCCATTACCATTTATGTGAACCTACAGGCTTCAGTTGGACTGGAGGAATTATCATTGTCTGCATTGAAAGCTAGCAGCTGCGGTTGATTAGCGTAGCTCTTCTAAAAATGATTCTCACAAGGTGCAGGCACTCGTCTGAACCCCAGAGCGCCTGCTGAGAAAGATGGAGGGATGAAAGACAGGACACAGTGCAAGAGGAAGAGAAAGAGAAGTCTGAAAATATTGCGAGTGGACGGGAGGTTTACGTGGCTCCGAGCTCCGCTTCGATCGGATCGGCCAACAAGCGTCTCATTGTCTAGCGGAAGTCAGACGCTTTCAGTGTTTTTTGAAGTGGGCCGCGGCGTGGGGGCGACAACATGTGATCTCCATTTGCATACTTTCCAGAGCCAACCGGGGCCTGGAGCTTCTCCCAGCAGGACACCACCACACAGGCTCAATGTGTGGGCTATCTGATCTGGGCTCCGTGTTCCCCACAAAACCACTCCGCTCCAGCGAGCAGCGCTAGCAAGCTAATTGAGAGTGTCACGGTGAGCGCAGTCACTCCCTCGTGGGCTGTAAGAGAAAGTGCTGTAGAGACCTTTTGGGCCATCTGGGCTTCAATGTGGTCATCTTTGTGAGAATCACCAGCCAGGAGCGTGGAGCTGGACATCCATCCACTGCTGTGGCACAATCAGACGAACTATTCCAGGTCATAAATTTCTGCCGAGCGTATTTCATATTCCTTCTCGCTCCCCCATAAAAAAACAAAAAATTCAGAAAGACGTTTCTCATTCTTCGCGGCTGCTCACTTCAAAGAGCACGCGGGCTGTGAGCAGACAGAGCATTCTGGAAACTGTCTGCCTGAAGGATTGTTTCCAAAGCAATCTGGGGCTGGTGACAGTAGGCCAAGAGAAAGAACGCTGGATATTATGATCTGTCACAATGGGTTGCCTATGGAGACAGGGGAGAGATCTCAGCAACTGGCACCATTTAATACACGCACACACACAAATACGTGCGCACGCACACGGACACTTACGCTTTACGCACACACACACACATGCCATCAGACTGGGCGGGTGCTGCACACACTGCCTAAGTCAATACGGCCATCAGACGACATCAGCGCAAATGCAGACGACGTGAACCACCCAAATGTCCTTTATCTGCCTTGGCACAGACAATCCCACAGCACCGACAGAATCCTCTTTATTAAGAATCCTTGATAAGATCAGGCCAATTAGAGTCCGTGAGAATAAAGTCAATTGCCAGGAAGCTGGCATGGCCTTATGGCATTGGCTGGGCTCGGGGCAGACGTAAACCCACAGCTGATCTCCCAGTAAGCCTCATGGATCCAAGTTTCTAATTGTCAACATGGGCACACAGGCAACAAGTCTTACAATGGATTCAACAGTTGGACCCAACATTGCTGGTCAAATCTCAATGAGAATTTCGTAACATCAATAACATTAAGCTGTCTGCAAATAAATCAGAAGAGGAATTTTTTTTGAACACTGGATCATTCTATACAGACCAAACACAAGGTACAGTATGGTGGAACTAGCATCCTTGTTCAGGACATTGCTTGGGGGAGGTCACAGATTATTTGAAACATTTACAATTGGTCACTGACACCTCGGTGACCGGTTATCCTTGCTTCGTCGCACCAGACTCCCAGACAGCAAGGGTTGATGCGTAGTCAAAGCTATGCCAACAGATTTCATCAGCACACACTGCTACACAGTTAATCTTCCCTGGTAAGCCCATCACATCCAATTAACAGGAGACTGGGGCAGATCAATTTCACCCACCGTTTATTTATTTATTTATCCCTTCACTGAAAAAAAGAAATCTTTCCATTGAACTGGCGCCCCCCTAAATCAGCTTCCCACAGGCCGTGAGGTTGATCTGCAAAGCCCCTGATCGGTTCGTAATAGTGGCACTCCGCCAGTCTTGGTTAATTTACTTGATGGTAGAAGGCTGGTGATCCTGTCATGGGGGAGAAAATTGCCCCATGCGCCATCGGGATCTTTTGTCTTTGCTGGGTGGTTCGTTGCCGTGGTCTGTGAAAGCCCCGTTTTGGACAATGCGCGCCTTCTTGTGAGCTCCTCTCAAGCTGCGAGTTTAGCATAAGGGCTTCCTCTGTTGGCAGGCACTGTATGAAAATAAAAAAGCCAATTGCCCACAGATGCGTCGCTGACAAGAAGAAGAAAAAAAAATGCATGCTGAAAAGAATATTTTGTGCGGAGTGTTGGGAGTAGTGGTAGACGGGTTTCAAATCTCATAATTATGAGTGTCTAGGGTACAGAAGGGGGCATGGTCTTCCCAGCGTGTGCAACCCAGGGGCTTTCAGAGCCTGATTTTTGTCCGCTGACAGACAAAAGAGCTGACCAGCACTGGAAATGAGATGGAGCGGAGTCCAGCAGGGCAGTTTAAAGGGTCAGCTCCAGGGCTTCTGGGGAACGGACACTCTGCATCTTCTTTACGTGGTTTCCACCAGGAAACTAATGTGCTCTCTCACTTCTACCTCCCCTAATCGCACATGACATTAATAACAAGTCGGAGTGTTTCAACCGAGAGGAAGGCTGAGTATTACATTTCCTATTCAACAACACCAAGAATGTCCTGCTCAAATAAGGCTTTTATTTAACTACTGAATAAATACACTCATGCTCCAACCTCATCAAAGCTCCTTTCATATTTACATAACTTATGCAATAACAACTATATGCACAGTATGTTTTAAATGTAACAAAGCACCATTGATTATATTAAATAGCTATACGATAGGCAAATGTATCTGGACTGTATTATCTCAATAAACTTCCCCCATAATATCCACCATGAGGGTGTAGCTAGCCTGACATTCATTCAGTATGAAGGCACAGTACCAGGCCCGTCTCAGGCCCGCTGGGCCCACAGGAAGAGGTGCTGTGAGCACTGGGCTTTGTCAACAACATCAGAGGAACGTGCAGACAGGCCCGCAGGGTCACAGGAAGTGCAGCTCGGAGTGTGGCGGCAGAGATGCGTCTCCGTTTTCCTACTTTGGTGTGTGTGAGACAGAGATACTGTGTGTATGTGTGTGTGTGTGTGTGTGTGTGTGTGAGAGAGAGTTTGTGTGTGTGTCTGTGGGAGAGAGAGAGACTATGTGTTTGTGTGTGTGTGTTAAGTGTACTTTCAGATGTCTCTCTAAAGATAGCTGAGAGAGTACACCCATACCATCAGCATGATGAGGCAGCTCTCTCCCCCTCTCTCTCTCCCTCTCTCTCTCTCCCTCTCTAACTTCTCTGCCTGAAGTTTAACATCACACAGTCAGCGAGCCATGGGTGGTGGACGCTGGCTGACATACTGGCAGGAGGCTCTGATTAAATATTGCTGAGTCATGCCCCACTTGCCAGCATCATCAGTGTAAGAGCTATTAGGCGGTAGCTTCATTAGAATCCCACGGGGGCCAATCAGGCAGACTGACAGACCGCAAGCCTGTGCCTGTGCCGGTGCATGCACTGCTCGAGGGGACTGATTTACGGAAGTCCATTGCACTATAGGCTAATGCTGTTCATACTGTGCAGGTAACTCAAAACAGACAACTCAAAACACTGACAAACAAACACACACACACACACACACACACACACACACACACACACACACACACACACACACACACACACACACACACATTCACACACACACACACAAACACACACACACACACACACACACAAAATACACACACACACACACACACACACACACACACATTCACACACACACACACAAACACACACACACACACACACACACACGCACACACAAATACACACACACACACACACACACACACACACACACACACACACACACACACACACACACACACACACAGACAGACAGACACATACACACACACACACACACACACACACACACACCCAGCACACAGTACATATAAGCATACATCTGTAATTTTTTTCCATCCATCCAGCCCCATTCAGTAGAGGGTAAAAAAGCAAGATAGGAGATTCCTAACTCTTTGCTAATTATAGCCCGAATACTACAGCAGGGGCAGAGGCAGACGTGGAGCTGACTGGGACTCTGTGCGCATGTTTCCTGTCAGAGTTCACTGGGAGCAGGTGAGGCTCAAACGTCAACAGCTGGCTGCTTTCCTGCCTGAGTGAAAATTTGTATTTTTTTCCGCCATGGAATTTCTCACGGGCGAAACCAAATGGGGGGTGAATGGGAAAATCAAATAAACCGATGCTAGAGAAAAAGTAGGTAATGATTAGACTCACGACTCCCAGACATCAACATGCTCAGAGTCAATGGTGGGGAGGACAGAAGTCCCCAGTATCATATCTAAACACAGGAAGCAAAGAAGTGCACATCTGGCACTGGTCTCTTGCTGAAAGTTTCTAAGATTCCTCAGGAAAAGAGATAGAGAAAGACAGAGAGAGAGAGAGAGAGAGAGAGAGAGAGAGAGAGAGAGAGAGAGAGCATTCACACAATTCCTGCAGCTCAAAGACCACCTCCTACTTAAACTCTTTTCAATAAGCAAATTAAACGATGAGGACCATTACCCAAAATAGAGTCACGAGATTTGCATGCTCTATATACTCCTGACTCCCGAATTTATGGCCCCCTATGCTCCATTTCTCTCTCCCTCTCTCTCTTCCATCTCTCTCTCTTTCTCTCCCCCCTGTCTCTCTTCCATCTTTCTCTCTCCCTCCCTCTCTCTTCCATCTGTCTCTCTCTCTCTCTCTTCCATCTTTCTCTCTCTCTCCTCTTTCTCTTCCATCTTTCTCCTCCCCTCTCTCTCTCCTTCTCTCTCTTCCATCTCTCTCTCTTTCTCTCCCCCCTCTCTCTTCCATCCCCCCCTCTCTCTCTTCCATCGTCCCCCCCCTCTCCCTCTCTCTCTTCCATCTCTCTCTCTCTCTCTATTTAACACGGCCGTTAAACCTGGCAAACCCCTCTACTCTCCAAAATCCCCCAGCCCATTCGGACTTGGTTTACACTAGGGTCATTCATCTTGGGCCTTCCTGCATAGAGAGAGCGATCAGGTGAAAAACCTGAGATTAGTCATGGATCGACACCTCAAAGCAAGGAGGCCTTTCCTTCATGTCAAGAGGCTACCTCATAATCCAGCAGTGGTTTGATTTCTCATCACCAAATGCTGAACGTGCAGACAAGCGAAATGTGGCCTTGCAGAGAAAACAAAACAAAGCCTTTGGTAGGATGATACCATTCCTATTACTATTTCACACACATGCACATGCACACACTGAGGATATAATAGGCCAGAGTGCATATGAACTTCCCAACTAACATGACCCTGCATGTAAGAGGTGGGGTTGGGGTGCTGCATCAGCTCTCTCCACTCCCCACCCCTTGACCCGCTGCCAACCAGCATACCCACTCCATGCGATGCTCCGCCCCACCACACAGCAGCCATGCTATGGAGATTAGAGAAATCCCAGTGGCTCACTGTGGAACAGCTCCCATTCTGATCACTTTTTGTTCTGTCTCTCAAGGCAAAGCCAGGGAAAAAAATATTACAGTACAGATTACAATAACAATATAACAATGAAATCAAAAGCCATTCTCTCCACATTTCTCTTAATTTGTGTGTGTGTGTGTGTGTGAGTGTGTGTGTGTGTGTGTGTGTGTGTGTGTGCTGTTTTTTATGTGAGTAAATCTGAGTGACAGTCTGTGTGTGTGTGTGTGTGTGTGTGTGTGTGTGTGTGTGTGTGTGTGTGTGTGAGTGTGTGTGTGTGTGTGTGTAAATGTGTAAGTGTGTCCATGTTTGTCCTACCAGTGCTCTGCCAGGGGTTGGGATACCATACTGCCAGCCTTGAAATAACCCCCGCCTGGCTAATATCATAGCTGATTTAGAGTGCAGCTAAAACATGTCACAGCCTGTTGAGCCACCAGTCAAATGCTGGACCAGGGGAGAGGTCCAAAAGAGGGGGGGTACTTACAAACAGAGTGCAGAAAGGGTGTGTATGTGCATGTGTCTGTGCATGTGTGTGTGTGAAATATCTAACTCAGCATTAATTTCTGTATTAATTTCTGGAATGCATCACTGTTCAATCTCAACAGACTGAACATCTCATCTTTTACACCCAACTTATGCTCAGGCGCAAATTTTCCACAGAAATTACGCCAGTTTGAATTCCAAGGCACTGACTTGACACATTCCAAATGTTCACGCAGCAGTGTTTTTTATGTTGAACTTAATTGTGTTTTTTCCTTTCTAAAAGAATAAAAAAAGGACGAACTGGTGATGATTTATGGCGTAGTGAGAAGTGGCTAATTGGTTTCAGACATACGTGTAGATGGAGTACTGAAAACAGAATGAAACAGATAATACAGAACAGAAGACGGAAGCATAAAGGGCAAATCCCCAAACTCACAACCGTTATCACTTTTAGATGACAGTGAGTCACACCACTCGGCTCCCTCGTAATCCAAACAACCCAGATAAACAGAGTGCAGGTGATAAAGAACCACAGTGGGACCGCAAGACTCAATCCAGCGGAATTCCAAAGAGGACGCCTCTGATGCAGGATTGTTGCAGCTCCACACATTTGTCGCTCTTGTCTCTAGGATAAGCCTCAATAAGTTTGTTCGGCTTTTAACACAATGCGCGAATAACACCTTCATTTAATTTTGCCCAGACTCTCCAAACTACACCCCACACACACACACACACATGCAATACTGTCTTCTACTTTTCTGTTTCTTTAGTTTCCAGTGCACAACCCTAAGCCTGATTTAGAGGAACCCAAATAGCTCAGGCTCAGTTTTGAACCATGATAGGATGTGAATGACTGCTTGAATGAACCCACAGAGCCACATACGCAGATGACGCAGCAGCACACAGCATAGGGCATAACCCTGAGACGCACAGCTCTGATGAATAATTCAGAGATGTGGTGTCAGTTCAGCAAAAGCTCTGACAGAATGACAGCAACGGGAAATATATTTTGTGGAACATGGCAGTTCTTGGCCTCAGCTGACACGTAACCCTGAAGAGTCAGTGTGTGTGTGTGTGTGTTTGCGTGTGTTTGCGTGTGTGTGCACACATACATGTATATGAGTATTAGGGCTGAACAATTTGGGTGAAAATTGTGATTTTTCTGGCAGATATTGCAATTGCGTTTTGATTTGAAAAATGCTACATCATTTTTGAAAGTTAGGCTTTAGTTGAATATTCCAAATATTACAAAAGATGGGCCACGTCTGATTGGTGAGCAATGCCTAGTACATGAGCAGTATGGCAATCTAGAATCCAGATTGGTGAGCATCACTGTCTGTCAAGGTTAACCACTGGGACATTGGAGTTGCAAGCTGTGTGATAAATTGCAGCCTTCGTGATTAGCTAATTGCATGAGTTAAAATTGCGATTTTGATTAAAAATAGATTAATCTTTCAGCCCTAATGAGTGTGTGTGTGTGTGTGTGTGTGTGTGTGTGTGTGTGTGTGTGTGTGGGTGGGTGTGTGTATGTATGTATGTGTGAGCATGTGCAATTGTGCATGTATGTGTATGTGCGTGTGAATGTGAGTGAGTGCATGGGCGTCAGACTGGGGGTAAAACCAGTACTGATTGCTAGGGTCCCAAGGGGAGGGAGGGCCCTTGAAGTCTGGAATATATTTTATTATATTTATTATGGGCGCGTCAAATGAAAAGTAGTTTGTTGGTGTGCACATCCAAGGCTGGTGCTGGACAAAAAGTGCTACGCTATCAAAAGGAAAAGAGGGTGGAATGTCCGCACACTTGTTCTCATCAGGAATTTTTATTGACTTTCACCAGTGTGTTATTCACCAATTTATTATGGGTGCCCATCAGGACTGCCTATGTATAGGGCTAAGGATCTTGTGCTTACACCCCTGAGTGAGTGTGAGTGTGTGTGTATGTGTGAGGATGTGCATACATGTGCTTGTACTGTATGTGCGTGTGAGTGTGAGTGTGTGAGCGAGCACGTGCATGTATTTGTGTGTGAGTGTGTGTTTGCGTGCCAAGGGTGTGCCAAGTGCCGTGCAAGGCTTGCGAGGCGTGTGTTTGTCATTGTGTGTGCACACTAGTGTGAGTGTGTATGTCATCATGGAACATTCAGAGAAGGCTGACAGACGCCAGAAGGATGAGGCATAACCCCACACTTCTTCCAGGAGCATGATCTTTTATATGCAGGGCCAGGTGTTATCAAATTTAGCAGGCATCCTTTAATGTGAAAAATAGCATGTGGGACAATATATGAACCAGACTTGTAAATACGAAAGTGGTCTGGGCACACACCACTTCTGTACATATGCAAACCTGATTAGACTAAACAGACAAAAAACACAACACAAAACAGACAAAATGCAGACAAATGATCTAACCTCTTTAACATGCATACAGTAACATTTATTCCAAAAAACACAGACAAGCACACAGAGAGAGAGAGAGAGAGAGAGAGAGAGAGAGAGAGAGAGAGAGAGAGAGAGAGAGACAGAGAGAAAGAGAAAGAGAGAGAGAGAGACAGAGAGACAGAGAGAAAGAGATTTATAGCTGATGGTATAGATTAGAATATAAGGTGCCCTTTGTTTAAAACACAAACAAACTGTGTTACATGATCCACTGCGTTCCTGATCCACTATGTTTTTCCTAAAGACTCTCCACCAGGATGTGACATATCAGAGACCCCTGAGCTCCCATCGGATTCCATCCTTAAGTTCCTGTCAGTGTCGTCCACACAGGAACTGATTCACTCCTCTCCACACAGATTGAGTGACTCGAGTGACTCAAGCCTGACCCACGTTCCCATCTCCCCACCACCAACCTCCACCAGATGCCGTTCTGAATCCACAGCTACAGATCACACAGTCTTATTTTCACTCTGCTTCTCTGCTGGATCTGGATCTCTGCTTTACTCAACTCAACTCAACTCACCAACCGCCACAACACTGTCCGTTCCTGCTACACTGATGCTGCTGCTACTCCAGATACACTGATTTTCACAATATGACTTTAAGGTTGCTAGTGTTGTTTTTTTTTTTTTATGGCATGTCTTCGTGCATTTTGTTTTGTATGTGTACTTTATACTGTGACCCTGTCACATGACATGTAATTTTGCCCCAAAGTGTTTGTGGCTGAGAAGACAATTAAGAGAACTTGAGATTGAGAATGAATTAGCCTTCCAGACAGAGTTAGAGTGATTACATTATATATGTGCCCAATAAGGCCACATCACAGAGTAAAAGGGGTCCAGTTACCTTGAGCTTACAATTTCATGTAATTGACACACTGGCATGCGTAAAGAATCTTAAAAAGTTCAGTTATTGGACTATTCAGTTCAGTTATCGGCTAGTAGGCCTACACAGTATAATAGTGTAGTAACATGGAGCTTAAGTGCCACTGTATCTAGACTGACTGACCTAGACCCAAACAATGAGGTCATCAAGATGACCAGAGGTCGCACCACTGACACTTAGCATTATGGAAACTAACTTGGTAATTTGGTACCAAACTACAACAGGAATTATATTTCAACTGAGATGCGCAGACAGTCGGTGCAGTGATTTATTTGGCCTATACCTTCTTCTCCATAGTGTTGTCAATATCCCCTCAACAATTTTTGTTTTAATAAACAATGTTTTGTTTATTCATTACTGGTTAAAATTAAAACGTAAACCGTATTCCTGTTGTAAACATACACAACATTATTTTCTGTCACCCACACGCCACTCCAACTCCATTATGTACCACTCCGTTTTTACTGACCGGTTAATGCAACACTTAGTTATTTGAATGCATTTGGGCGCATGGCATTGGGCTATAAATGGTACCATTTAATTAATGAATGAGCACATTATCCACATTTTACAACACGATGTGTAATATCGCTGTATGAAGGGGGGATTGTGTCACCACCACTAGACTAGGCTACTCGTACAATTTCATAAAGAAGCGGTTGTTCTTTAACGGGAAAGCCCCTTTCGTTTACAATATGAAGATTGCCCACTCCTATTATCAATAATGAAGAGAATGCAGCGCGAGTTCCTTTACCACGGCAACATACCTACATCTGTGGTAATCACGAGATAGCCTATGGCTGGCATTCTAAGTATGAAATCCATACATTTTCTGAAAACATATCTGACATATCTCATTTAGTGGTCGCATCAGGATGAGCCGCGCCAACATTGCTGCTACCATAGTGATGGGAATAAAAAAATGTGATAAATGACAGTGACTTAAATGTTTGTGTGTTTAGAGCGGGTCCGTTAGTTCCATGGAAAGATTTCGCATATTTCTGAAATCGGATATCAAAATGTAACATTTGTGAACGTGAACTGTAGTCTGTGGGCAACCTTACCTTACTAAGGAATTTCAGGACTGCAGCCACAGGCTCCGCGCATCAACCGGTAGATATGAATAGACTGTCTTTCCTTCAGATGACACAGTGTCAGTTATGTCATTTCATATCTCTACCACGGAGCTGAAAGATAACGGCTGGAAGGTATGCATAAAATATCCTTGCTATATCCGCCTTTCCAAAACTGTTCGCTGCCGCTTGTAACCTCGTTTCTTCTGTGCGCTCAATCGCGAGCTGAAATAGCAGGCTCAGTAGATAGGATATCCTTTCTCTTCGCGACCGGTAGGCTGTATTCCCACATAGTAGCCCCGAACAGGGCGGCGAGTTTCAGTCGGTCTGTAGTTCAGTTTCACCGTCTAAATACGCCTATGCGCGAGAATGGCAACGTGTGGGAGGCAACGTCGAAGTGGCAGTCAGACGCCACGGGCCAATCGGCTGCTCTCATAGGCGTCGGCTGGCAAGCTCTCATTCATATCCTCGTTCCAAATTCGAGAGCTGTTGTGCATGTTAACCTCTGGAAACAGTTGACTCAACAACTGGTCATGGCAAGATGTTTGTGAGTTTCATGTGGACGCATCAAATTCACGGAAATAAGTCATTCAGTCAATAACTCTTCAAGGCTGAGTAGTAATGTGTAGAGAGGCACTTCTATGTCTAAAAAGGCACTATGCATGGTACCCTATCATAAGGTGAGTTTGAGCCACATCAGTTCATGCTCAAAAGAGATTCTCTCGTTTGATTTTACAGCTACCACTTTAGGTTTCCTCAGGTAGCCAATGGAAAGCCTTCATCCCATCTACAAATGTTCCCTCTGCCTCCAGCTGCCTCTGATCATCTCAGATCAATCAAGCACCATTTAGGCTCCTGCACACCTGAAAAGATGTCCTGATGATTTTACATTCAAAAAACAAACTATATATATGGTGCACCATCATATTGGTCCACGGTGTCAAGTCACACAAGATAAAATAATCTCCTCATACCAGATGCAGTTGAATGTGATGGAGGGCGCCAGCCTCTGTTACATACATAGTCACAGCGGCTTCCATTTTTCCCTCATCATGTTTATTTATGGGGCATATCGTGTGCACAGACTGGATTAAGTAACCAACGGACACGTTCTGTTCGCACTGAGGTCCAAACAGATGGCAGGTCTTAGCGTGTCATACAGGAAGTGTTAAAGTTAAAGCCAGCAGCGGCAATTTGTGACTCAGGTGTCCATTACGTGGTAGCTCATAGAATGGTGCCTTAATACACCTCAGGAGTGTATGAATAACCATCGAAGGGCCCATGGAAAAAAATCAGCTGGGTCCATGTTGCACGGTAACCTTGGCAACTGTAATGGCATTTGTGGCCAGGGGACAATGAAGTGAGTGAGGGGGGACCATGGCATAAATCTCTGGTTACAGGAAGAAAGGGACATTTGTCCGCCAAGAAGTCACTCAGCACGGACCCTGAATGGGGTGACACTGTGAATGCGACACACAAAGACACAAACAGGAAGGGCCGAGGAACGACGACGGT
>NC_063210.1:7254620-7487120 GCF_017589495.1 Alosa alosa
CATTATGGGCTGACAGACAGATGGATGGTCCTATCAGTGGATTGTGGGTTGCCTTTACATTCTCATATTGAGCGTGACACAATAAGCTACATCAAAGACAAGAGGCCTGTCTGGAAAAAAAGAGTCACAACTGCTTATGTTTTCAACTCCTGAACTAAAACAAGATGAGTTTGCCCTGTAATACAATACAGTAAAAATCTCTGTAGTTACGATGCAAACTGCCCCAGGAAGAAACCTAAAACACATGACCGCTAAAATCTATGCAGAACTGTAAAACATGAAGTTGGACCTGATTACAATCACCTGGCTTATTAGGTTTCAAGCTTCAAGCCCCAAAATGCACCTCCGTGATGTTTTGGGAAAACATGATATGATAATGTTTCAGTCCAAACTCCCAACCCACATTCACTGCATTCCAAACGTAAAGTGTTTCTGTTGGTGGAAAGATCATGTTTGTAAAGTCGAGAGGACTGCTTGGTAATTGCAGAGAAGTTCCTGAGTTGGAGAGAGCCAAGCAGATCTTTCCAAACAGTGACGAAGCAAGTGCTTAGGGGCTTAGGAAAACCCCATCCAGGGAGATGAAATATGGAACAGACAGTAACAATCGCCGACCTGCTCTGAGTTATGGGCAGTGGAGTGAGATGTGTAAACCGAGGCTTGGTGGAAAGAGCAGGCTTAGCATCAGTGTCCCATGGAGGTTCATCTGTGAACTGTTTGTCAGGCTTGGGGGAAAGAGCAGGCTTAGCATCAGTGCCCCATGGAGGTTCATCTGTGACCTGTTCGTCTGGCTTGGGGGAAAGAGCAGGCTTAGCATCAGTGCCCCATGGAGGTTCATCTGTGACCTGTTCGTCTGGCTTGATGTACAACCAGAAAGAAACATCAGAAAAGACAATTCTACTGCTGATAAATGATGTCCATGTTAGATGCTGTGAATGTTCCTGGAGAGTCATAGTTACTGCGTAGTATAGTAAGTTTATCTTAGCATGACAATTCATTGCATGCATTTTCACTACAATTTTCATGCATATTTGAGAAGCATTTATATGCACTTTTACAACTAAATATTTTAGATAAAAATAAAACAAAACTTCCCATTTTTGAAGTGCTCTAGATAGAGCATGGCTGTGATGATTTTGGCACAAGTCCCAAGCGGACACATTTGAAGATGCAACTGTTGTCTTGTCTGAAGTTATTTCCACTAGGGACAAAAGAAAACATTTTCTTAGTGTGAAACTTAACTTAGATCCAAACATCAGCTACACCACAGGGACATAAACAAGAACTGATTTTCCATACACAAAAATAATTCCATTAAGACCTTAAAATATATTTAACAGCACATACTCATGGAGCACAGTGGTGGAACAATATTATCCAAGATATTTAAACGTTATGGCCCCCGTGTGAGCGTGGTGAAGGTCTTCCACTGACATTACAGTATAATTAGCTTCAGCTGGACTCTCTCGGCCTGTGTGTGGGAGGGGGATTTATAAGTGAGTATGACCAAAGATGTGACCTGTCTGTCATCCCATGCTCTTGCGCCTGAACGCTGGATACACTTGTGGACCCTCATGGACAGTTCTAATGGCTCTGGCTCTCTTCTCTCTGGCCTCTAACCCACCAACACCACCTGGCTATGCTAAGACGGGCCCGTGAGCGTGTTCCCTGCTATTACAGTTTCCAGAAGCGTCATATCAAACATCAAAGCAGCCAAGCGACCCAAGGAGCAAAGTGGCTTTTCATGGGGGCCATTAAAAGGTAGCATGTACCACAAGTCTAGGAGCGAGAATGACTTATATAACCCAAAAGCATTCCAGAAGGGTGGAGCAGTTGTAGGCTTACATACATTTGGGTACAAATGTACATTTAGGTACATTTGATATGAGAATGGGTTATGGACAGAAAGTGTATCAAAATGGAATAGAATATCTGTTAGCAGAGTAGGCTACAAACACAGTAATTAAGCCCATCACATGGTTCTAATATTAATATAAAACCAATCATTTTTTATTCTGGTCTGTTTGCTGCCACTGTCTCAACACCCAATGGCATGTCAGCAGGGACATACTGAAAAACAAATTCATAAGAGGGAGAACATATGTCTCATCCAACATTTGGCCAAAGTGTTAGGCTGGCACAAACACCACGCCTCTGCATAATGAAACACTGAACGCTCTTCTATATTTACATATATCCATTTTCTATGCCACCCTAAAGGACACGGGCATAATGCCCCTGACGCCCAGTGGGATCAGTGTCTGCTTCTCACCTTGTGCCCGCCGCATGCCTTGTCCTTCTCTCCCTGTTCCCGCGTGGTGAGCAGCCAAGTCGGAGTGGGCGCTGTGTGTGGGCTGGCATGGTGCGGGCGTCGGTGTGCCAGTAGCTAGATGCCCATGGATACCATGCAGAGAGTGGGCATCTGACCGGATAATCACTTACTGTCCAGACTGTTATGCAAGTTAGCAGTTTTTAGATCTGGCCAGGCTGTGCAAGCCTTATCCAGTCCAATTTACAACAAGCCCTCGCATGATAAGGCACTAAAAACTAGTGAAACTCTTTGAGAAATGTCGATCCTAAACGATAGTAGGGTGTGTGTCCATTTTTACTGTGAAAAACTTGGAGAGCTTTTATTTAGCTCAGTAAGGTTTTAGCAGTAATTGCGAAATCCTCAAACAAGCTGCACCACAACCATATCCGTCTTTCTTCTTAGGATATGCATGTGGTGTGGTGTTAATTGTACTGGAGGTTGTTTTACTCCAAACCAGGTTAACTTACTAACTAGAAACGTTCTAATCTGCAAACCTTTACTGTCAGTTGACAGAGGATATCATGCAGACATGTTTTTTATTTACAGAAACCCTCCGAAACCCCAGTAATTGAGATGAGTCGCCAGTGTTGTATATTTCCCTTAGTGGAGGAAAACCAAAATCCTACAAACACAAAACACACAGGGCGAGGCCTCAGCCATATACAACTCGGTTCCCACAGCCCCTGTCCAAACAACATTAAAGTTTCAACGGGATGTTCTGAAAACCACTGACCAACACATGTTACAGGCAGTTGTTTGTGCCAAGGCCAGGTCCAGCTAGGGTCAGGAGTAAATCCCCGATCAAGTGGTTACATTAGAAATGAGAGGAAGTCAGATGGATAAATCTGCCTCAGCAGGTCAACATGTTCTGCTCTCGCTCCCCTTCCAAGAGCACACGGGGCACATTGCTGGCTAGCCGATGATTTAAACATGCACTCCCTGTACCACACTCCCTCTCTTTCCCATGCTCACTCTCTCACTCTCTCATCATCTCTCTTTCTTATTCCCTCGGTGGCTCCTCTTTTTCTGCTCTCTACCTCCCTTCTTCCTTCCCTTCTTTAGACCTCTCTCTCTCTATCCCTCTCCTCAAACTCATCAGGCAGCTTGCCAGTGCCTGTTGCATTTCTCTCTCTCTTTCTCTCACCCTCTTTCTCTCTCTCTCTCTCTCTCTCTCTCTCTCTCTCTCTCTCTCTCTCTCTCTCTTTCCTTCTCTCTTACTGACCGTGACCACTTCAAAGGCCCACTGCCTTCTCCCCGCAGACCTCAGTGTAGGAAGCCGTTTTGGCAGAGCTTCAGAGGAGCCAGGTCGGCCAGGGAGTGGTGGGGTGGGGTGGGGCAGTGGGGGGCATGGAGCTCCATGCCGTCTTTCTCTCTCCCCCCATCGGCCCCCACACTGTGATGGGGCCCTGGGGTCGCCAATAGAGGGGCAAGAGCATGTGTGTGTGCTGCCCCTGATGACATGACCATACTGCAGACACCAGCAGCAGGAGCAGGAGCAGAGCGGCCCCGTGGTGTGGGTCTGCAGCAGACCTACAGAATAGCACCAAAAAAAAACACACACAAAAGATGAAGAGGAAGGTGATTGACAGTCAGTGAAAAATATGATCTCTCCATCTTACCCTCTCACATACTGTAGTTAAGCTTCCTTTTCATGCAAGACTTAGCTTGTCTCTTACAGGGCTAAACTGAAAACCCACCTGCCACACACACAGAGAAAGGGAGGGAGGGGAAAGACACGCACACACACACACACACACACACACTCTCACACACACACACACACACACACACACACACACACACACACACACACACACACACACACACACACAACAACAACCTCTAAAAACCCTCTGGCCCAACAGCATTACAAAGTCAGAACGGGCAGGAAAAAGCTTCCCATGGGTGATGATGATGATGATGATGGAGGGCACAGCCAGGTCCACGCAGTGCCATAAACCATCAGAAACGAGAGCCGTCTCCATGCCCCCCGGGCCCTGCAGGGAGAGGGGGAGGGGGACGTCGCCAACGTTATTATCTAAATCGCAGAGCAGAGCGTAAATCTGCTGTTTGTCTGTCCACCGTCCACCACTGTGACTCAACACTCAGACAAGCCAGCGATCATCCTGCATGTTTATCTGTGCCTGCGTCAGGAAAAGGCAGGAGAACATTGCACTCTCCTCCTCCCCTTGATCCTGTACGTGAAATGAAATATATCTGCAGATAGAGAGATTTATTGGCGCAGTGTGTGAAGAACACTGGTGACCCAAAACAAGAAATGATAAAGATGTCACATGTCAGCTTTCAGATTGCAAAGGGGGATGCACTGCAGGCAAAATGTTTCACACCTTCATTCAAAATCAGAAACAAATGGTTACACAGTGCGGCTTCATTCAAAAGCGCAACTAATGGTAATAATAACTTTGGTGATAATTAAGTAAGAGTTCTATAGTGAAAATACTGTGTTATATTATATCATTATGAGACAACAGTCTGCGCGAGTGCAGCCACTTGCATGGCATATATCTCTTTTTATAGCAGCGTAACTGATGCAATGACTGCAGGCTGGATTGGAAAGATTTATCGCACTACACCAATTACTGCAGGAGGAAGCATCCTCTGATAATCCTAATGAGATGGTCTAGATGCTGAAACACTTAGTATTCCTTAATAGATGTACAGAGGCTGATGAATGGAGGCTCACGTGTCCTGCTTTCATTTGTACTGAGTGATTATTACTCTAATTCAGTGTGACTAATGTCTTATACATGCACTGAAACGCCTTTTGGATTCTCACATTTGCATGAGAAGCCTCATGAACACAAATGTGTGTTCACACATTCACACACACAGAACAGGCTCACAGAAACACACACACACACACACACAATGTAGATATGCACTTACAGTACATGCAATGATCACCTGAATCTTTAAGGAGGTTTATAGAGAAACAGAACATTTCATTACAGGAAACATACAGGTAAGCTTTCTGTTTGTGAAGGCTTGGGAGTTGTATTTAGTCATTCTCCTGTTTCAGATGTTGAACAGATTTCTACAGATAATGTTCAAGCTGTTCTTACTTTGATTTACAATAAGATATATGGGCCTAATTCTAGGTAGGACTGCAGAAATTAAGTTCAGATAAAGTTGAGTAAAAAGTTCAAGGGCACACACACACACACACACACACACACACACACAGACACACACACACACGCGCACACACACACGCACACACACACACACACACACACACTTCCTCCTCCTCCTCCTCCTGGGCCACTAGCCTTGTCTGTTCCGTCTGTTTCTTTCTCTCTGGTGTTTCATTGGCCATGTGGGCTCTGGACTACGTGCAGGAAATCCAAAGAGCCCTTCCTCTTTGAGTGGCCTGATTACAATGCACAGCCAAAAACAAACGGGCTTTTATTGCAATCAGAGAGGAGGAAAAGAGAGATGGGAAAGCATCAGGAAGTGCCACAGAGAAAACCGCCGTCACCCTCACGCAATGACAAAGGAAAGTTGCATCACAGTCCACACACACACACACACACACACACACACACACACACACACACACACACACACACACACACAAACAACACAGTATGTATGGTCCACAGACGTTCTAAAGTTCAATTGGAAATTCTACAACCGCACAGAAAGTTCCAGCATCTCCAGATGCTACCTGCTGAGCTGAGGGGAGGGGGCTAAGTTCTTCCCCACCGCATGTGTATTATTCATCAGTCTGAGTGACAGTCAGAGTACACAGCCAATCAGTGAGGCTTTCCAAAACTACAAAGCCAAGGGTACAGTGCTGGTAACCCACAGATTCAAGACCATTGTGTTTGCAGCTTGCTTCTGAATGGATGTTGGAGTGTAATGCAGAAAGTGTTGAGGATGGGGGTTTGCATACAGAAAGACTCAATGAGAAATATACTTCTGCGACCTTCTTCAGAAAAACATTTTGATACTGTGCCAAACTGAGTTTCGAAATAAAAGACCCTCACAGAATAGATTGTAAGGGCTTCCCTAAATGGATAGAATCTGGTTAACTTTGAGTCTGGGTGTGGCTCAATGAAGTAACTTAGGCTCTAAGTGCTCACTGAGTGGATATGTCCATTAGCAGCTTGAGTTATTTCCTCCATCAGTCAGTATAAGTACAGAAGCAAGATGAGACTCTGGCAGAGGTCTTAAGTCCCCATTAATCTCACACTGCCTCAGCAAAGCCACAGCCACAGGTTAACATAGAGACAGGAGAACAAGACAGATCAAAATGAGTAGCCTACTGGGCTCAAGGAGTTGCCTTAAAGTCATATTCTATTTTCAGCACAATATGTGTTAAGACTGCTGCCTGTATCTGTGTGTGTGTGTGTGTCTGTGTGTGTGTGTGTGTATGTGTATGTTTGTGTGTGTGTGTGTGTGTGTGTGTATGTGTGTGTGTGTGTGTGTGTGTCTGTATGTGCGTTCATGTGTGTGTACAAATGGTGTTTCCTGTGCGAGCGAAGCACATGCATTTCAAATTATACAAGATTGCGGTTTCACAACTCTGTCACAGCCCTCGGCATTAGATAAGTGATGGTTGGAAGCAGATGCTAGCATGCATTGTCTCTGGGTAATAAAGAAACAATCTGTAACACCTCTCTCTTTCCCCTTCATACACACACACACAGACATGCATGCACACACACACGCATGCACGCACGCACGCACGCACACACACACAATAGTCATGCACACACAGCACATGCAATGATCACCTGAATCTTCAAGGACACACACACTCACACATCTGCATGCACACATCAGCCAGTCAGTCCATGACTGGTTTCCTTCAGCTGTGAGGGAGGGGGGGTAACTGGGTTAGCTTGCATCCCTCTGCCAAAACTGACACTGTAGTAATGGGAAATGAATGATTTGCAGCTTTGAGGACCACACAGCTGGACAATTACGGTAATCCATGCGAAAAGGACAATTCAGTTTAAATCATCAGCGCCCCTCAACCAAAAATGTGCACATGATCAGACAGAAGTGATGGAGTCGGATGTCCCCCTCAGAAAAGGAAGGAGCTCATTGCAAATCCGTTGGCCTTACTCATTGATAGTCCAGGGGTTGACATGTGACAAAACCGCCGCCGTGTCATGCCCTGCAGGAAGTGAAAGACACGCCAAGCGCCCTTTCGCGGATAGTTGATTGTTTTACGGATCGTGAGCCGGCGAGAGGTCAAGTTGAGGGTCAACAACAGGAGCAAACACACAGGCTGACCTGACATCCTTCCTGCCTGCCTAGCACAGCAACTTCAGCACATACTTTTCAGCATAAACTTGTTCCCAGATGTCATCCCTTGGTGATCTGCACATCAAGCATTGGCTGTCCTCGGCCAAAGGTCTCAAAGTTCTTGGCCTCAATTAAAAGAAGATGCACAGTAATAGCACTACATTATTTTCAAAGAGTAACACCGAACCAGCTTAGAGCCCAAACACTGGGAATAAACCAGCTGTGAAGGACATTTGGAAAGTGATTCTTTTGGAGAGTCTGTTACTAGAGGTTTTCAGTGAGTTGCCCATGGTCTACTGTTTGTGAAGAAAATTCAATTTGTCAAGTATAGAGAAAAATAGTCAGTTTGTAGGCACAGGTTGTATTTTTGAAATCAGTACAGAAGTGAAGAAGTGTGTATTACAGCCTGTGTATTTTTAGATTCTTAACTAATCTGACAACACCCATGCATATTCTCATCTCAGTGTCAATTCTATGCCAGCTTCAGCATGACCTTTGTGGAAGACATGACACCCACATACCCAGCCCATGAGCCAAACTTGCACATTTATGCAGCATAGAGCCCCCATTGTTTCATCCATGTATCTACTTCCCTCATGGCTTTAGACAGTGCAAACGCCGCCCGGCTTGGACTTGACTGGGCGGAGCTGCTGAGCGTATGTGTCATCTGACTGGGAGAGGCCAATGGTGCCGTGGCCAAATTGGGTTAGACCGGGCCGCAATTGAATCACGGATCCTGTCCAGTTTCATAAGCAGCATCTTTCCTCTTTTGGGATATGGCTTGTAATACAATCAGCTCGGCCTTGACAGGGCTTCTGATTTGCAATTTGGAAATTAATGGGATACAAGACATTTACCACGGAACATCCAGCTCCGTCAGCCATGACTCATCAATGCATTTCCCTGAGAGACGAGATCAGCTGGAACATTTGCATTTAGCTTGTGCTAATTACTCGATGACAACATTGCTCTAGAAAACAACTACAAAAATGGCATCACAATAACAAGGTTGCCAAGCAGACTGAGCAGTGATATAAATGTTTCATCATCTCTCATCTATACTGTAGTATCTTATATAATGTGATGTGAGTACTTAGAATTTAATGTGAGGGATTAGATGGGACTTTGTGGTCCAAAAGAAGGAAAAAAAAGAAAACCTGCATTTTCTACAGCCTCTCATTCTCCAGTCAAACCCACATGATTTTGAGATTTACTGTATGTACGGTGTAAAGGTATCATTACAGGTCGTTGGCAGTGTTGTTCTTGTTGGAGGTCAGTGCTGTTGATGTCTTTCGCATGCACTCGCTTTCCCTGCATGGTGATCAGGTCCAAGCAAGCGGCCGGACTCCTGCAGGGGAAATTGCAGTGTATGTTTTTTAAATATTCTCCATGTCTGTCATCAGTCAGGAGAACAAGCCTCACACTGATTGCAACTCAAGATTGTTTACCAGACATCCAAAAATGTTTTGGAACCTAATACCTCATGTTTCCATGCTAGATATTGGATTGTGTTGACTGGATTTGAGTACACTTGACTTTGTGCTATATATGTTGCAGTATATGAGCTGATGCAAAATGAAGTTGCTTAGGGTATACCCGATTGTCAGCAGACTGCCCTACAAGCCTGTTGTACAGTAGAAACCGTTTGGAATGTGCCATCTGCTGGTAATCTAGTGTAATTTACCCAGATTGTATTACAGTTTTTTTCAACTGCTTACACACTAAATCTTTGCTTGTCACACAATTTTCTAAACATGTCTTCCAAACATCATAACCCCACACCAAATCTGCAAAACCATACACTAATTCTCAATGTTTGACTCAGTTTTCAATGTACTAAAACACATTTTGCCAAACACCACACACAATTTTCTACTTAACACAAAAATCTAACAGGAAGTAACTTGATTTCGTTTTTCAAACACAGCCCATCAAAATGCCACACTAAATCACCAGTGCTTCACTCTCTCTCTTCACATGTGTAAACACTCATTACTTTACGGAACACCATCCAATCTCTGCCTTAGTATAGGCCTATGAATACAGTAGATATACTCTATATGTTATTGACCCTTTCAATCTTAGAGGACTTCCGGTTGAAATGTTCAGAACCAATGCAGATATAATACTTTGAAAGGAATGTTCTACAAAACGTCGACTTTATGTAAAGTAAAACTTGTCTTTTTACTATATTTTTGTGTCTCCCCAAGTTACCATTAGCTCAATACATTTTTCTATAGACCTATGAATACATACATAACCACCCCCCACACACACACACACACAAACATACATACAGACACACACACACACACACATAAACACACACACACACACACACACACACACACACACACACACACACACACACACACACACTTTTCTTTAGAAAAAGCAAAGTAATTTGATTACTGTAAGTCAGTCATTTCCATCTTAGGCAAAATCAATCAGTTTTTTCAGAACTCCATGTACATCTGGTGGTCATTGTCTTTTGCTTTGCTTTGTTCTTGTTGGCTGTAAAATACTGTATTCGCAACAGCAAATTATTTGGGAAAAATCACTATTTTTTGGTTTCAATATTGCTTGCATTTTTACTGTGTATTTCAACTTCTCTCTGTAGATACAGTAACTTTCACTCTTGTATGGAAATACATAAAACAAGTCTATTAAAGACGAAAGAGCGTTAGTTTTTGAGCAATAGTGTATACATGATGTATCCAAAATGTCATATTATGACAAAAGTGTTTGTAATGTGAGGCGAATGTTTGATTTAAAGATGTGTTTATGACATTTTGAACGTTGTGTGTCATTTTGCTGGAGATTTGAGGCATTTTGCATTTTGTGTGACCGATTGTTGGTTTTGTGTGTGGAGTTTTGAAAAATAGACACAGAGTTTTGAAAACGTGTGTAAACAGTTGTAAAAAACTGTATTATTGTGCATTGTTTTTAAAATAGCATAATGTGCTTATTCACTACATATAACACATATAAAGTACTGTATATGTGTTACTGTACTGTACATTGCAATATACATAATATACAACATGTATATATAAATGTACATAGATGATATTCAGTTATATGTTGACCAAGCCAACTTTATTCTCATAACCTCAGAAAAAAACATCACTGTCATCAAAGTCAAAATTGAAACAAGTAGTGACACTGTCATTGCTTATTTATATGTGAACATACAATACTCAACGTGATCCAATTTGTTAGTTTGAAGACCACATCATTATTGTGAAACACACAGCATAAACACACACAATCTTTAAACAATCTGCTCCACTTAGTTTTCAGGACATTTGCTTGTGTTCTTTTCCAAGACAGCCGTCAGCCTGGGAAAGCAAGTCAGCGCAGATGGGACATCTGCAAATGGCTTATTTCATTATTTCTCTGTCTTGTGCATCATCCTTCATCTGTGTTTTTAGGGTTGTCCTCTGCCCAGTTGCTATCATCAAAGCTATTTTGCATCTGCTCCACAAAAGGAAATACTATTTAATCTGAACTGAACACTAAATTTCTAGGCACACAAATTTAAATACAAAGACAAAATATTACCAGTGTTGTCACAAGATCCAATCACATGTAACACCACACTGTCCTCAATAGAAAGATACTTCCTCTTTCTTAATCTTAAAGGTTCTCTAAGCGATGTTACGAGTTTCTAAGTTAAAACATTTTTTGTCACATACAACAAACATCTCCTCACAATCCGCTAGCTGCCTTTGCCCGAATACACTGTAAAACGGCAACAAAATATGTGAGAGAATTGTCCACTAGATTTCCTTGTGATCCACATTGTGTCAAACTTACATGAGACATTTTCCCAAGGTAAGTAAGTTAACTTATAACTAAATGGTTAAAGTATAACTTTATTTGAGAGAATCTCAATTTATATCAGTTAAACATTATCATCCTCGAGAAATGGTCCAGGTCCAATTAAATGAGTAGCCTAATGTGTCCAAAGACCTTTTTTTTAGGTTAGATTAGATTAGATTCAACTTTATTGTCATTTAGCAGAGTACAGGTACACAGAGCCAATGAAATGCCCCCTATTTATTCACAAATGTACATACTGTACATACTAGCCATTTTCTACTGCTCTTCATACTATTTACCCTGCACATACACTTATTCTTACTACTCTTGTAATGTTACTGTTTGTGCACTACAATGGTACTGTTACCATACTGCACATAGCTGTACATTCTGTACATATCTGTCTTTATTTTTCATACTGAATATCCGTATTTATTTTGCGTTCTTATTTTATATTCTGTTAATACACTGCATATATCTATATTATTATCACTACTATTATAATGTTGCTGCTACTACATTGCACATATCTGTACATGTTGTTCATACATTGTTCATATTACATAGCTATATTTATTCTGCTCTTAAGGTAACTGCTAATACACCACTGCACATATTTATATTTAATTTATACTAGGCCTACTCTAAACCACCTTCTGTAAACCAACTGTATACTACTGTCTACACTGCACTATATTTATTGTCCTGTCTATGCACCACCTGCCTATACTTTGTATCACATTGCACTTTTCTGCTTTTCTTTTTGCACTTCTAGTTAGATGCAAACTGCATTTTGTGGTCTTTGTACTTGTACTCTGCACAACGACAATAAAGTTGAATCTAATCTAATCTAATCTAATCTTTAGAGACATGGGGGAGAATATACTACTGCACAACACCTCACATCTAAAGTCTGATGCCCGTCTGCTGAGCGTGTGAGTGAAGGTCTTCTTATTGGTAGATCTTTAAGGGTGTGCCCAGACCAGACCATTCTCCTATTGGTACGCGGATCATGTGGGCATTGCTATGTGCAGCCAGGCTCGTCACACCAGGTGGCATCCTGTCGAGAGAGACAGAGAGACTTTGGAGAGGGCACGGGCCAGGAGGAAATGTGAGTGTGTTGTGTGGACTGTTTGAGTCTCAAACAACTTCAAAAACGTGTTCAGTTTGTCAGATAATATGGGATGGCTGTGTAGAAGTATTTTATGTTTAGAATTAATGTTTAAAAAAAAAAAAAAAAAAAAAAAAAAAAAAAAAGATTATGGAAATGTGATACTCAATAGTTGAGACAATATGGAAACCAGTGATAGCTTTCGAATGTAACTTCTGACAAAAAACTGCAATGTTAGAGAAAGCTCTGGGGTTGGAAAAGGCATATTTAGAAGACGTATCATGCACCAGGCTTAATTGCTATAAGCCCAGTAAATTTGAATTGTTATTCATGTTCATTCTATGCTGTTCATCCATTGTGTTCCTCCTGGAATTTGGTACTATTGGAGTGCATAGCCTATCTATCAGATAGGAGTAAATAGCCTATCTGATGTAAATGCACTTAAAATCCTGTATTTGTCAGCAAGGTGTATTACAGCATAGAACCATGTAGATGTCAAATAGTTCCACTCAGCTACATAGCCAAATATATGAAACACTTTGTTGTTTGTGCATTACACCACGTTTTAACACAGATATACTGCCTAATATGTCTTTTCATTGATTTTGTTTGAAAATGCTTCATAAACTCAAAATAAAAAAAAATATCTTTACTAATATGAAGTCCATATTTATGTGACGTTTTGCTGAGTCATTTTTGGAGTACTGATCTAGACTGTAGCCACAGAGCTGAAGAGCAAGGTCAGGGCAGGGTTGCACTGAGCCCGGGTGATTACTGCAGCAACCAGCCCCCGCCCAACCACGGCCTCCATCCGGAGCCACTGATAGGGGAGCCCTACCAACTCTCACAACCATACAAACACACACACACACACACGGATGGACCATTGCTTTCTGGATGGTCAGAGCCATGAGACTCCTACGAACCCTAACTACAATGACAAAATGCTGCTTAATGTAGGCCTATTACAATAGTGATATTTGAACACTAAAATGTATGACTTGAACAGTGTAAATAAATGGAATGTACATGTTTCATGAGAAACTTATGGACTGGTGTATTTGTTTTCCTTTGTGTGTGAAATGTGAATTAAAGAAACCTGAAGGATCCAGTTTATACGACCAAAAAAGCAATTAAATTGACCATCATTGATGGGTTTATTATCTGACCATCTGGCTCAAGTTAACTATGGGTCTACAGTGAAAGCATGCAAGGTCAACAGAAATATGGGTCATTTCAAATGATCCTGATGATCATATTCAATCATCTCAAATTGAATAAATACACAGACACCAGTGCATTCTAAGAGCACATTTAAGAGCACAATGAATCCGTCCACGTCAAAATATGAACAAACAGCAATACAACTGCGTTTTCCTATATGCAATATGTCAAATAGGCCTGAGCGTGAACATTTTTTTTGTATCCATCTTGGTGGAGGGGCCCCACAGACACGAAGTCACGTATGTATAATTTCTGCCTGCGCATGCTGGCTGTGACCCCACGTGACACAACCACATTCAGTCCACTGTAGAAAACACGGAGACAACACGGTCCGACTGAGTATTTATTTATTCCTATTTAATTTCTGCTTTAAAAACAGGATTTCAAAGATATATGAATTATATTGAAATAGCTTATTATGTGCCCTATTTCATGCAAAGTGAATTATGTACTCAAGTAGTTATCTGAGGGGTTCTACGCGTTGAAAAATGGCCCAATAACTTTTAGAAGGACAAACCAGCACGAACAACACAGGAATAACTTGGATATAACATACTTACGGTAGAGTGCGATGCTTTCAAAGAAGGAGAAAGAACTACTTGTCATAATATGGGACAAAATGCTTCCAATAGCGGATGATATTGGTTCTGAGGCTCTCTTGAGGTAAGACCAATCTTTTGTGAATAAAACTTGCCGATATTTTTGGTAGCCTATATTTATTGAGTTGAAGTAAATGGGCCTTGGGCATATTTTATTTGATTGTACTCTTTAATAGCATTGTTTTTATTATCAGTACAAATGTTTTCCTTTCAGTCGTGTTTTAAGTCGGACAAAAATGAAATTAATAGCATGAAGTTAAGCTATCGCTATGTGTAAATGACGCAATGGATGACGAATGAGTAGCCTACTGAGAACGGAGGTAGACTGACCTTATGATTTCCCTTTTGTCATTGGTCCACAGAATGTTTACGACATTTCCGAAGACCAAAACATATTTTGCTCACCTGGACATCACCCCCAGATCCAAACAGATGCTTTCTCACGGAAAGAAGATTGTGCATGCCTTACATGAGGGAGCGAAAAACATCAACACACTTGCTACAACGCTGGCTCCTCTCAGTAGGTTCCATGCCTACCAGCTGAGAATAGATCCATCTAATTTCAAGGTGCACATACAGTATGGTGTTGTCACGAGTTACCATTAATTTTCAAGTAGGCTATCATGTCTTGATGCCTCTTCTGTAGCCTAAATATCTGTAACTACTTTTCCTGAATGTCTTGCCTCCATATGCAGAGATATTTCTGGCAACAGACACTACATACACAAGACTAGACTCAAATAGACTTAGACTCTGTATTGTCTGAAATACTGCACTATTTCCTATAACTGTTTCCTCTCTAATTTTGAGTGACCTTTTCCTCCCAGCTTCTATCTCACTGCATCCTGGTAACGCTGGCATGTCGAATGAAAGATGACTTCACCCCAATTGCACATGCTGCCATGGACAAGTTTCTATCGGCATTTGCAGCTGTGCTGGCGGAAAAGTACAGATAAGGATGTCGCATATGGAAATCAGAGGTGTAAACGTCCGGCCTCAGAAAGTATAAGTCCTGTCACGTATTTGTTCAAAACATTAACAAAATCAGATTATTGTAGCATAACTCCTCAGCCATGTAGGTCAGTTGGGAGGTGTAATTAGTGAAATCACCTGTGTTAAGTGAACAGGTAGAACCAATACATGATATAGGACTTTTACTTTCTGGCTCTGGAGATTTACACCTCTGTTGGAAATGCACTGGACTGCTTTTTACTTCCAATCTGAAAAATGTGCTGGCAATTTTTGTAATAAAATATTTCGAAAGAGCTTGGTGTTCTGCGCTTTATCCTCTGTATAGCCTATATTTACTCTGATATGAAGTTACTGTAGAAATGCCACTTCGTGTAAGCCTACATTGATGGATTAATACACACATGCACAGCTTGAAGGTATCACTAGTAACTTTTGAGTTTACCGAGGGCCCCCTCTACAGGCACATTAAATATTGAATGACTATGTGGGTCATTCTACGAAAACGTGCCATTTTAATGTCCCTCAAACTAAAGTGTTTTGCAAAGCTGAATTAACAATATTTTATTCAGAATTATTTTATATTTTGGGAGATATAATAATGGTAAAAATAAATTATTTATTTTTTAAAGAATTCATCCTTTTTTTAAAGGATTTTAAGCACTTTTCGTATTAGGTATATTGCAAAAGCTGCAAAAATGGCTTGTCCCTCGGTATGACTTGTTTAGTATCACTGGCTATTTAGGATAAAAAAAAGTCAAATTATCATAAAAATAAATACACGTATAAAAAGCCTCAAGTGTTTGCTCATGGATCATTAAACAATTTTATTTGGAATGTTTTTAAAATTCTGAAAAAATCTACATTTGTCCCCATGTTGTCGTCAACCCTATTACTTTTGGATAAAACCCCCCTTGGAGAAAATTAACTGTGCCAAAAGTTACATCATTTTCAGGAAGTGATATCACCTGCCTTCCAGGAAATTGATGGTGAAAAGACCAGAAAAGTGCTTTGACTTTGTCTGATAGAAGGGGACAAGCTAGTTTTGTCAACGTGTTACCACAACATCATGCATTAAAAAGTAATTTGATTGAAAATGTAAATGTAAATATTTAACAGCATTTTAACCTCTCTTGAATGCACCTCTCATGTGTTCTACACCAGAATTATTTATGTAACACATAATTATTTGTGTAATATTCATGAATAGTTACAAGAGCACTCATATTATTTTATAATAATATATGATTTTTTGGTAACACTTTACTTGACGGGTGAGTTCATAACACATTCATAGCAGCTCTCATAAACTGTACATAAAGCATTCATGACTGTTTCATGAGACATGACTCAACATTCATACCAAACTTTTCATGAATGTGGAAGACAGAACGACGACAACTTGTCAAAATAAAAGTCCAACAATCGCAAAGCAGCATTGCCGTTTTTGTTCCAAACCTCTTACCTGATCACGTCTGAGTCAATGGGCTGCTACTCCAGCGCCAGAACATGGTCAAGCAAATCATTTTTGTTTTATGATGTAACCTTTGCAGATGATTTCTCATCTTTTGCTACTGGGACTATGTCTAACCGTTCCAGGTTACATAAATACAGCAGGTCAGCTGAATGTAGGCTAGTTTACCTCCCAGTGTTAACTTACGAATACTTCACAACTTGTATAGTAAAGTGACATTCGATGTAGACTTAAGATATTCATAAAATATTTACAAAGGCTGGAGAGAAAAACGGCAATGCTGCTTTGCGATTGTTGGACTTTTATTTTGACAAGTTGTCGTTGTTCTGTCTTCCACATTCATGAAAGGTTTGGTATAAAGGTTGAGTCATGTCTCATGAAACAGTCATGAATGCTTTATGTGCAGTTTATGACAGCTGCTATGAATGTGTTATGAACTCACCCGTCAAGTAAAGTGTTACCGATTTTTTTGGTAACAGGTTTGACATAGCACACATACATCTATTGACTATTTGTTAAGTAATAAATAAATAAATAAGATGGCCTGAGATGGCACCGCATGTTTTTTGAGAGGTAAGAATCTACTTCATCCAAATAGGTGCTTCAAGATTTTAGAAACAGTACTTTGAAAATTAGATATTTTGAATGCAAAATGGCACATTTTCGTGGAATGACCCATGTACACTGAAGTCATTGTATTAAGGCCAATAATACACAATGGCCAATACAATGTGAATGGAGCACATCATTACAGGGAAGACATTAACGTCACTATTTTGCCTAATTGTTGCAATCAATGTAAACGGCTTTCCTCGTTTTTTCATAAAAGAAGTGGCCTACATTTGCAGATTGGTGTATTTCAATACTTTCTTCAAGGCATATAACAAGAATAGAAAATGATTCCATGGAAAGCAATAAACCTTCTTGGACCGTCGCCTGGCATCCCTGTCATACGACTGGCGCTGTCCGGTACACAGGTGCTGAATGGTTTGATCTTTAATCCGCGCTGTCCGTGGTGCTGAAACGTTGCACCTCCCAAGTGACAAAACGTTGTTTGGGGAGTCATCGTACCTTTTACAGTCCACGTGAAATATATGACTCAATTATTCTCTGTATTGTTGCTGCTTCTGGGGAAAGTATACATTTCCTTAAGTGACGTATAAAGCTATAGCAACACTAGAAAACCTATAACTTTTCCTATAGGCTGTGTTTTTCTCATTTCACTGATTTTTTGTTTTAACAACACAGAACTGTTTACCCGTGTGGAAAATGTACAATGTGACATGATATTGTCAACGAAATGTCCCACTTTTACTGCTGTACATTTAAATTGTTCAAGATGAAACGCCGAAGCAACAAGATGCCAGAATGAGTTTAGCCACATAACATGAAAACATGTTTCGGAACTCCCCCTATTACCGTCGGTCCCGTATTTTCGCATTTCTATACAAACCAAGACGGCGGACTCCTAAAGAAACGCAACCACCCACACCATAAGTGTATCTAAATTAGCTATGTACCAAAAATGACATTTTACCGTGACTCGAAGAGCTGCATACAGTGTTGTAAGGCTGCGTGTACACAACCGCTTGGTGCTCCAGTGGAATTTTAATTTTATAACGAGAATTCTCGGTCTAACCGTTCATGTGCCGTTGAAACGGCATAAATAGGCAACCCATCAGGCCAGCACTATAACTCCGAGCGTGGTAAACAAAATCGGATATTTCAGGCAGTAAATGCTCCCGTTAAGGACCAAACCAGATTTTGGTCAAATCTACACACCTATGGTTACTGAAAAATGTAAGGTTCATTTAGCAAATGTTATTTTGAAGTGTTAAAAAACATCGTTGTTTTAGAATTTCTGAACAAAAGTGGTGATAATTGGGGGTGTTACGATTTGTGTGTCGACCCGTTAATTGATGTAGCCTATTATTGTTAGTTTTCAGCGTGGCCTACTACTTCTCTTATCTCACCGTGCATTTAGGAGGTTTGAAGCAGGCTATAATGATTCACACAACATTAGAAGACTCCACACACGAAACGTCAGTTTGCATCGTTGAACTTCTTTATTTCACTCGAGTACACAAGCATACTGATCAACGGTATTTTTCTGCCAAGGCCAGAGCCAGCAGAGCCATGAACTTGTCAACAGCCAAATGGACCTGGGGGGTGAAGTCGTCCGGGAAGAGCATGCTCAGTACAACCAGGATGCAATTTGTGAAGAGCTGAAAAGAAGACGAGCGAAATCAAGTCATTCACTCTTTCTCATGAAATCAAATATTAATCCTACTTTCATGATGTGGAAATGAATCAGTGGCGCGTGTATGGTCCATCTTTTTTATTCACCTTGAAGTTGACAGGATCCACTCTGAGCATGAAGGCATGAAGTTCACTCAGGGTCAGCAGTCCCCCTTTGAGATCGTCCAGTTTACCGACGGCCTCGTAGATGCCTCCCATGACGTTGATGCCATGCTTCCTTACCGGAGCGGAATAAGGAGTCGTCTCCTTCCAATGGTCGAAGTAAGACTTCGTTTGAGGATACACGACCAGTAGTCTATTGGTGAATGGTACATTCAGTGTTAGCAGGAATATTTAATCGTGTTACAAAGTAAAAACATGGTCGAATTTAAACGTAGTAGCTAATGAAATAATCATTACCTCGTGAGAGACTCAGTTCCAATGTCGTCGGACCGAGCAACAATCTTCCCAAAGAAGTCCCTCACAACGGTCTTCTCTTTCTCGGTCAGACTCATTCTTGCAACTTCTTTGCGTATGAGGATGCTGGAAGCGATTCGAGCTGTTGAGGGAACCTGATGGAAGCCCTGTGCGTGGGTTCTATTTATTGAAAGAGTTTCCTAACTCGTCAGGATGCTCCACCTCTGTGTTCTCTCCCTCAATTGGCTGCATTTGGGATAGTTATCTTTTAGGACAAGCTTGGGGTGAATAAAGGAGATTTCTGTGAAAGGGCGAGGGAGCACTTTTCTTATCACACCCAGCTAAATATAGTCCATCATCTAAAGAGATAACTCACTGAACTTAGACAAGTCAGTTTTAGAAATGCACAATCAGCAGTTTTTTTGCTGTTGTATAGCTGCGCAAAAAGTGTGTTGTTCGGTGTGCCTATATGTGTGTCCATCACACTGTGCTTTTACCCAATATATGGATGGATTCACACTGCGCCTAAAACTATAGATAACTGAATGTGTAGCCTATCGCCTCTGGATTACAAGCAACATGCCACCAAATTACACAAACAAATAAGAGGACAAAATAAATGGGGTTCAAGCGAATAAAATGCCTAGGCCTATAGGTCTCTATAACTAAGTAAATGTCCACTAAGTCATTGGAGTACTTTGTTGTATGGATTTCAGTCTTAAAGTTAATAGCATTAAAACGATATAATATAACAGCCTAATATAAAACAGTTGTATTATAATGTACTATAATATAACATAACATAATGTTTTTTTTTTTTACATCAACATCTTAATAAAGTCAGTAGTCGCTTTATGCATCTCTGTCAAGAGAGTCTCTGGTTGCACCCTGGAGGTGCTTGCAGTAAGATGTTTGATGTGTAAAACAAAGTCTTATTTTGTAACAAGTTAATGAAAGTAAATTGTTTCATAATTGTTTGAAGGGAAATGTATTCTTTATTTGACGTGTTTTTCAGGTACAATTTGTTGATATGTTTGCGTGTAGGCAGACATTACCGGTCAAAACGTTTTTGTAATAACGAAAACAACTTACTCCACATTAAGCATCTTGAATTCATAGTCCGTGAATTTGAATAACCTATTCGATTTACTAAATTGCGATTTGGACATCACCTGCACATAAATTAAAGGTGTTTAGGCTAAGTATTTCTCTTTTCGATCCATGCTCTGATGACACAACTTATCTATGTGACTCAATTTCATATACACTGACCATTTTCTCGCCCACTCATTTCAAATGGCTGGTCATTTTTGACAAGGAATACACATGGTCACGGATGTTATAAAGTGCATCCAAATTGTTAGGAAAATTATCAAAATGTGTTTTGTGTGTTCAGATGCCCATGTGTTAACAAAGTCTGGAGCCCCATGATAGTCAGAATAAAGTAACAATATTTTTGAGAGTGATTGTTTTACACAATTTACGTGATTTAAGTTTTGCAACAAATATAGGGTACCAGGACATGAGATCACTGATATCTTGTTCCTAAGATGCAACCTTGCTTCAAAATTCTTCTGGTGTTTAGAATACCTAACATTAACAAACACATTTAAAAACTTTTCGCAACACTGATAGTTTCTTATCTCAGTGTTGCAAAGGCTTATAGGACAATGAAATGGTGGCAGCAAGCTATTCGCTTCACTTTCATCCTTTTGTTTTACTTATAGTTCAACGTAAATGGTTTAGTAGTTTTAAAAATCAGGAGATAGACTTCTACAGACTGTACAAAAGTCTAAGCACCCATTAGATGTTGTTTAGCAGTGTTATGATGATATATGTTTATTTCTCGTTTTCTTTATTTAAATTCAACCAGTAGAGGGAATGTAAAAAACACAAATAAAGAAAACTGGTCCAGGTTCTACTCTTCGGCATCCATTCGATTGGTTGTTGCAGTGTTATAGGCTAATGACCAATCTCGCAAGGGGGAATACAATGAAGATGATCACCGGAGATACAGTAGGTTTCAGGTGGCTCCTGCACTTTGCACCCTGCCTAAAGGCTTTTGACACGGCACCGGTTTCAGAACATAAAATACATTTTATATTTATTCAAAAACGGTGTACATATTTCGTGTTCTCTTATAACATTGATATTGAGAAACAAATATGCTAAAATGGTCCTTATGGCATTGAAGCAAAACATGTAAAGGGCTTTTGCAGGATTGTTTAGATTTTCTGTAATTTGTCCTGTTATTTCTATAGAACGTTTTATCTAGTAGTCTTGCCAGTCTCTGAAGACACGGGTCTAGATGTCAGCAGTCTTTTAAAAAGGCTCCACTGTATTGTTTGATGGAGCGGTGACCAAGCCAAGACTGAGCTTTAACATTCTGGTTAAAGATGTTGGTTTTGTAAATGCAAAAAGTATACAACGAAACCAGAACATTTTGGTTAATGCCACCTTTATTAATTTCATTGGTAAGGACAATGTATTTCGCTATGCTTCGGGATCAAGCATGTAGGCCTAGTGGTACTGCCGACCCAAAGCGTTGACCACAACAGCCAGGAACTTCTGCCATGCAGCCTGGATCTCGGGTGTGAAAGCAGTGCCCATCTTCCCAGCAATAACCACAGACAAGCAGTCGGCAAGCAGCTGAAAAATGAAAATGGACAATAGTTAGGTTTGTCAAGTTGGTTATACTGATCTTAGTGTTTACATATCAAGGTTAGTTTTGCCGCAGAACTCACTCTGAAGTTGTCGGGATCCACATGCAATTTCTCGGAGTGCAGCACGCTCAACTCAGCGTAAGTGTTCTTGATGTTATCCATGTTCTTCATGGCCCTGTCGAGACCGTGGAGCACAACGATGCCGTGTGCCGCTACCATGGGGTTGGAAAGGATGGCGTCTGCATTATAAAGGTTCCCGAACCCTCCAAAGTACCGCTGGCACCAAGGGTAAACGATCAAGCACCTGTAAAGATAAAGATGACCACATTTTTTTTTAACAATCAAGGGCTTTGTCCTGATGGATGCTGTGCTGTCACAAGGTGAGTTACATATAGGGACTTGCCTTCAAGGACACCATACATTAATATAATGAATGCATATGAGAAAATAATAGATTCATTATTGAGGCTTTAAGGTGAAAGTCAATCAAGCTATGAGGATGAACGTTGACATCTGCTGGGTTTACCTTCGCAGGGCTTTGGGACCGATGTCTTCGTAATCAAGATTGCTGAAGATGTCCTGGATAGCGGCGCGCTCAGCGTCTGTCCACTCAACCATGGTGATGTCTGATGATTTCTCTTGTTGGGGAGAATATGAATCATACTGTCACACACTCTCGCTATCCTTTTTATGCAATCGCCTCGCTCCTCCCTGACGGCAACAAGTCACATCTATTGGATGATGCTCTCCACGAAGCTGTCAAAGTTGGACGTGAGGAAACGCCTTTCACGAGGGGAATTCGAGGAAAATGTTTGAATATAGGCTAATCGTTTTTTTTTCTTCTTTTTTGGATATCAATTTATGACTAAGCACATTTTACTGTCCATAGTGTCCATAAGGTCATGATGTGACCTACAGTATAAGATTAACCAATCAATGCAAAAGTTGGATTGACTGGATGTTTTATATTGCTTGGGTTTGTGTGGGATTTGTGTAAAATAATGCATCATCATACAGGCCATAGTCTATTTAATTAATTTGAAGTATTTTACATTAAACGAACACAAATAGACCTTCACAGAAAAAGAATAGGCTACTTCAGCATTACTTTAGGGCGCCTTGTCCTTAGTTACATGATAGGGACCAAAAGTGATATATTTTAGTCTAAATGGAGACTTGATGTGGGGAAAATCTTTAATTTCTTCTGTGCTATGATTTATAGCCTACTTTTTACTTTTAGGCTGATTTTACTGGCGACATCGTCAGAGTGGAGATGGCCATGCTTGTTTATTTAATTTCGTTAGAATGTCTTTCAGTTAGATAATCAGAGTGCGATCATGAATAGACCTTAGAAGAACACAAACAATATTTAAACTTGGACTGATATTCAGCAAACATGATTGTTCAAGCCACAGGCTGATACTGCTCCTCCTTTCAACAAACACATGTGGGCCAAAAACTTATCTCTCTACTACATGCGAACACGCTTCTGTTATCGTCACTTGCCAAATCTCCTCCCACTGGCTCCATATGAAGGAGTTCATATAAACGCACATTAAAAATTGACCTGATTTGAGGGCGTTTTCTGAGTTAATCTATGATTTTTTTTATAGGGCTTAAGTAAATAGAGTCAGTTAATGTAAGCAGTCAATAAGATTAATGATACTGGTTTGAAAAAACACAGGCTGCTATTGCTTAAGTATATTACTGTATTTTCTCATTTGCCTTTAACTCATTTGACAGTCTATTTCCAAGTAAAATGTAAGGAAATATGTAGTCAAAATGTATCTACTTCAAGCAAATATTTGCCAGTATGATATCATATAAACATTCAAGTTATGAATGCATCCACATCCAATATTATAATCCTACATTTTATTTTATTTATATGTAGGGTAGGCCTATGCAGTTTAGTCTACTTGTCATCACTGTATGCTAAAAGAGGGGTTCTCTGTGGTTTCTTGAGTTAAAATGGGTTGTTTTTAATGCGCTTGCCATCATAAATATGGGGTTTTATTGCAATGGAGTTGTAATTTCTGCTATGGCAGGACATCTTAATTTAAGATTATTCAATCTTCGTTTGCTTTTAGACACGAGACATATTACAAATATGTCAATAATTACTTGAAATAATTGAAAATTAGACCGAATATAATGTTTTGGCTATTGGGAGTATCTACTAGAATGTTAGTTTAGCTGGCAAAAGTTCAATCTGGCATCTGGCCTATAGGGTGTGTCGCCATGCCAGCTAACGTATAAAAGGGGTGCCAATGCCCGGTCATAGCCAACATTTTGGCACTGCCTAGTGGAACGATGAGCCTCTCTGCTAAAGACAAGAAGTTGGTGAAGGACTTTTGGGCCAAGGTTGCTCCTAAGGCCGAGGAGATTGGCAATGACGCTCTCTCCAGGTACAGCTTCTCCGTGTTGCAAAGTCCGTTTCTTTACGTTAAATTGTGCAATTCCGCCTGAAATAATGTCATGTTCTCTTCTGTCTTTCAGAATGATAGTGGTCTACCCTCAGACCAAGACGTACTTCTCTCATTGGCCAGACCTGTCCCCTGGCTCTGCAAGCGTAAAGGCGCATGGCAAGAAGGTGATGTTAGGAGTTGACCTCGCTGTGAAGAACATAGATGACCTCTTAAATGGCCTGCTCACTCTCAGCGAGCTCCATGCCTTTCAGCTGAGGGTGGATCCCGCAAACTTCAAGGTAAAGTATTTTAGGTGATCTTCTACAAAAATACAGAGTGGCATATGTTTATATGCTAGCAACACACTAATTACAAGAGAGGACAAATTCCTCTCCAAGGTTGCCCTGGCACTGTCCGACAAATATCGCTAAACTGCAGTGATTTGTATCTTGAATAAAGACATTTAATGTCTAATATGAAATAAAAAATAGAGATCAAAACAACCTTTTGGTTTCGTTGTGTTTTTACGTGACTGGTACCTGTTAATAATGGAAATTATACCATGACAACGATGTCATGTAATGTGGCAATCATAAAAACAACACATGTAGATGAGAGGACAATGGTCAACAGATGAAGGCACAGCGCTTGCACGCATATATCTTGTAAATGTATAAAGGTTATGTCAAATGTTGGTTGTGAATTTGGATGTTTGTTTTATCAACTATACGACTTGAGGTGACACATGCTCAATACTGTGCATGTCCTGTCAGTCCATCCGTAAAAACAGTGAGATCATGATAAGTCACTTAATAAGTGTAAGGACGTGACCACAGCCCACTCCTCCTGTGGGTGCGACCCACTCCATCCCACATACCACAATGACATCATCACAGATGTAAATACTGGCATCCCTCTGTTTATGTTTATGTAATTTAGCAAGATGCTTTTATAGCATCACTGGCGAAGAGAGCTCAGCGCCGCCTGTACTTCCTGAGGAAACTCAGGCGAGCAAGTGCTCCACCAGCCATCATGACCACATTCTACCGAGGCACCATTGAGAGCATCCTCTCCAGCTGTATCGCTGTGTGGGGCGGAAGCTGCACTGAATACAACAGGAAAGCCCTGCAGCGCATAGTGAACACAGCTGGAAGGATTATTGGTGCTTCACTCCCCTCCCTGAAGGACATTTACACCACCCACCTCACCCGCAAGGCGACCAAAATTGTGAGTGATGCAAGTCACCCCGCTCACAATCTGTTTGATTTACTGCCCTCTGGGAAGAGGTACAGAAGCCTGCGCTCCCGCACTACCAGACTCACCAACAGCTTCATACACCAAGCTGTAAGGATGCTGAACTCTCTCCCTCCTCTCCCCCCTCCACCCTCAGCTACATAACATCCTGGACATTGGACCCAAAATGGCCGCCTGCACTACTCCACTTGCACACTTGCACACTTGTACACTTTACAACTTGGTGTTGTTGTCCTGAAAACACAACACTTCTGCTGCTCTTACATAACTTGCACCACTATGCCACTTTCTTTCTTACTTAGGTCAAACAGAACTACCCAAGCCTTTTATTGGCCTGACTTTGCACTAGTATTTTATTGACTGTCTATGCACAATTTCAACCAAATTTTGCTGCTCTTATTTTTTCATTATTATATGTGCCCTCTTATTTACTTATTTACTTACTTTTTTGTTTACTTGAATGTTATGTTTGTCTGTGGACCTAAATTGGCAAAATATGTCTTGTCTTCACCGTGGGATAGTGAGAAACGTAATTTCGATCTCTTTGTATGTCTGGAACATGTGAAGAAATTGACAATAAAGCTGACATTGACTTTATTAGCCTAGATGTTTGTCTTTGGTGACCTTGCCTTGCCTTTCATTTCAATAACATACCTTTCTTTCAGATTTCAACATCATCATGTAAAGTGTAATTTGGACATTTCTATTGAAATTGAAATCCGTTTTTTAAAACTGGTTCGGAGTTAGAGTTGGGAATCTTTAAAATGTTTGGTTTTTGTGTGGACGTTTCTGTGCATTTTTGCAAATGGAATAAAATACTTTCTAATGCTTTTCTGTGGAATATGCGACTATTTGAAATGCATTTAATTATATAATCTGTTATAAACGAGTGTATATGTGTGGAAATTCAAATCTGCTCCTGAATCAGTGGTCTGCTGATTGTTTCCTTTCGTGCGCAAAGGTACTTGGCGACGTGCGTAAATTGCAGAGATAACAGTTGGCAAGTGAAAGATATGGGCGTGGGCATTCGCTGAAATCAGACGGTCCACGTGAGCCGCTGAACAGGCACCGTCACTAAAGGTTTTGCGAGTCGACCAATCACAGTCCTCTGCGTTCATTTGGTGCGTCGGTCGCGCACGTCAACGCGAGGTAACGTGAGATCCGCAAGAAGACGTGCATGCAATATCATGCGTTTTGGCTGCGTATGCTGCAGGTCGCATACGTGTAGCAAGTATATTCCTAGCGTCAGCCGAAACAGTGTAGCTGTAGATATGTGCATTTCACCGTATGTGCCTATGGGCATTCCAACCTGTATCACATTCACCACCCCTCCTCTTGTCTCTTTTATTAAGTACCCACCTGCTATTTATATATGCAAATGTTTGCTGGATTGTTTAGTTTAGACGGTAAATATTTTTACCCATGTTGTCTCCCCAACATTAAATGATTGCGTTTAAGTATAATTTAAGAAAATGGCCGTTCATTCGTCGTGGCCTTAATAAATGCACCAAAATTGATGCTTGGAGTAGGCCTGCTATAGTTTTATCACAAGAGAATAAAGTTCTGATCATAGACTTTTTGTAAAATCTGTAAACATATTTAGACCAAGGAATAATGGAATAATTGGTACTCTTGGGCAGACTGCGCTATAATTCTGCGTCGCAGAAATATATGATCAGTCAAGCGGTTTTAGTTATTTTAGGGCATCTGAGAGTGAACACTTTTTGTAAGACTTTTAGGGGTGAAACTAGCATGAGAATATCAGCATTAAAATATTACACTGTTTGTATTCCTTTTTTTTATTATTGTTTATCTATTCTATTTCGATCATTTCCTCAATCATTTTGTAAAATGCAGTACCAGTTTGAAAAAGGCGCAAAACTTTAATGAATAGAGGACTAACAAATTAATTCCCTTCTTCTCTTGCAGGGAGGGACCTAAACAGCCTGCTTTAAATTATGTTGAAAGGTGTTTGCTGACATCTATGGGCAGTTGGCCTATGACGCAGCATGGTTGAATGCGCAAGTCTTAAAAGGGACATGGTTGTAAATCTTGCTGAACTGATGTTTCAGCAGCAGCGTAAAACACAGCCCAACTTCAATTACAAACCATAACACATTGATTCTAATAGACTTCTACCGTTGTACCTTTGAGAGCATACTCACTAACTGCATATCTGTATGGTACGGCAACTGCAACGCTGCTGATCGCAAGGCACTACAAAGAGTAGTGAAATCTGCCCAAAGGACTATTGGCTCCCAACCAGGGCTCGAATTACGTGGGAGCCAGAGGGAACCGAGCTCCCATAGAGTGAGGACTGGCTCCCATGAAAGCAACAAAGTCAAAAACCTGAGGGGGTCTCTCATATCTGAAGGTGTATGGCATTGTAATTTAATCTTAAACAACCGCTCATTATCCATCCCTGTGCGATCTCTTACCATTAAAGACGTTAAATTAAAATATAGGCTACTACGGGACGTAGACCTATACGCTCTTGAACGCAGCATGACACTTCACAACCACACCACTAGACTAAATGAGCAAAACGTATCGATTTGACAGCACTCGCAAATCTGAAGAAGTCACCCTGCTTTGATGTAAGTGTTTTGTCTATTTGCATAGGCGTTCATTGGGCTAGCCTACATGGTTTGATACGTGCTAAAAAGCCCTGTTTGCTGTTGAACTTGCGCTTCACCTCTTCTATGTTGATTGACAAAGCCATAAATTACGGCCCATAATGCAGCCTACAATGATTGTGTTGTCTGATGATCTGTAGCTATCCTCTGCCATTCAGAGCTCCGGAAAGATCCCAGATATTTTGAAACACCTGTTAGCAATCTCTGATGTCGGAATATTCAATGGCTACCAGACAATATCTCAGTGCAAACTCCAAAATTGTTCGTCTATTAATTTTCCACGGTTCAACACATTAGCCTAATACTAGAACATATAGTTTGGCTGGCTTTATTCATTTCTGCCAGTTAGTGTTTTTTCCCCTGTGTGTGAGTTACACTACATGCATTATTGTGTTTGACACTGAGGATAGCCTATCTGAGACGGTGGTCTGGTTTAAATGAGTTACGTTGTGAAATTGAGAATGGCACACACTAAATCGTTTAGTTTATTTCTTTGTATTGTGAAATTGAAATGAGATATGGACTATTACAATCAATAATATGTTGAAATTAATTAAAAGTAATCAATTTCTATGAAAATTCTATGTCTGTCGTGTGCGTGTGTCAAGGTAAAGCCTAAGCCTACCGTGCGCATACTGTACTGCGCAAAAGCGCCACTTGCGCCTAGGCTATTTCATTGTATCGCCTTGTTAGGGTATGCGCGGGGTGTGCCAACTTTTTATGAGATAGAGAGACCCCCTTAAAGACAAAAAGTTAATTCGAGCCCTGCTCCCAACTCCCCTCCATCCACGACACATATTATAAACGCTGTAAAAACAAAGCCAAATCCATTGTCAAGGATGCCACCCACCAGTCTACTCCCGTCTGGCAGGCGATACAGGAGCCTGCGCTCCCGCACCAGCAGCCTCAGGTACAGCTTCTTTCCAGAGGCTGTAAAACTGCTGAACAAAACTTCACCTCCTGTCTAGCATTTGCACTTTAGCTGTTATTAGTTTACCTGTTTACTTTTTACTACTGCACTGTTTACCTACTTACATTGACTACACTGCACTGCTTACCTGTTTACATTTACTCCTACACACAGACTCACATTGTTTCACCTATGACCTTGCACTGCTAACACCCCATACTATACATTATTTTTATATATATTTTTTTATATTTATATATATATATTTTATATTCCATAGCCTGTAGACATCTGGAAAACCTGTATTTATCCACTATACACTGTGCATTATATCTCTATTGCATACACCAGTGTTTTTCAACCTTTTTTGTCCCACGGCACACTAACATCCTGTGTGAAGAAAAAATAAACATACCATAGCCTAAAATTTCAAATAATACACAGATATGGCCTTATTATGGCTTCTATGCAAAACCTGCTCAATAAAACAAGCGCCCTCTGTTTCATTTGTACGTGACTATATCTAATTTAATTGTTGTTATGAACTGGATATGTGATGATTCTGTGAATACTGGCTATGGGGCCCCCGTTGTACAATGCCTGCATCTCACAAATAGTGCAATCATACAATCAATGAGAGCATGTGGTTATAAATTCTTTGATGCAACAGTTGCTTTTCTGGACCAGTGAGTGACATTTGGGTAATTTTCTGAGGCACACCTGATGATCTCTCACGGCACACTAGTGTGCCCCGGCACAGTGGTTGAAAAACACTGGCATACACAACCAAACTCTACATGCACTTGGTATTTAATGTTTCTTTGCACTTCTGGTTGGATGTCAACTGCCTTTCATTGGCTCTGTACATGTACTCGCTTCTATTATTAAGTGTCATTCGGTTTTTGTCATAACAAGTTAGGGTTAGGGTTAAGGTTAAAGGTTAGGATTAGGGTTAGGGTTCATGTGTCATGACAGTGTCATGTGTTCATGTGTCATGTCACTCTTATGTCGATACTGTCAAGTAAAGTGTTACCAAATATGTTTCTGGTTGGGGATACTTTACCAAAACAGTTTCATTATCATCAGCAACAGTGGATTGGTTTAATTATTTGTGAAAAAAAGTAATAAGATGTGGGATAACTGTCAAGTCAGCATTTTCCTTTGTCTGCTATTTAAATGAGTAACCAGGTATTTGCAGATATCTGCAGCACTTTGGTCCCCTCCAATTGGTAAATACCTCACCTACACCTGGTTAACTGCCAGGGAAGAAAAAAGGATATGCAACAAAGAATAGCTGATAGATTCTCGTATGGCAGTACCAAAGAATGCACACAGTACAAATAAACTCTCAAAACGGTCTCTGTAAAAAATGCATCTTTAATATATTTCCCATGGGTCTCATTTCATTATAAGCCGTATCTTCTCATCACCAAGGAAAACCCTAGAAAACAAATACAAATTATGTAGCCTTGCTTGGCACATCCATCCAATGTGTTTATTCTGAAACAATTTTGCCTAATATCAAAGCCTATATTTATTCAGAATAAAGTAACATTGGCAGATTATTTATGTACATTTCCCTGAAATATAACAAGAAGAAATCACAGTATCAATCACCTGACTAAGCCTGCTGCTAGTATGCCACCTGATAATGGTCCAATCCAGTATACCCAGTGGTAGCTCCAGTAGCCAGCCATCACCGCAGGTCCTAAAGCTCTGGCTGGGTTCAGGCACGTCCCGGAGACGTCTCCACTGCAACAGCAACCACAGTAGCACATGTCAGAGAATAACACCCATTTGTCAACCACAGTAGCCCCTGGTCAGAGAATAACACCCATTTGTCAACCACAGTAGCCCCTGGTCAGAGAATAACACCCATTTGTCGTACAAGAGTAATGTGGATGAGACATAAATTGTGACAATCAAAACTGACACACACAGTGGTTAGATGATATACGGAGGGCAACAGAACTGTAATCCACCGTATTTCTGACACCTTAAATTCAGAGAACTATTGAGTAGGTGATGTTTTTAAATCTATGTGCAGAACAGTGAAGTATAGGTACTGTCAAACCAGTCCTTGAACTTACCCTGCCAAAATGTTGATGATGACTGTGCAGCCCACCATAAAAGGGACCATGGGACTTTTGCTCTTCTCATTGACAGCACCAAGCAAGACCACCATGGTAACCAGACAAGTCATAAAAATCTCCCCGCACAGAGCTCCCTTCAACTGGTCATCTGATTTGAGGATGTCAAATGCTGCTCCGGATGCATTCAAATAGTTCTCAGAAGATGTCATCAGCTGAGAAATGCATGTTTGCATGTTAAGCATAGGACCATTAATAATGGGGACCTAGTAAAAATCTTGTGCATAACTTAATGGTTATTTCTGTAAATTAAATGTGTTTTAGCTGATCTTGCAAAATGATTTTTGCATGACTCACCTTGGACATTCCAGCCCCAAGTACCCCTCCAATCAACTGACTGACCAAGTATGGAATCACCATTGTAAGTTGCATGCCTCCACACAGGTAAATGGCAATGGTGAAGGGGGGGTTGAAGTGAGATCCACTGTGGAAAACAAGTACCTCATATTATATGACATATATTCACTCACACACGCAGATCTAACCAGTGGCAACGCCAAACACTTCTGCTATTCCAGTTTGTAGCGGTTTGTATTACCAGAGTTTGTAACCTACAAATATCACAATTTAGCCTTAAAGAACCATTAGTTTCCATGCGCACCTGATCTCTGCCATGCATGCCACCATGACTGCCACCGCTAAGCCGTGCACAAGCGCTGGTTGCACTCTTCCCGCGGCGGGCACGTTCTCGATCACGGAGACGCATCCGATGAAAACAAAGAAAGTGGTTCCAACTATTTCAGCGAGGCATGGCTGTATTATTCTTTCGAACATGTTGGGAGGTCTCGCTGGCTTTTTGTTACCCCTCAAGGGTCTCTCGAGCTCGCTGAGTTCAACCTTCTCTTCCATGGTCAAGCGTAGTCTACCTGTGCTGTCTAGTCGTCAGTGTTTGGCTGACTGATATCTGATCCCATTAGAACATCAATTTATAGGCCACTGCCTCATTATCACCTTGACCTAGATTGTCCAGAGAGACCTGTTCAACCCAGTTGTGGAAAAGAGCGTTGCCAACAAGAAATCATAAGTGACGAAGGTCAAGTTGCACATTTGATGCGGAGAAGACCATCAAAAGTATATCAATTGCATCAATTCAATCAATTGCTAAATACCAGCATACGACTGCACTTTTGTTCAGATCAGATGCATTTGTCCACTGGAAAAAAGTTCCATGTATTAATATGACTGCTGATCGACAGGTGATGTGTGTCGTGTGTCGAACCAATATTGTTGTTTTTCAAAAAACAAATAGCCCACACAAAACAACACCATTTTATGGTAAGCTGTATTATACATTATAGGCTAAAGTTATGAAGAGTGTCTTTAGAGGTATTGGTTATCTTTTCTTTCAAGTCTGTATTTCACTCCCTCCCATGCCCAGAGAGTAATAAAATGTTGCTGACCTTTTCATCTCTGCTGAACTTTGAATCTTTCTAATAAAAAAAATATCTTAAAAAAATATCTTATGCTGGCATGGAAAGAAGTGGGTTGGGACATTGCGCAGTAGATGTCCTGGAGGTGTACGTCTTCCAACTTGAGATGTTAGTTTACTATCTCCCTATTAATAGTTTATTCTTCAACTTTTGACATAGCCTACTCCTACCATGGCCGTAGCTACCATTGAGGACACCGAGGTCATGTCCTCGGTATTTTCTTCAAGTTTCGTTTAAGTTATTAAGTAGGCTACGAATATCCGACGAGACAATTATCCTTGCATTAACGTACCATCACGTGACACGCCGTTGCAGATAGGCTACCTCTGACATGTCAAAACAAAAGTAGCGTCGACTCGGTTATCGTGGACTGTGCCAATAAACTAGGCTATTTAACAAACGCAACGCAGCTCACATAAACGTCAATATAAATCCATTATCCAAAATAAATTAACTTGACGGTTGGTTCATTTCTGTCAGAAGGCGTTCACCTGACCTATACAAAGGCTGCAACAAAGTTAATGTTTGGAAAGCCAGAAGAAGTTGAGCAGACAAAGAGAAGGAGGGAAGGTAAGAAAGATAATGGTCGAATACAGTACAGCTGTAATATGGCTATTGAGATGCTAACCTGTAATGAAAATGTTACGTTGAAATTCAGTGGAGATGCAGTTAGCTAACCTGCACTGAAACTGAAGCTCTATTAATGTTATATAGGATGGATAATTAATGGTGTGGTGGATATTATCACATGGCCCAAACATACTGTAACATTTTCAAATGATATACATTATTGAGATTTGTTGTTTTAAGCAATCCAACACAAGATACAGGAGAAAGAAATCAGGCAGTTGAGGATAAAGAAGAGAATAGAGGGAAATGATGAAGGGCCCTCCCAAGTGAGTGAGAAGGTAGCCTATAAGCTCTGCAGCCTATGACCCTGCAATTTATAAATGCAACATTCCCTATGCTGATGAAGAAGCAGAGCATTCCTAATTACAGATGGAGCAGGGTCCGGTCTAAATATCCAAAGCCAATTTGGGAAAAGGCTCTTGAGGTGCATCTAAAAAATGGAATTTGTGGAAAAGTGTATTGGCTCAAGTTATAAACAAACGGGGGGCCCAAAATTTCTGGCGATGTCGCTGACCTCGGTAATTTAAAAATCCTGGCTACGGCCTTGACTCCTACCCTCCCTGTATACACAAATATTAGTCAAAAATGAATCCCAGTGGCTCATTAGTGCTCACATACTAACCAGGCTAGGTGATATCTTTAGGAGAGCCGACGAGGTAAACATTTTAAAGGTGCTCTAAGCGACGCCACGCGTTTTTTAGGCTAAAACATTTCATGTCATTTACTGCAAACATCACCAAACTAACCGCTAGCTGTCTGTGTCCAGCACACTGTAAAAAAAACGCGATCTCTGTGGACAGCCTGGGCCCAGGCTCCAAAAACGGCAACAAAAACAACCTGGGCAAACCTAGCCCATAAAAACATAACACACTGTACCAGCAAATCACAAACGAAATACCGTTTAGGAGTTTCAATTGCACAGGAGCAGCACGGGAGGGACGGGGATGAAGTAGCGAGCTAGCTCTCTGTTTTGTTTGAAAGTCAATAGAAGTGACGTTACCCAGCATCACTTAGAGCACCTTTAAGGTATAAAAACAGGTGTAGGCCTACTTGCCTGGAAATGCCCATGTTTACGTTAAAACAATAATGAAAGATGTTCCAATCAAATAGAACTGTTACAAGCATGCCTAGAAAAGTACTCATGTATATGTAGCCTGTCTTGCTCCTACAACACACAGTGAAGGATGGTAAGAGTCATGAGCTCCATAACAGACCTTGCCATTGTAAATACAAATCTGGGTGCCTCTGCAAGACACTAAAACGTGGGTCATGACTGGGTTATTCAGCAGGTCAGTGATCGAAATGTATGTCCAGATCAATGCGAAAAGGTTTCTGCCATGGTTATCTCAGTTTCCGGATCTGAACTCAAAGAATGCAAGTGTGTTGAGCTCAAGAATAGAATGCACAAGAGAGGACCAACGAATCTGGATGACTCTGAGGAATGCTCTCAAACCCCCTGCTTTGTGTTCTCCAAGTTGAGATATTACAGGAGAAAACTGGTCTGTTATATAATACAGTGGCATACCTGACCTGTCAACACTACTATTTTCTCCGGGGTTCTCGCATATTTCAAGGTCATCAGCCCACCAGTTTTGTTATTTCTCCCGGAAAACTCCCGTAATTTGCATGACAATCAAACTTAATTTTAAAATCACTGATCCAGTCCTTTTTTTCTGTTAGTCTGACATTTCCTAGGTTGCCAGATTGATAAATACACTCGTCACATACACAATCATTTACATTCAATTTAAACCTTTTTGTCAGAAAACCTGGCAACCCAAAACCCAACTAAAGAAGCAGGTGCACACTGCTCAGCCAGAATCTTAAAAGCAAGCGGGCTAGTTGAATAGCCACAACTGTTGTCAAATTGTTAGGGAAGAAATATTGTGATTAACACATCACATAAACTGTTATTGAGTGTTGTTGATACACAGTTGGAAACTTGTGTCCTCGGTACATAATCTGACAGCAGCTTTGGAGGTGGTGGATACACAACTGGCATGCGTATCTGTTTCGGTAAGGCAAAAGCAAAGGCCGAAATGCAGTGTTGCAAATAGTGTATGAAACATGTTAATAATAGACTAATTAGAACATTGGTTTCATTGTAAAAAAAAAAGAAAGATATACAGTAAATGCACCATTAAATGTGGAGGGCGCTGTTGCTGCATCAGTCTCTGGTTATGTTGGGTTGTGATTTTCACAAAATCTGAACTTTTTAATATCACAGAGACTGTTATCTTGCATAGGTGACCTTCGAAACAGTAAACTTTGTTGCCAAGTTATTTCCAGGACTTTTTTTACTATTCAAATATTTATTGTTAAGTACAATCAATCTAAACAGGATAATAATACATTTAAAGTTATTTTCAAAACAAAATGTAACACCTGATGTCTGAAGTGCAACCAGTAACATGTTGGCAAATAGCACATAGCAAATTGTACTGACAGCACAGGCAACAGATACCTTACCAAGGCCTTGGTCACCTATCTGCTTAAATCATCAAGGTAATATCTAACATAGTCATAACGTAGTCATAGCCTACTCTAGGCGTCCGTATAAAAAATGCAATATAAAAAAGAATTTATTCTAATATCATACACTGTTTTTTCAAAGATTACATCTCAGATAGCCAAATAGTAAATCCAGGTTCCATCTGAATTATTTCAAAATAAGACGTGTTTTCTGGTCACCCATCAGCAATCTAGGAAGCAAAACAATGAAAAGAGAACATGAGACAAACATTTGCCATCAATATCTGCTCCCGTGTGTTACATGCATTTAATAAAGACATGCATTACTTAGTTACCCAAAATGTTATGCGTAAAACAGTAGGCATGTGCGTCTATCCTACCTTACAAAAGAGACAGTCAAAAGAGCTCCCGCCAACGGTCCGACCCAGTAAATCCAGTGATAGGTCCAGTAGTTTGCTGCTATAGCTGGACCGAAAGCTCGGGCTGGATTCATACAAGCTCCAGAAACTGCTCCTCTAAAGAAGGATGACGTATATTTTGTTATAGGCCTAGTTACAAGTGCCTCAATCAAATAAAAAAGAACATCAGAGCAGACAACTGCGTAAGCTTGTAACTATTGGGCAATTGCGTTTGCATCAGTCAGCACAACACCACAAGGAATCAACGTGACAGACGTGCTCACACGGAGAGCTATTTTAGTACAGTATAAAGTCTATGTGTCATCTAAGGTATAGGTGCACATTAGGACATTAGCCTACAACTCTATTTGAAGCTCCAGCGCCCCCTTGAGGACTTGGAAATTACTTACCCAGCGAGGATATTGGCAGTCACCGTCAGACCTATGCAGAACGGAGCGAGGGGACTCCGCGTCCTCTTATTTATAGCGCCCATGCAGACCACCAAGGTCAGGATTAAAGTCATTAACATCTCAGCGACAGTTGCCCGTCCGATGGTTGCGTTGGTCTGAACTGCGTTGAACGCGGCTCCGGTAGCAAACTGAAAACTCTCATCAGGAAATATTAACTGAAGAGAACAAGAAGATATCTCATTACCTTGGGAACAGATCATTTTTGCGATGACAAAACAGGATTAAAACTTTGGTTATGGCGCAGATTGTCAGGGATTTTACGCGATTTTAAGCTCTCTTCACTACCGCTAGCTGCCCATTCCCTGTAAAAAAAAAAACCTGCCTCAAACAAAACGAACCCCTGCGTGGAATTTCTCTGACCTAGCCTATAAGGAAGGGTGAGCTACCTCTCTGGCGTCTCGTTTGGTCCTTGGTTAAAGTGTTAGCCTGGGAATACCCATACGACCTTTCCGCAAATTTGGGATCTGCTCGGCAGGTCAGTCTGGCCAAGAGGCCATTGAAGCCCATTTCCAATGGGCACGCATACAATCGCTAATCGGCATGGAGTGCATTTTTTGGGAATTGAGTAAAGAACGGCATTTAAAACTTCGTTTAGGCCTACAAGATTGCTAAACGTTTGAAACGATTTGGTAAAAGTTTACTGTGCCAATTTAAGTTTAATTTTACTGCTAGTTACGCCCCTGATGGAAGTCATAAGTCAATGAACCTTTTCCAGACCCACTCCTAACAATTGTGAAGGTCTGGGTATTCCCAGGCTAATATAATGTAGCCTATGGGGGTTTTCTTTTTGCACAAAACCGTCTGCTAATAAATGGAAACATAAACACAAACAAACGCGACTTCCTGCGAAATCCCATACTGCGTCTATAAAAGGTTTAGTAGGTTAACCTGACCATATGTGCGACGTTTATAACAGCGAATAGTCCACCAACATTCAAACCCGACCTGAGAAATATCGACACATCTGTATCAAAACTTAAAACGTATACTTTAAAACGTACATTTGTACGTTTATGTGATTGGTGTAGTTGATGGTTGTCTCAACACAGCAGATACGTCCCGTTATAACCCAGAGAGACAATAGCCTATTTATTAATTGGCAGGTGGATATAACGGGAGACCTATGAGATAGACCTATGGCTAGATCTGCTTGAAAATTTAATCATCATTCCATAACAGTTCTCTGGAAACTTATAGATCAATGTTATGAAGGGATAAGGCCATATAAACATAAAAACATAATCTTGTTGTGTTGCTACATACGGTTAAGAAAATGTAACAGCATCTTTGAGGTCACAAATGCATGAACTTATGAAAATTCATATTGAATTGGAACCTAAAAGTAGTTTAACCATTTTGTTTACCTTAGCTAAGGCAGCTCCAATCATCCCTCCACATAGCTGAACAATGATGTAAGGTGCCAGCAGGATCACCTCCAGCCCCCCGACCAGGTAGACACTCACAGACACAGCTGGGTTGAAGTGCCCACCACTACAAAAACACATCCATTAGGGAGATGATGAGCAGGTTTGGACCTTATATCACATAATGTCAGAGACTGTACACATAAAGGGACATTATCCTGAGAGGGAAGGCACAGTTCCTGAGGTAAATAACATTATGAACAGACATCTTTAGCTAAATAAATTACACATGTCAGGGCATCACCTAACAAGTCAGTTTAAATTTAGAGCTGTCAACACCAGATTATTTATTAATATAGCACATTGCTAAGAAATGCTTAAAAACAATGTACTGTATCTACATTAAGAATAACAACACTGACATGGTAAAGTACATTGATGACATTAATGGTCGAGTAGTTTTTACAGTAGAAAGGGGGTGACAACATCTAAAAAACATGATATCATTAAACAATTTTAATAATGAAAAACAACAACAGATAAAGCCACAATCTTATACTACATGCTATATATAGTATGTACGGTACTGTAGCCGCCTGAGTTACTTCAAATCACATAAAGTTGTTCATTTAGACAGATAGATAGATAGATAGATAGATACTTTATTGATCCCCAAGGGGAAATTCAAGGAAACTGGGATAAAGAAGCAATCATGGCCAATTGTTTTTCCTACCTGATCTCCCCAAAGATAACAATGGCAATGGCGAGTGCCAGGCCATGTGCCAGCGCAGGCTGGACGCTGCCACTGATGCCTGCATTCCCAATAACAGAGCAGCAGCCTGCAAAGATGAACAGAGTTGAGCCCAGCAGCTCCGCCAGACAGGGCTGGACATAGCGCTCAAAAATGCCCACAACGTTATTCCTTCCTCTGGCCGTGTTCTCAGCCTCCGTACTGGCCATGTCAAAGCTCTCCGTCTTAGACTCGGTTACAGACATGTTGTCCTGCTGCAGGTGTTGCTGGGCTCGTGGACGAGAGTCAGACTGAGGCAGATACCGGGGGGCAGTGCTGATAAAGGTCCACCAGAGGGGGGAGGAGGGGGCAGTTTTGGATGGAGGGTAGCAGGAGTGGTCTGTTTCCATGATGTTTGACCCAAACCGTTATACACTGTTGGTCATTGCAACAGCGAGCAGTGGGGCAGCAGAGTATGAAGTGCAACAACAAGTGAGATAACTCATGAGAGATAGCTTATCGTCTTATCCAAATGACTTATTAAACAGATATGGTATCATCACATTTTATGTTACGCTCTGAGAGACAATTGAAGCAATACAGCCAACAATATTTATGACCCACAATTAACACCCTTCTGTAAGGTAAATTCCATGAGCTACATCAAAATACAAGATTACTAAACAAGTTAGAGGTTTGATGCCACACCATACTAAGACCACAGTACTCAACACAGTTCTGATATGGCTTACATATTTTTGTTTTTTTAGGCTTCCTTTCACTACTGTTGGAAGGTTCAGTCCAGTTTGCACACTGTGGAGGTTCCAACTCCATATATGACTAAAGGAGACCTTGGCAGGTCAGTATCATTTCAAGAGAAAGACTCCCCCTGCACTAGGGGAGCATCTGCCAATCAGGAAGTCTGGGTCTGTGAGGTTTACTACAGAAGGAGACTCAAACATTTCCTCTGCTGTGCCTGGCCTGTGCTCTACAATGGCCTCAATTCCTGTCGTATGCATGCAAATCCCTCCAAGCAATTGAAATGATTTTAAAGCATGCATGTTGCCACACGCAAAGTACATATGGCCACATTTGACCTCATCAATAGTATCATCCATTAGCTATAGTAGTTCATACTGAATAGTCATTATATACATTGAGAGACCTACATAGAGGATATGCTATATGTCCCTTATTAAAGCAACACCAAAGCACTTTTCCTCTGTCACACGCACGCTATTTGTTTATCCAGCACTGGCTTTGGAGATAGGGAGATAGATAGATAGATAGATAGATAGATAGATAGATAGATACTTTATTGATCCCCAAGGGGAAATTCAAGCTATAAAATAACTATGTCCACAGACTAGGTAGAGTATGTTGCATGATTTTATGAAAGTATGATGTATTGCGACATCAGAATCAAGTCAAATTTGTAGTTTCTTATGTCTCATTCCATCAAACTACAGATCCGCTACCCGATCTGGCAAACTTGCATAGTGCGGTTATGGCTGTTAGAGGGTCGCAAAGTGAATGCAGAAGTGCCGTTCACCCTGTTACGAGTTGATGAACCACTGAAATGATTTTGGAAACATTATTTTAAGGTACACAAAACTCTTTGGTGTTGCTTTAAGAGTGATTTGAGCCTGTTCCAAATAGTTTAAAATGAAACTACATTAATAAAATAATAATAATAACAACAACAATAATATATATATATATATATATATATATATATATATATATTTGTATATATATGTGTGTGTCGTTGTCTCTGTACCTGTACTCTGCACAATGACAATAAAGTTGAATCTAATCTAAATTATTATTATTATTATTATATTAATGTAGTCAATTATTGAATAACTTTAATTCCACACCCACAATACAACTCACAGAGCATATCCCCCACCTTGTCCTCACTCTGCAGGTCACCAGGGTAGTGAATTGATTCTGTCCCATGGAGCCTGGAGCTCTGCTATTTTGTTAATGCACAGACTGTCATACAGTATGAAAGGAATCAATTTACTGGCCTGGACTTGACTCTGACAGTAGACTCAACATTTGATGAATGATTGTAATGGAAATGTAAATAGTTTTAGTGTAGAAACAAGGTCACATTTTGACATCCTATAAAGACAATGAGAATGTAAAAACTTTTAAAAATCAAGTTAGAGGGGGAAGGGTGTGTGACAGCCTGTCATTTATAGCTGATAGAACAAGATGCCTTAATGCTCATAATGTCCATTATTACAACATGATTCCAGTTCAAGAATTGTTAAGAATATAATCATTACATTATGTAAGAGTAGCGTATGAATGACCACACACAACTGGAAAATCCATTGTAGACTACACTGTAGATAGTGATTACAAAACTTAAGAGTTAAGGGAGTGACTTGATCATTGTTTAGGATAACCCAGACAACGAAATATAAATGAATGCAATACAAGATATGCTTGCATTTATCTTAGTTGTATTATGAATTTTACAGACAGCATACTTTTAACATTTTTTGGGGCAGTGTTGGAAGATATCAGTAATTCCATTCATGCTTTTATCAATACTTTAATTTAGCAATGGTAGTTATTCTTAACCATATCAAAATGTATCCACAGAATAGCAATACCATGCAGTAAAATATACAAGAAAATTAGAGCATTGGACAATCAAATAATTTAAGCAACACTGGATGTCTGAAAATATATACCGGTAGTGCTTTCTAGATAACACAAACATTACAAATAAATAACATTATAAAAACACGTGCCTGAAATTGTCTCAAAATGAGTTAGTAATGATGATTGCTTTAATCTGAGATATGGTTGGATCCAATCTCATTCAACATGAAAATAACACCAAAATTCATGGGTGTGGAAGACAAAAGCCACATAAAAAAAGACAACAAAGAAGATGAAGAAAACGAGTGAACTGCTGATGTGGTGGTTTCCATGGCATCGCCGGATTGAGAGGAAACCCATTGTTCAGATGACCTCACACTTCATCCCATCCAGCATGGGTGTGTGGCACTTTGAGACATCTACAAGGCCGCCGGTCATCAGAACGCAACCTGGGAGAGCCCTGGCAGAAAAAGCGAAGGGTCACATCTGAATAAGTAATTGGCAATAAGGAAACGGATGGCCACACTGTGACGCCATCAGAACAATAGTTCAAACACAGTGCAGATTGTTAGATGGCTTTGCTGGTCAGCCCTTGGTAGCGCATTTAACACACAGTTTCCACTTGCCAGGCATTAATTACATAAGGCAGTGCAGGCTGCCAGCATTCTGTCATTGGGCCTGAGCCTCACCTAGCCTGAGCTTGTCCTTGGACGCCCAGCAGATGCAGTAGTGTTGAAGAAGCTGCTGGAGCAGTTCCCTCTCGTCCAAAAACTCCAGACGCTCGATTCTACACATGCAAATATGTATACAAAATTATAAAACACACAATGGCACCTTCATATGTAACCACAAAGCAAAGATGTAGAACAAAACTGTTATGCACAATGATAAAGGATGAAAATGTGAAGAAAGAAAACTATAGTCTTCAAGATGCTGTGACAGAATATTTGTCCATTGGTTGGCCTTTTGACCGGTACTCTCTGCTGTACCTGGCTATGTCGTCCTGTGGCAAAAGGCTGTAGACCGTCATCATATCCAGAGCGTCAGCGTTCTCCCATCCATTTGACAGAAAGCGGTCCTTCTGCAAAAGGGCACATTCATGCCAATAACAAAAATTTAATAACATTCAATGGAAAAGGGACTGTTTGGAAAGACGCACAAAACACACAAAAAAGCACTAGTTATCATATTCACCAGTCATCTATTATTAAAAAAACCCCTCAAAGACTAAATAGAAAATGTAACTCTTGGAAAGATCTGATGGATGGAGAGATATGTGAGCGATTCCAGTTCAGCAGTGTGGAAAACCAACTGAGTACACAATTACAGGATGCGTCAGACGGACCCCCGACCCCCAATCCCCCAGAGCCTTGCGTGAGACTCTATGCAGGTGCTGCAAACACAGAGAATAGACTCCACTCGGCTCTTTCACAATCATAAAGTCACACGAAACTCCTCTTCAGAAACGGTGAAAGTCCAGGTTCAGTTTCCACTGCGGTGAGCTTTGCAAGGACAAATATTGCCATTACGCAGTGTAGATGGACACAGAAAATGCAGTGTCAAAACCTGATGTAAATTTCATTTGACACCACAGCGTAATTTCAGTGTAGTTTCACTGTAGTCACAGCAGTATAAGGCCACTCTTTCTCTTCACAGTGAGTTCCAAAAATAAATTCTACGAGTTCTTCTATGTTTAAATATCAACACAAAACACTGAGAAACTCAATATCTAGAGGGAGTCACCAAACACTGCCTGTTTCGCTATCAGCTGTAATGGCTTCAGTTCTTTGGTAAAATATGTGCTTAAAAAGACTTTAAAGGCTGAGAACATACACATGAAATGCACATTAAAAGTCCATTGGGTGACACTGAAATACAAAACATGGGCAAGGATTTGATAACATTCCTGGTCGGCGTTTAGGTTTTCATCTGCCTACAGGTGGGTATCTCACCTGTGAGTCCAGAGACTGGCACACCTCAACTCCAGCAAGAGTGCACTGGCGCCTCAGCAGGTTCTCAACCATCACCTGGCCAAAGCGGTCGGCCATATTCACCTAAACAGAGCGGTGAGTTTAGCATCACATCAACCAGACAGCAACATATTTGTTACATTGAAGCGTTTTGGGTTGCACCCGTTATATAGGAAATGTGCTATATACAGTTGCACTCATGAGTTTACATACCCTGTACACACATGCTAAAGTTGACTAATAGAGGAATAAAAAAAATCCTCTTTTGGAAACAGGAAAAATCCAACCTTTAAGGACACCAATTGCAATTAAAATAGCCCAATATCATCACATACCCTTCACCATATCTCACAATTGGCATAAGGTACTTTCCATAAGATCATCTCTCAATGCAAATCAAACCAGCTATTAGGCTAACTGAGATAAAACCATGCCAATCTCTAGGTATGGTGAAGGGTATGTGATGATGTGGGGCTATTTTAATTCCAAGGGAACTTTATGAGGATGCATAGTAGATAGATAGATACTTTATTGATCCCCAGGGGGAAATTCAAGGTCTCAGTAGCAATTAGTGGTATTCTGGATCCATGAAATAACTGGCCTTTAAAAAAAAAAAAAAATCCCCCTATTGGAATTTAACACAGGGGTATGTATAAATATGAGCCCCTGTATTTTAAGGAAGAACATTTATTTATTTATTTATGATACATTATTCATTCACAAAGAAAATTGGTGGCCTTAAAGGCTGGAGTTTTCATCATTTGTTAATTGAGGCATTAAGATTAATTTCCAAAAGATGACTTGTTATTCCTTCTTTTTAGTCAACTTTATGTAAACTTATGAGTGCAACTGTAAATAACATACTTACTTAACACCATTGTAATATCAGATATATAGTTTTGCACACATTCTCCTGACTTGATCAGGCACATTTTATACACAAACACCTTTCGTGGCGACAACATTTTTCTATTGAAAGACAAAAAATGTTTCAACAGATTCTAGCACAGGACATGAGGATTGTTCTGACCTGTTCGTAGTTGACGAACATGGCTGTGTGGAATGTGTCTGCCACCCAGTGCACCAGCTTGTTGGAGTGCTGAGGAGTCATGTACACCAGCACACACTCCGACAGGAACAGTGTAGGTAATCTGCAGGAGACAGGTGAAGAGGAGGACATGTATATAACATCAAGAGAAGACAGTAACATGACACAGTACCTCCTCAACATACTGAGCAATCCAATAGACAATTTTAATGGCAGGATATTCTTCACATATGCGTGCACATGCACACATGCACACACGCGCACACACACGCGCACACACACACACAAAACAGAGAGCTTTTTTGAGACCTTTGAGTGATTGAATTCTATTCATAACATGACATCATGATATATCAACCTCGAGTTTCATGAAGTCTATGACCTGCCCTACACTCCCCAAAGTTACATAGTGCAATCCCATGCCTTTTGAGCACACAGTGGAATTCACAGAGCAATGCAATCTACAGTATACTGACTATAAGGCAGTGTACCATTAAAATGATTTTGTAGCTGTTACTGTAAAATTCAGACCAATTATCATCCAAAAATGGACCAAAAAATACCAAACTTTAACTGAGTAACTACTGAACTCTCCATAATGTGTTCTGTTTACCTAATCAGTTTTCAACATACTTATTTGTGTCTGTAGTAGAATATACAGATAAACAGTTAGTACAGCGCAAAATTAATAAAAAAAAAAAAGTCTTTAAGAGTTTATTACTGGAGCTTTGCATCAGCAATTAACAGGGCGTATGCCATGGTGTAATGCTATCTTTTGCATCTAGAAATTCAATGGGGTTAATAATCTCCACACTCCTATTAGGTCAATAAATACCACAGGCCATATAAGATAAATCTTATATTTGAAGGTCAAACAGTTCATAGTCTCATTTTCCCATGTGTACTGTATCTCCCCTGGTTTAGATGTACACGTACACTGAACATGTACACAACAACGTGCAAAGGTAAATACCCGGCACCTGAAACAAAGCTTGGAAAACGGACTGGTCCTCACAGGAAGCATCGAAACAAAACATGCATGTGGCCTCTTCCTAGTCTCATCAGGGCATATGAAAGGCAACGTCTGACGCACAAGAGCTAACTTCACAGCATTCCCACAAGATTCATTGTCGTCAGCGGGAACTGATCATCAAACAATGAGCAGAGCCATATCATAAATGGAAACCTGGCACACATTTGAAATCCGCCTGCCAAGCCCACCATCCATAGCACATCCTGCATCCTGAATGGCCAGTAGGCTGTACCCTGGTTATTCTAGATATACAAATCATCCACTAGATGCAACTGGACAAAAGCTACTGTGGGAGCAATATTTAACACTTTTGATTATGAAGAGAAACTATTTTATTTAAGGTGTCCAACTGACACAACATACTTTGAAACATTGGAGACTGCACGTGTTATCGAGCTACACATTTTTATGGGGTGATATGAACTTGAAAAAAAAGACAAACAATGTTGATGTAGTCTGAGGATGTTGTGATACTGCTGCCCACAATTCCCAAATATTCCAATTAGGTGCGCTACTATGTATGTGGACTCAAGGAGACCCAAAGAGATAAGGCAATGCTGTCTTTGAAAAATCTCATGATTTACTAGCATGGCTGATGAAAAAAGTGAAATAAAAAATCAATACTTAACATCACTACATGTCTGTCTGCTTTGATGTAATGTATCAGTAGTGGCATATGAAACAGAAACTTGCTAAACATAACTAGCTGCAATATTGAGCAAAGCGGTCAGCATAACTAGCTGCAATATTGAGCAAAGCGGTCAGCATAATTAGCTGCAATATTGAGCAACAGCCAAAGAGAGATCCAATGATGCAGCTCCACAGCTTTTTGGAGGCAGAGTACAAATCTCAACAAAATGCCTTGTAGGGTAACCTGGCTTGGTGTCGCTTCCCTACCCCATTGTGACACATAAAATGTGGCTTTTTACACATACATGGGCATTACCAGCAATTGTTTTAATAGTCATCCCTGGAAATTGACCTTGCACTCAGCAAAACCACATTATCACACATGAAACAGGAACCGAATATGAAATGTCTGCTAAAGTCAATATCCATATCATGCCAAACTGCTGGAAAAAAAAGGCTGGATATTCAAAAGAGGAAGCTTTTATGTTTCCTACTACCTTGCACACTACCTTTTCCAAATAACCTTCCAATGCCGGTAAACGATTATTAAGACCTAACAGTAAATGTAATGGGTGTGTGAGTGTTATTCAAAGCCACAATCTTCATCATCGTTAATGCAATTATCTCCTTTTTTCTACTACTCTATTTGGATGTTGGGTTGAACTTACTCAGCATTCATTTGAAATTTCTTCAGCTTCTCCTCTAGGTTTGGAAGGTCCCTTAGATCGGTGCCGATGATGCAATATCTGTCAGAGTCCAGGCTGTGGCCATCTATAAGAGCACATCAAGCATAAAATACTGTTGTGTGAAGGGCTCATTATGAGTAACGCATGGCCCTTGCAATATCAAGTCTGAAGAGCTGAAGTTATTTACCAAACAGAAGAGAGTCAGTTGAGTGAGTCTCAATAAGAGGTTTGGATAAAGGTGGTTTAGTCCTGGGAAGAAAACAGATAGAATGAATAGATTCTAATATACAAAAATGATGCTTTCCTACCTATTTTTAAGGTTACTGTGGAGGTCAGAAGTTAAAGCAACACCAAAGAGTTTTTGTACCTTAAAATAATGTTTACAAAATTGTTTCAGTGGTTCATCAACTTGTAACAGGGTGAACGACACTTCTGCATATGCTTCGCGGCCCTGTATCGGCTACAACCGCACGTTGTAAGTTTGCCAGATTGGGTAGCGGATCTGTAGTTTGATGGAATGATACATAAGAAACTACAAATTTGACTTGCTTCTGATGTCGCAATACATCATACTTTCATAAAATCATGCAACATACTCTACCGTGTCTTTGGACATTGTTATTTGCAAAGCCGGTACATGATAAACAAATAGTGTGCATGCGACAGAGGAAAAGTGCTTTAGTGTTGCTTTAACAGACAATGCATAGTTAGTATACTAACAATAATAATAACTAATAGCATACTTAGTCACTGAAATAGCAAAAAACAAATGCATTTATTTCTATAGACTTCATAGGTTCTTCTTAAGCTAGTTATATTATGTACTGTATGGAGATGGAATACACTGCCTATACCAAGAAAATAAAGATGGCAGAAAATGGTCATGTTTACATACAGTTTTTATGATCATGTTTGTCCAAACGAAATAAGGAAATCATCTATCAGCACATACAGTTATTCCACACAGTATGTCTTAAAGGACCTTTGTTCAAATGTAATTGTAGGAAATAGGAATCAATAGGAAAAACTGTTAATTGCAAGACAAAATAAAACTCTGCTGATTATAATTTTGTGCATGATTACCACGCTACATGCTTTTTAATGCTATTCTTTCTGCCAAAGAATAATTTCTTATGAACCGTACATTACATGAATGCATGTGTTGCCCCCTACAGGTAGATAGAAACTATCCCATGACAATCTGGAAGTGTAGTTGCTGTACCTTATAAAATAAAGGTTAAATGAAACATTTCACACACTGTTTAAGACCATATAGCATACCAGAAATATAACAGCTTAAAACTTACTTGATGTTGTGTATTTTCCTAGCTACAATCATTGGGAAATCAACTTCAAAATACTTTTTTGGCATCATGTTCATACCCTTAGGAAACAAACAGACACACAAAGACAACAACACAGGAATGAGCAGGAATAAATAAGCAGAACAATCTTACAGTTAGTACAGCGGCTAAGGTCAGATTTTTACCTGAATCGTTCAGTTTTTGCAGAAAGCACGAAACTTGGTACAGGTATAGTGCTACCCCTAGTGATCAAAAATTGAAATGGACCCCAACACATAGCGCCCCCTAATGGCCTCTATCTTGACTTCAAATATGGCCACCAAAATATGCCCTTTTTTCTACATTTATAATGCTATGCTGCTTTTAACACATAATACGACATGTCTACAGCCATCTTTCAGCATTATGAAATACATAAGGAGACAATCATGCATAATTAAAATGGCAGACATGTTAGATTTTAAGGAAGTAGCCATACATTCTAACACAGTCAAAAACTGGGGTGCGTTTGGGCTATGTGTGAAGTTCTCACTGTGTGATTAAACCCTGCACTTGCCTGGGCTCAATCCTTATGATTTGCCCCCTAGAGGCTGGCATGCTAGCAAGGAGGCTAAAACCCTTGGATGCTAGCGTCTGTCAAGTCTCTTACAGAAACATATGCTGCCTTTTGGGAAATTAGCTATTTTGTCTTCTATCCTAGAGTTAGATAAATTAGTACATACACCCAGTCATAGTTAGATAAATTAGTACATAACCCAGTCAAACACATCCTACTGTTAGCCTAATTCAATTGAGGTGGGTGGGGCCAATTCGCATATGCTAAAGTTTCTTTTAAGGCTTATAGTGATTGTTTGAAAAGGTCTATTTTGTTTTATTGTAGTTTAATATTTTGCATCCCATAAAATGATTATGCCTGTCAATGAAGCTAATTTAAATATGTAATACCTTATGAGTTTAGCTCCCTCCTGACACATTAGGGCTCATGCTAGTCAGTGAACCAGCACTTTTAGGACACTTGCTAGTGCGTTCAGCGCCAAGTCTGGTGGAAACACTAAAAGCTCAAGACAGGTAAAGTTGAGTATCGTCCGCATAGCAGTGATAATCAAATTCATGGGAGCTAAATGGTCTCACCCAAGGAAGTGTGTAAATAGAGAAAAGTAGGGGCCCTAATACTGATCCCTGATGCACACCTGTGGTGAGGTCATGTGCCCTTTAAGGTAGGATTTAAACCAGTCAAGGGCTTTCCTAGACATTCCAGTTCAGATAGTGTAGAAAGGAGAATGTCATGGTTAACAGTATCAAAGGTTGCAGATAAGTCTAGTAGAATGAATAGTAATGACTTAGCAACTTAGATGAGGACTTAGCTACTGTCAATGCTTCGGTCACAGACAGAAAAGCAGTTTCAGTAGAATGACTCTTGAAAAAAGACTGCATAGGGTCTAGCAGGTTGTTCTGATATAGTAAGTCCAAGACTTGCTTGAAGACCATTTTCTCAAAAAACTTTGACAAGAAAGGAAGAAGGGAGATAGGTCTGTAAAAACAGGAATGTTAGAGGTGGTGGCAAATGATACATTTTCCATCTTTATCCTCCTTGACTGATTTTTCACTAGTTTCACATTTGGCTAGGGTCAGTGTCACTACTGGTAGCATGAGCCAGTACCTGGAGCCTACAAACGTTGCACAGGTAGTCCAACTCCTCCAGAATGGCACACCAATACGTTCCATTGCCAGAAGGATTGCTGTGTCTCCCAGCACAGTCTCAAGAGCATGTAGGAGATTCCAGGAGACAGTTGCTCAAGGAGAGCTGGGCAGGATGGTAGAGGGTCCTTAACCCAGCAGCAGGACCAGTACCTGCTCCTTTGTGCAACAACAAACAGTAGGAGCCCTGCCAGAGCCCTACAAAATGACCTCCTCCAGGCCGCTGGTGTGAATGTCTCTGACCACACTGTCAGACTTCATGAAGGTGGCCTGAGGGCCCGATGGCTTCTGGAAGGACCTATGCTCACTGCCCAGCAGCTCAATTGGCATCTGCCATAGATTACAAAATTGGCAGGTTCGCCATTGACACCCTGTGCTTTTCACAAATGAGACCAGGTTCACCCTGAGCACATGTGACGTTTAAAGATGTCTTGGAGAATGTAATGCTGCCTGCAACATCATTCAGCATGACTGGTTTGGTGGTGGGCCAGTGATGGTCTGGGGAGGGATATCCTTGGAAGGACGCACACACCTCTACGGGCAAGACAACTGCACCCTCACTACTCTTAGGCATCAGGATGAAAACTTCAGACCTATTGTCTGACCCTGTATTGGTGCAGTGGACACTGGGTTCCTCCTGGTGCACAACAATGGCTGGACACATGTAGCGAGAATGTGCAGGCAGTTCCTGGAGGATGAAGGCATTGATACCATTGACTGTCCCCCCCACACTCCCCTGACTTAAATCCGATTGAACACCTCTGGGACATTATATTTTGGTCCATCCAACACCGCCAGGTTGCACCACCGACTGTCAAGGAGCTCAGTGATGGCCATGTCCACATCTGGGAGCAGATTCCCCAGGACACCATCTGCCATTTCATTAGGAGCATGCCCCGATGCCATCAAGCATGTCGGGGCCATACGAACTACTGAGTACCATCATGAGTTGCTGCGCTGAAATTCAAGCAAAATGGACTAGCTTGCCGTGTCATTTTTTCCACTTAGATTTTCGGGGGGTCTTTGAATTCAGTCCTCTGTGGATTGATCATTTTCATTCCCAAATAACAAAGTGGCATCCTTTTGTTCCTAACATATCACCCAGTCCATATCAGTTTGAATCCTACCTCACAGGATGCTCGTTTAACGTATCATGGCTTGGACATCTGTCCGCACCTCACCATCCCACCACAGGGGTCCCCCAGGGCTCAATACTATAAAGCTTTATTTGTATAAATACTGGGCCCCCCTTCTCTTTGCTATGCACACCACTTCTTTGGGACAGATTATACATTCGCACAGCTTCTCATACCACTGCTATGCAGATGACACATAGCTTTATCTGTTCTTTCCACCTGATGACCCCTTGGTCTCGACACGGACCTCGGATTGCCTCTCAGACATATCTTCATGGATGAAGGCACACCACCTCCAGCTAAACCTCTCAAAAAACAAACTGCTGGTCCTCCCAGCTAAACCTACTGCTCCCACCTACTCGAATGCCCTCATACAGGCATTATATGCTCCCCCCCGACCGTTGCGCTCTTCAGACCAACATCGTCTAGCTCTGCCACCGGTACGCTCAGGTCAATCCAAACTTTTTCCATCTGTTGTTCCTCGTTGGTAGAACGCACTACCAGTTCCTACTAGAGCAGGGACATCCCTCTCCATCTTCAAAAAACTCCTGAAGACCCAGCTCTTCAGAGAATATCTTCTCTCGTAGCACTACTTACAACTAGCTAATTCTAGCACTTACCACCTGACTTGACTGTATAAAAACAATACTCACTTATGCACTCTTCCCTATTGTACTCTACCTTTTTGAATTGTTTTAAATTGTTCTAGAATTGTTGAGCAACAATTGATGCCTTGTATATTATTGAGGTTGTCATGTGATAAAATGACTGTTCAAACTTTTAAATTGTTTTTGAATTATATTTCTATGATTAATAACAATAGAGATGGTCTATATTTTCACATTTGGTATCCTCCATATTGGATTTCAAAATGGCCAACATCAAGTTTGTTTGGAAATCATGTCAATAGCTTCCTTGACCCTAACAATTGAGTGTTAGAACTTAAAATACTTTTCTAATCTTGTTTAATTTTGAAGTTGTATCAACAATTCTATTAAGAATGGTAGCCATATTTGAATTCAAAATGGTGGCCACTAGGGGGCGCTATGTGTTGGGGTCCATTTCAATTTTTGATCACTAGGGGTAGTAGTATAACTGTGCCAAGTTTCATGCTTTCTGCAAAAACTGAACGATTCCGGTGCTTAGCCGCTGTACTAAGTATTCTTATTTTTTGTATTTCCATTTGCAGTGAAAAGCAGCTAAATCCTATACAATTACAGTCATAACATTTCATTTGGTTCTATTGATGCCAGCACACCATCTCAAATCTGATATTCTTCAAACCTCCCATTGCTCAACCCATCCATGTTCATTACCTTTAATCTCCAGAAGGTGGTGTCTAGCCCTGCACCAAGATTCACCACCTGACAGTTGCAATCGGTTTTCCTGAGAAAAGCATCCAGCAGGTGGTTCATTCCATGAACTCGGGCATAATAACCTAGAAAAGACGTATTTGGGACATATAAACACAGAGACTGACAAGGGCGCTAAACTCTTCTATCACTCTCTCTCTCTTACAAACAGATGTCTTGTATAATAAGCATGGTTGGATGGAGTATAAGGTAATCAAAATGATATCTGTTTCAATGCTGCTGCAAATGAACCACATGTAAGACAATACTTGCCTCTGTTGATCTCAGGGGCTTTTCGTTCGCCTGTCGTCCTCACAAAATACTGGATATAAGGATCTGACCAGTAGCCTCTACTAGTTGCAAATCTGAAAGCCATAATAAAGGACCATACAGGAACTCGCTCAGAAAGTAGATAAGGCGAGTTGACACATTGCGTGCATATGTCACTGCAAATAACAAGACTGCTGTTGTGGAAACATTTCTTGTTTTTGCAGGTGTCAGATATGACGTCCTAACATCATCCTGTGCTGTAAGCAACAATAACCAAGTACGAAATTGAGTAACGGTCATGGAAACACGCTCATTTTGAGTGTTGCAAATCAGGTAACGTTAATTAACGTTATAGCTCGAGCAATATATCTGTGCTACCTTTTACATGTTGATGCGTCATCGCAAGTTGTCCGAACTGCTTCATCTGCAGTGTCGGAATCTGTGAAAGGTTGCCGAGATGCCATGTGCTCATGCGGTGTAAGTCTTGAGTAAATTTGCAGAAAATGTTAACGTTTCAGATCGCTAAAATACTTATCGTTACATATCGTATAATGTTAGCTAGCTCTGCAACTCACTCTGTGACCAGCAGTTAGCCGCTGTCTGAGATGCAACGGTATCAAACTCTGGACTGACTCACATCAATAAAGTGCAATATTTTATTTCATTTATCAAAAAAGATTTAAAAACAAGAGAAGCATTCTTGAACAGACACAAATAAAAACGAATCAAGAACTTATCAACCCTACTGCAAGCTGCACATCACATGTACACATCCGCTTCCTGTGACTTCCCACAATGCAAAGCATGTGGCCGTGGCCGTGTTCTTAAAGTCAGCGTGAGAAAAAACATTGCCTTTAAAGTGAGAGGCTTTAAATAGCACATGGGTACAGTCTATATAGCCATACACCGTGCTTAGGCGACGACAGCATGTCTTTGTGTATAAACACATTAGACAAACGACATCTCATAAGAAAATCACGGTTTTTTCACTGTTGAGTTGGACCATAGACTACAGTCTATGAGTTGGACTAATATGGCTTGTTCTGATCATGACTGCCGACTAACTTAGTGGTCGCTGATACAGCACAAACAATATCTGAACCTTAGATTATAGATCTGGACACTCAGAAAGCAAATCACGAACGGAGAATTATTTTTTTACAGGTTAGACGCAGTGTTTAGTAAATAACCTCCAATGCTTATAGGCGACGCTTCACTCGTCGACACAGAACATGTCCAGTCTCGCAGAAAAGTCCTTTAGAATACAGTCACCATCACAAGATATTAAATTATCTCTTCAGGAAAAGGCAGCTCGGCTATCTCAAAATTGTGTGTAAATTATTATTGATAAACAAGTATTTTTATGGATCTAATATAATCTCATAAACAGACAACTTGATATGTTTCTGCCATTATGATGTCTCAGCAGAATCAAAATGATTCCCATGGCAATTCTCAGATGGTGGAATGACCTGATTGTAATAATTAGGCCATGTCGGCCTACTGAGTTGCATTTCTAAAAAGATCTAGGACACACTTACGAGATCCAAAGGCATCTTTCATATGACTGTAAAATCAACTACATTGTCTATGATCAACCGTCCCTAATAAAAAAAACTTTTGAAATAGGTTGTACTTCGTGAGTGTGTGTAGTCTCGATTACAACCCATTACTTTCACTACGAAACATCGTTAATTTAAAGGCATGTGTTAACATAATTAGTTAAAAACGTCTAACTCTCACATTTCGGACTGCCCTGTAACAGCAGTTCTTTTTAACTACCCACAACAGTCAGTGAGGGAGGTGGATGCTACGTATACTTCCTGCATGCATACGCCATCAGCTTTGTACTCTGCGGTGAGGTAGGAATTGTTGGGAGAAAGGGCGATTTGTTTAAGTAAATTAGCCGGCCAATTCACTGCATGGACGGACGAATCGGCCACAAGTACTTTCTATTAGTAGAATACGGATTAATTAAAATTATTTGAGGAACAGATAATTTAACGGGGAGCACGACATGAATAATCCCGACGATGTCATCCAGATAACTTTTTTCATCGTTTCTTGTTCGCTAGCTTGAAGTAGGCTAAGCTAATTATCGGAAAAGTTTAATGTGATTAGCTAGCTAGCTACCTGCACACCTTCACGATCAATCAAATGATTCCCTGCTGATGAGGCATTTTGCTGCGGAGTCTTTTTCAGTTTTTCACTGGGTGTAATCGACCGTGGGACTCAAAATGAAGAAACAGTTCAATCGGATGAAACAACTGGCCAACCAAACAGTTGGAAGGCAAGTATACTTTTCTTAAATTGCACCGCTAACATAACAATAACGTTAGCCCGACAGGTAGCTAAAGATAGCAATTGTTGATCTTGTATGTTGTGAATTTAGCGACATTGAATTGATTTTGTTTTAATCTCGATACACGTTATCTACTTGCTGAGTTTTTTTTGGTAAGGTTAGCTAACTTGCAAGGATAACCAGCTGTTGATAACGAACTCTGGTTAACTTCATTGGTAACATCAGCAATTTGTACATTCTTTGTCTAATGCTAGTCATATTAGCTGACTAGTTATTGTCTATGTTTTCTGCTCATAACATGGAGAATTACTCGTTTTAACCACCAACATCGACGGTGGTGGCGGCCAACGTTATTCACATACTTCTAGTTAGTGATGCCTCACTAGTTTGGACATGCATGCAATTTAATATTGTTGCAGCATAATTTTGACAGCTGTTTGAGCAGTTTACTGTGATCATAGGTGATGTGATGTGTGCTGCTGCTGATCCCTTACTAGCCATTACCATTCCTGTAATTCATCGCAGATAATTCTCTACTCAAAACTAGTATCCTGATTTCAGGCTTTCTCAACATTTGAGCATTGAATTTCTTGACTTACTCCTGACATTTTTACGAAAGATATCATCAGGTGTTTTGTACATTAGTGACATTTCTTTGAACACAGAGCTGTTTCTTTTGACAATTTTGTTGCTGCGTAAGTTTTCAGATGGTGTCCGTGTCACCAAAAGCAAAAGGTTTGACAGTCGTGGGTTGGCTTTCAGTGGCCTTAGGAACTGCCCAGATAAGACATCAATGGCTCCCTTGATTTGCCAGCCCTTTCAGCCGTTGCTGACTTCCACCCCCAAGATAATGTCCTCTGTGTCTTAATGAATGCTAAGTGCTTTTCATCAATTGTAGAACCCTAGCCTACATTAGAAACCCAGTGAGGCAAATTTGAGCCTCTGGTGCTGTTATTGTAAGGTCACTGAAACACACCCCAGTGAATGCAGTCAAACTGGACCTTGAATAATTTATTTGTTAGCCTCCATAAGTGTATCCACAGAGATAATTTTGTTCAGCTATACATTGCTGGGCAGACATTGCTGTTGATGCATCCCTCTGGGATTAGCACACTGTTTATGATGAGGAGAAGCTATGGGTGAAGTCCATTGTAGTAGTTTGAGGATATGGTGACTGTGTGAGTAAGAATGATGTAGGTGCTTTGTGTGTTGTCATGGGTGAGGCAGGAGCAGGGTGTTCTCTAATTCTGGATGGTGTAGTTTTCTTTCCTGATGATTTCATAGGTGAATCATGGACTGAGAAGTGCCAGAAGTTACCTGCCATTTGTTGTGAGAGACAGAATTCCAGTCTGGTACATGGCTGCTCTAAGGCTATGACTAATTAGTTTCACCTCAGCTATTTTATATGACAGGTGAAGCATTGGCTTGAATATGTGAAACACAAACAGTCTGGAAAGAGTCAGCGTGCCAAGTGGTCTAGATAGTATCTGGAATTATAAATAGAGTTCCTATTCCACCAACTACTGAAGGCTGATGTTTGGATGTCTGTTTCTCAGATGTAAATAAGTGATAATGCACAGCCATTACACTAAAATATGTTGAGTACAGCACTACATCAGTAGCACTAAGTCAATATCTTTCAAGTGAAGTGAGTTTCTGAAGTAGCTGTGCCCATTTTGTCACGGTTTTTCAAGAAATGTAAAATCTTGAAAGCTCCAACTGAATGGCCTCCCTGAGCTTGCAGCCTTGGCTGGGTTTTGGTGCAGAGAGGCATCACTGGAATTCTCATCATTTCCTTTATGTATTTTACTAACCGTAAATCAGAGACTTGTGATGCAGAAAGCAGACCTGAGTGTCCAGGGGCAGAGAGAAGCTGCAGGGAGGAGATGGGTTTGGACTGTGTGTGTGTGTGGGGGGGGTAGACCGGACGTAGGCCTCAGCTGGTCTCTGAGTTCCTGTGATTGTAAAGTGACAGAACACTGTGTTCAGCATGCAGCTCCTCAAAGGAAATCTCTCCTCATTCGCCTTTTTAAACAGGAAATGGTTCTGGCTGAGGAAGTTTGATTTCTAGGAATTAGCCTAAATCAGTGATAAGGTAGAAAAGTGGGCTCCCTCCGGAGCATGCTATGTTTGGTGATTTTATTTTTCTCTCTTGTGCATGGATGCATTCACTTCTGACATTGGATGTGGGCGAAATGTTCTGAAAACAACCTGGGAAGATGTTAGAGCTTGTAAACTTTTTTTTATAAACCTACTCTCTCCCTTCTTGGTTTAGCTTTTTAGTTTCCAGAAGAAAGTGTTGGGACATGTCTGTGTAGGCTAAAGACTGCTTCAGTGAAAACTTTCAGGTGAAAGGATGGAATAGGCTTGAGCCCATTTTGTTCCTTATTAGCGGCCATTCTGCATGGCGTTATGCTGCTGTTGAAATGGTGTGTCCACTCTGGTTCATTTCTCTTCCAGAATGAAGAGTAGGCTTCACAGCTCTGGTATTTTCTCAGCATTCGTCGTTTAACCTGAGGATATTTCATTACGCAACAACTCCAAACCAACAGAGCGATGGAATGGGTCATGGGCTGTTTAGAGAAAGATGTTTGCGGATATCGCAACCAAAATGACATCAACAAATTTATGGAGAGTATTGAATTTTTCAATTTGGTAGACTGCAGCGTCCCTTGCTGCTTGAGATAGGACCCGGAGGGCCACAGTTGTCATTGTCATCTGATCTGCGCTATCAGAGGTGCTTATCAAAAACAAGTCAACAAACAGATTGATCCTTCTCAAGCTTTCAGAGGAAAAGGTTGCTATGGGCACAGCTGTTTATCGTGTGTGTGTGTGCGCTTCTTAGTGTTGTGTTGGAGTGTTTTGATGTTGCCTAGTACCATCGTAAAGGAAATGCATGGTAAAAGCCTTTGACTTTTAACCTTGTAGTTGGATGGGTTGATCAATATTTTGTACTTTAATATGAAAGGATGGCATGGTCCATCAAGCTTGTGCCAGTCAGGTCCAGAGCCTTTTGTGAACAACCTAGTTCAGCACATTTTCATCCAGGCTTACAGTGCAGTCAGTGGCCACGTGGTTGTTTCACACTGTGATGCGGGAAACAACCTAACAACCGGCGTCATGAAATCGGGCCATTGAAATCTGTATGGGCTGATTGGCTCTTCTCAAGGGCCAGGCAAACCACAGCCATTTGCGAGGAGTGCCATTGTAGCCTGCACGCTGCCAACAGTGCCATGCACTGCAGGCTCTCACTCTAGCCTCTCCCCACAGCACATGTGACCTCACCAGCTTGGCCTAGGCCTGGTTCCAGAAAGAACTGGAAAGAGAGAAAAAAAAAAAGCTTTTGAATTCTCTCTGGACTTGGTTGAAACTTCTGTCTTTTTCCTTTACCCCCCCTCCCCCTTCTCTCTCTCTCTCTCTCTCTCTCTCTCTCTCTCTCTCTCTCTCTCTCTCCATTCTTGCTCTCCCCTTCTCTCTCTCCCTTCTCTCCTTGTGTTAATTGAAAGCAGCTGTCACAAGGTTACTACAGTGCAGGGAGCTTTGGTTTTGGCAGTGGCGGGACAGAGGAACATGGCAGACAGTGAGAGGGATTGGTGGTAGAAGGCTATGGGAGAGGATCGCCAGTCTAAAGATGTCCTGTGATTTAATGATCTCATAATTTGCTGTCGTAGGACTGAGGGAACCCATCTGCTCGAAATGAGATTTTGTTTTTTTGCTCACCAGTAGAGCATAGTGTTACCCTCTGTTATACGTTTGTCTTAGAAGTTTGTTTTATGAAATAGTGGATCAATTACAATACAGGCAATTATAATATGAACGACTTAATAATCACTTTCACCTTTATTACTCACAGCCCCCAAAGATACAGCTGTGAAATAAATGCAAGCCTTAACTTATTTAGCATCCACCGGCAGGAGCAGGCCATTGCTAATGAGTAGCCTATTTAGTATGTAGCTGTATAGTTGGCCTGATTTGATTACCCATGGTATGAATCACTGCAGGCTTACAGTGAAGAGAAACATGATGAGCCGTTTGCGTTTTGCTTCTTCAGGAATCCATTTACGGGAGACTCATGCTCCACCCCATTCCCATGAACCGTGAGACACCAACCAGGGCACCAACCACACTGTTGCCACAATAGTAAACAGTAGTGAAAGGAGTGGTGGAAGTTTGCATAATTTGATAAGTAATATTGTAAAGAAGCAGGCTTCTGTTTTTATTGCCATGATAAATGCAAGGGTATGGAACTAAGCTGAGGAGGTAGCGGTGCTTTGCCAAGTTACAGGAATACTTAGAGAAAAAGGAAGTACAGAACTAAATTGGGGTTTCGAGAGCTGTTGCCTCACTGATTAACATGCAGATGCATAATGCAAAGACAGGCTTTAACAGTTACCAGGGAATGGCAAGAAAAAACATCATTTTAGATATCAGACACTAGATAGCAGGCACTCATTTCATACCTAAAATTGCTAAATGTGGCGATGCAGTTGTGTGGGATGGCACATACTGAAGATAAGGCGCCGATGTCAGGGCATAATAAGCTAAGCTGATTACTGTGTGCCCAGTGTTAGCTCCACAGTAACAACTCTGAGGCATAGGTGTTGATGATGATGATGATGATGATGATGATGATGATAAGCCCTGTGAACTAAGCCTGTGTTTCCCACTTGCGAGGGTTTTTTTGAGAACCTAATCGGGAATGCCTGTCCAAGGCTGGCGTTGTGTTGGTTTGCTATTAATAGGGGCTGAGCTGTGTGGACGCAGGGCTGGCCCTGAGAGTGGATGGGTGGTGCACGCGGAGCTGTGGGAATAGGGGTGGGTCCATGGCTCTGGCCCACAGACAGCTGTTCAGCTAGACAGTCTAGTCTGGTCAGCTGTCAGATGGCCCTCGAGCAATGTCTGATGCACTCTTGCAGCGCTGCGCTAGGCTTCACGCTGTACTTGTATAAGGCCTATCTCAGTTGAGAGTTCCAGAGTGCTGTAATGCTTGCTTTTGTCTTGCATAATGAAAAGCCAACTATATGCAGCTGGGGTGCAATTCCTCTGTTGTTTTTCATGAGCTGATATGCTATTGGTGAAAAAGTTGAATGTTTATCAGGTCTGATTTATCAAAATAAACATTCGCAGATACAGATTATCGCAGGGCACACGTGCATGATGGGTAAATAACTGGAACAATGAATTACAGTAGACGTGTAGTCCTTTATATGTTTGTTCATTCAATATATGTAAATACTGTAGCCCAAATCTTATCTATTGTTATTTGAATTTGTCTTCATGGAAACAAAACTGATTGGGCTGGGTTGTCTCTAGAATAACAGTAAAACAACAAGAATGCTGCGCTGTCAATGTTAGAATGTTCCTTTGAATAGAGCCTTACCAATCTGCCCTATCCATCTAACCGCTTATTGTTGTTCTTCGTCTACAGGGCTGAGAAAACAGAAGTTCTAAGTGATGACCTTTTACAGGTGAGAATTTATCTTTGTGGTGGTCTGCTGGTGCGTCAATAGTGTCCCATGTTACAAGGCCAAAACCTCATCATAACTTTTATCAGTATGTTTTGCATTGTGCCTGAACTATTTGTATGTGTACTGTTTGCCCAAGGAAAAGCCTACTGAGAGATCTCACCCCAAACTGCAGCTGCTATTGAGTGATTGTGTGTTGAGGCATTGCTAAATGACATTAGCAAGAGTCAGGGCTGATTTATGTTCCGACCAGGCCACTAGTAAATGTGTACCGGGTCAATGGAACTTTAATCCGGGTTGAGTACAACGGTGGGAACCATATGAGTCATCGTACTTTAGCAGGTGGAGCCTGACTTCACGCTGCTAAGCAAACGCATTCCAAACGCCTTATTTAGATCGCCCAAGAATGTGTCAAGTTGCATGAATGAAGTGTTAAACAAACAACCCGAGGTGTTGCATCTGCCTTTGCTGCGTTACTTATTAAGCACTACACCACACAGGCCAGGATTCTGGTGTTCATGACAGAGATGGGTGAGGGTGCAGGGGCTGAACTTCTACTTTCACCAAGACCAAGACTTAGCATCCTTATTCTTTTCAGGGTTTCCGCAGGGCCTTGAAAAGTCTAAAATGTAGTAATACGAGTTCTACTCCTTAAAAAGTCTTCAAAGATTACGCGTTTTTTTACGTTTCCCTAGGAATGTTGTGTTTAATGCTCAATTCACACTACTTCTACAGTGCTCATTCAACTTATTTTGGTAGCATAGATTCTAGTTTGGTGTCGTAGTTCTTTCTCTCAAAGGTTCAGATGTATCACAATGTAATAAAACTACAAATGAGCTCAATGTGGAAAAGATAACTGATACAAATTTTGCAACCTACATAACCTTTTATAATTCCTAATACTGATTATTTTCTATTATCCTAATTATTAGTGGTGGGGGGTCACTGCCATTGTATGTTATATTGTTATAACACAATATTTCTTGTAGCTTGTCTGTATGGACAAGTGTGGAGGCCACTCCTTGGGAAGACACACTGACGGAAGGTATACTGTATGTCACAGTGGATGAAATAAAATGCATGTAATATATAGCTGGGGTTTGTATGGGAGAGTGTTGACATTAAGAGAGTGGAAATGACTACAAGCCAACGTCAATCCACAGCCTCTGACGTGTCAGATGTGCAGAGGTAGCTGTCTGGCTCACTGCGCTCTAAGTCCTTGTGATGGGTTATGTGGTAGCTGCTCTCCCCCCTTTGAGACACACATCTTTCAGGAACATCTTCTGATGTGGCACACGGAGTTATTTTGACACAGCCCGAAGCTCTTCAAGGCTTTGGGGGATGGGTCTGGTTGCGTTGATGGACTTTTTTGTAGATCACAATAGAGTTCTATCAGCCCCAGTTATACGCAGTTATTCCCAGTTCTTTTCTCCAGAGGGGCCCACACGCATGCACTGTGACACTCATGGGGCTCATAGTATGTTCTGTTGACAAAACTGCCTTATCAAAACACGCGGGCCAAACGAGAAATGGAAATGATAAATGTGCTCCAGCAAATTATTGTCTGCGATCTCTGATTAGATTTCACGTCCCCAATCTCTAGGGTCTTGTGACAGACCAAGATCTACACCCATTTTGAACCGAGTCCAGGCAGCAGTTCTACTGCAGTGGTTCTCACAAGACCACATGCTTGTCTGGACATGTTCACCTTCACCCTTAGCTTAGTTTGAGCCTCACTCTCATCACAGCAGTGGGGTTTCCCAGCTCAAAAACAGTAGGACAGGGTGTCGATCTGCTCCAGAATCATTGGCCTCCCTTTCACCTAAGCTGAGAATTGTTTTGTCTATGCACTGTCTGGCCAGTGATCTTTTGTTTTTGCTATGGGGTGAAACGAAAAAGGAAGCCCACCAATATCTCGCCATCCGAGCCAGTCCCCTCTAATCCAAACACGTCTCCCAGAACAGGATCTCCCTGAGCAGCAGAAGGGGTCAGTGGATTCCCCTTGTTCCAGTGCCAGGTACTGCTGCTGCCTGTCTGCTCCCATGCAGGAGAGGAGTGTGGGTGGGGGTGGGGGGTTGCCAGGATGGAATGCCCGTTTGACCCAGCTGCTGAGCGACGGGCCTGCTGGAGTGACGTAATGGAGGCCAAGAGGTGCGGAGACGCACTTATCTCCACTTCCAGCCTGTTGGAATTCCTGAACTATGGGGCTGTTTTTGGAACACAGATTTTTTTTTTTTTTTTATTCTTCCCTTTGTTTTTTTTTTTTTTTTGTTGGTTCAAAGCTCCTTTTGCGTGTTTGAACTCTCCACATAGCCCCCTCCAGGCCTGTTCAAAAGCACATTGACATGTTGCATTGACTTCTTGTCACGTTGTTTTTTCCCACATTGCACATGGGTGTTTTTCTGTTCGACTGCATTTTTTTCCAGTTTTGTCACACCGTACAGACACACCCTCCTTTCACCCTCCTTGTGCCTGTGTGCAGAAATGTTAAACGCTCTGACAGATGTGTTATAAAAGTAATTTGTCCTTGGGCTTATCATATAACTGATAGAGGTCTGGTTGGTTTCCTCAGCTTTGATATTTAAACATGCATGTGTGTATATCATAGAAATTCTAATACTAAACACAAGTGTCTTGAAAACCAAGAGAATTATATTGTAAAATATGTGAAGCATTTCCAGGTCGAGGCAAGGAGTCATGGCCTAATGTTCTTTAGTAGTGAAGTATGAGTCATAGGTCTTTAAAAAGCACATCCCTCAACATCTCTCCTTTGGGACGGTTGTTATCAATCAAACTTGAACGCACTCCACCCCTTAAATGACTTCCAAAACCATGCATAGTTGCCATCCAGGCTGCTAGGGTCAGCTCGTTTTTTGTTTTGGACCACAAGGTCTTTCAAAACAGGAAAGGCAGTGACACCTAGTTTTACTAGTTACTATGGAGAGGGAAACAAAGGCCTCATTTTCTGCTCATCCGTACATATGCACAAAGACAGCTCGAAGAATTCCTCCTCCACAGTGTCATGGGTCCTGCAGCAATTGCATAACAGGTCTCCAAATGTTTGTCTTGGTTATTTGGTCGACTGTTGATTCAACATTGTGAACAAGTCCCACTCAGTCAGGACTGAAAAATGATGACCGGCTTCGGAGTACTTTGGTGACATTGATTTTTCTCCCCCTCCCCTGTCTGTGCAGATCGAGCGACGTATGGAAATGGTGCGTGTGGTGTCCCACAACATGCACAAGAGGATGGTCTCGTGTTTACAGGGGCACATCGGCACTGACGGCGAAAAGAGACATGTACGTTACCCCTGTGTTCGGCCTCGAATGGCCTCTCATCTACACGTTCATCAATACCTTTTACCACAGAACAGCTGTGACAGTATATGCTCTGCATTCACTATAGCCTGGTTAGCATGCAGACCTTCTCAATTGGAATTGAGAGTGGGTCTGGTCCAGGTTCATTGGCTTACGACCTTCACCAGGGGCGTAACTAGCAGTGAAATTAAACTTAGATTTGTGCATTTAAACTCTTAGCAAATCATTTCAGAGGTGCGGCAACTAAAGTTTTAAATTCATTTGTTTACACAATTCCAAAGAAAAACACGTCCATGCCAGATTAGAGATTGTATTTATTTTAGGGACATTGGAAATGGGCTTCAATGGCCTCTTGGCCAGACGGACCTGCAGAGCAAATCCCAAATTTGCCGAAGGTTCGTATGGATATTCCCAGGCTACATTCACTATCAAGAGCAAACATAACCCTTTGATATGGGTCAGAAATTCAACGTCAGACTTATGCAAAACTATTAAGCACAAATGATGGCAGATGTTTAAGAGATGCATGCTAACTCCTTCTCCCTCTTTCTTCCTCACACAGAAAAAGCTCCCATTATTCGCCCTCTCACAGTCCATGCAGGATGGGGGTGGGCAGCTGGGGGAGGAGTCACTCATAGGGTGCGTCTAGTGCACTTACAAGGTTTCTTCTCCTTACACCCGGGCTGCACCGCTCGCGCAATTGAAGCATTACGTTCACCGAGCGTGGAGTGAATAAAGTGCTTCAGTTGCGGGGCCATGGTAGCCTGGCCAATGAATCATCAAAGTCGTCAGGCATTTGACGTCAGTCTAATTCTGTGTATGACTCATGTGTAGTGTAAAATTGCTCCAGTATGGAGACTTGATGGTTAATGGAGATAAAGTCCTCTTGATAGCACTGAATCATTACTATATGTGAAGGGTCAGCTGTAATGGTGTCTAATGTTTTTTTTTTTTCTTGTATGATTGTGTCCGAAGGAAAATGATGGAGGTCTGTGGGGATGCTGAGAACCGGTTAGCCTCAGAGCTAATGCAGCATGAGGTGCAAATTGAGAAGGATATTTTAGACCCTCTCAGTCAGTTAGCAGAGGTGAGGCATTCAGTTTTAGTGCCTACTGCACTTTCCCCTTTACAGCAACTCCTTTACAAATACAATCTCCTATTCTCATATTCCCATATCTGCCATGGTGAAGAAAAACTCAAAGCTGCATCTGCTTCCTCTCAGGTGGACATTCCCAACATCCTGAAGCAGAGGAAGCAGTTGGCCAAGCTGGTATTGGACTACGACTCAGCAAAAGCAAGGTAAGGCTTTTACAAATACGTACAAAAGGGCAATTCTGTGTCGTGCCACTGAATATACCCATATGCATGTCCATTGTATCATGGACAACAATTTTTGATGAAGAGTTAGACCAGATAGGCATTGTAATAGTAGGCCACCATTAGGCCAGCCAAAATGTAGAGGTGTAACCTGTTTGGTGGCATCCACAGTCCTGCAACGGATTAAAACTTGCACCCTTGGAGACCTGTTTGGTGTGGAGACTAAAGCCCATTAGTGCTGGCGTTCATCACTAGATCTCTCTTAAGGCACCAGGGAGTGAGGTTAGCTCACTGAACTGTTCTTTACCTGCTGGACACAGTTAAGGTCATGATACATGTGCCAAATTTTTGAACAGTGTTGCTGGGTAACCACATAACCGGTTCCATGTATTCTGATTGGATGTGCATGATAATTTGCCACCGATAGGCAATTAAAGTTCTCCAGAGAAAGAAAGTTGAAATGAATGAATGGGAACATGCTAGAACAACAACAGTCACAATGGGAACATGGCTCAGCAACATTGCTCTAAAAAGTTTGCATCATCAGTTTTAGACGGGCTAGAGCTAGAGACGGGTTGAGCTTCTCAACTAAATCATAGGTGGTCAACCATGGGCTGGTCAGAGCTATATATCCAAACCACAGTCATTATGCCTGTACTAGCAGGATTTTTTATTATTGTTATATCATCATATTCGCACTGTTACTTTACATTGCAAAATGTATAAAGCTACTGTTCTAATTACAGATGTCAGCAAACACCAAAAAGTATTAAATGCAATAAAATGTTATAGCTCATGGAAGCTGAGGTTGTACCTGTTTAAAAAATCCACAGACCACTGCAGTTGGCTATTCCTGTTCAGTCAAGGAAATGGAAGGGAACTGCCTGCTGTGCTATTTGAGCAGCCTCAGCAATAGTATCTGTACACTTGAATGCAGTAGTGAAACATACCTGAAATATTATCTTGTGTGCCACATTTTTTTCTTATCACACTGAATATGTGTAATCAGTCTTTAACTTGTCTAATTTTCAGGTGGTTGCAGGCAACCAAGTCAATAATCTCAGGAACAAACACTCAAGCGCTTACAGCCAAGGCTGATTCACTCAAAGAAGAGGTGGATGAAGCTATGAACAAAGTTGAGCAGTGCAAGGTATTATACTTTCCAGTGCATTTTACATCAAACTAAAACTACATACTTCGCCGTAGGAGATAGACAGTAAGCAAGTTTTAAAAATGGTGTCCTGGGGGGTATACTACTCTATATATTGACTAAAGCCGGAGGTGCATTCAAATTCGGTAAGCAGAGCAAAGTGTATGGTTATTACCTTGTTGCTTGCCATTTTGTTTACAGTTTAAAACAAACAATTTACCATTTTTTGCTTGTTCAGAGTTAAAAGTTCAAAGATAAAAGTTTGCCAGGAACATTTGCCATTGTGTGTCACCAAACGCACTTCAGGCTTTATGCTTCACATACTACTAATTTCACTTGGTTTAAAGGGGTTAGTGTATATACCCCCTTGGTCATTGAACAAGAGTGCCTTAGGTTTTTCACGCAGGCTTGAAAAGTCACAATGTAAAGAAGCCAACAGAATGATTGCCATTGTCCATATATGCTAAACTATGAAATGCAGAGCGGGTTGTCTGCTAACTTGTGGGCCATGCATTCAAGCCCAAGGGATACCAACTCCGACCATAAAACCATTTCATTCTTCCCGATGCACTCACAAGGCATCAGACGCTGTGATATGGTCGTTTGCATGCTCTGCGTTCATGTGTGACCGAGTGCTGAGCTTCCCCTGTGTCTTCGTCTGACGGCGACCACCGCATAAAGTGGAAACTTGCCGTCAGCAGAGCACACGTCTTCAGCATCGCTCTCCATTGTGTTTGCGTGTTGCGTCATTTATCTGCAAGCAGCAGCATTGAATACAGGAAGTCCAGGGCCCAACTTTTCATTAGCAAGCACTTTTCCCCGAGCCCAGCTGGGAGTTGTTGACCAGACAATGAAAGATTAATGAGTTACGAGGGGAAACCTAATGGACGTAAAGTGTGCCAAAGACTAAGTCGTTTACCAGAAATCTTGTGCATCTTGTGTGCCAGTGGGTTGAGTTGCAATTCATTATTGGAGTGGTGTGAGTACTAAAGTAAGTGGGTGTGAAAATGTTAGCTTCCCAGTCTGATTAAGTGGATTTTCAAAAACGGACTTTATAGTGTTTAATACATTGGCAGGTTGAGATGCAGATTCCTATTTGAACATCACTGAATCCTTACAGAGGTGTGTTAAGTATGTTTCCTTTTTACATTCTCAGGACCAACTTGCTGCAGATATGTACAACTTCTCTTCAAAGGAGGGAGATTATGCGCGATATTATGTGTTGGTAAGTGATTTGAAGTATGTGTGGGTGTACTTGCCAGCATTAATCACTGGATCTAGAAGAGTTTGAATGGGAAATCAGTTAATGGTCTTGCAGCCATATGCAGACCGAATTATTATTATTTTTTTTTTTCCCTTACTGTAAAGTTCTGTTTATTTTGCTTCTGGCTGCACACACTCCCTTTAATGGACCATGTGCTACAATGTGGGCTCTGTTTCCAGCTATTAGAAGCACAAGCAGATTACCACCGCAGATCACTTACCGTGCTTGAGAGTGTTCTGCCTACCATCCAAGCACAGCAAGGTAACTATTGGACTTGCAACTGCAATGTGTCTTGCACTACTCTGGTGTTTATAAATGTCACACTTGTGTGATGTCAGGAAGCTTTCATGCCACACCCCCTGACAAACAAGAAATTCTGAAAAAATATGTGTATTATAGATTGTTTTTTAAAGATGTCAGTTCAATTAGTTAGTGTTTCAATGCAAGTTTTAAAAAAAAAAAAAAAAAAAAAAAAAAGATTGCTAGTGTTTTGGTTTAAGCATAATGTAGATCCTGTACTGAATGGCCTTCTCGGCAAGATCCAGACTTTCCCCTGTCTTTTTGTATGTTTTTGTTTTTGCTTAGTGGCACATGTGTTTTGTGAGAAACAAACAGACCCACTCTTTCTCTCAGCATGTGGCCTATGAGTAATTTTTCCCACTTGCACACACCTGGTCACCCCACCCCTCCTTCACACGTGCTCTCACAGGCACACTCGACTCCACTCACACCTCACAGTCCAGCTGAGAAATTGGTGGAAATTGAAACCTCCTTTATCTCAAAACACTTCCAGCCCCCTAACCCAGATTCCATCCATGTTGTAATTATCAACAAGCATCAGGAAAGCAGAAGGAAATGTGTTTGTGCTATTTTATCAGTCTTGTAATATAAGGAGAGCTCATGGCAATCTACCCCCTCCCCTTTAGACTCCTGGACTGAGAAGCCAGCCTTTGGAACGGGCTTAGATGAGCACTTAAAGAGGAGTAACCGAGAAATCGCCCTACCCATGGAGGCTTGTGTGATGATGCTGCTGGAGACGGGCATGAAGGAGGAGGTACGTCAGAGAGAGAGGGAGGGAGAGCAGCAGAGGGCACAGGGCCAGATGGAAAGGTCAAGGGGTGACGCAGTCACTCTGTAAAACAGCAACAGCTTCATTCCATCTGGGCGATGGAACGTAAACCTCAAAGAAAACCTCAACCTCTTGTCAGACATACCGGTAGTGCAATCTAAAATTAGATTAAAAAAAAACCCAAAACAAACAGAAAATGTTGTTTCACTGCCAGGTAAGTTTACCAATTCATGCAATTGAGTTTGTTTTTATTACAACTTTCTTTAATTCCTTCATTTGTAGTATACTATTAAAAAAAAAGATGTTGGAAAAAAAGAAATATTCCACCTTTCTTTTCTAAAACAGTGTAGAAGTAGCCTCTGGGTAAAGTAGATTCTCTGGGGACCCTTCATTCACTTCCAGGGGGTGTAATCAGCAGTGAAATTACACTTAAAATGGCACATTAAACTCCTACCAGATCTTTTTGGAGGTATAACAACCAAATCTTTCTTGTAAACTAAGGTTTTAAATGCAGTTGTTCACTCCGCTCCAAAGAAAATACACGTCTGTGTTGTGTAACACTGATGCTATCAATGCAGCCATTGCTAGTGTTCAACAGCACTGCTATCGGATTCATCTGTCTATCATATAAAGCCTGTCTCATATCAGATAAGTAGTTGTGATTGGTTCCTGTTTTTTTTTGTGAAATGGAAATGGACTTTAATGGGAAGATAGCCAGACGGATCTGCAGAGGAAATTTAAATATGCTCACATATTAATCTGTCTCCCCAAAATAAGGAGCCCTACAACTGAAATACCAAAGCCATAAACATAATCTTTGGTAAATGATAATCCTGTTAACACATTGCCATTCTTGGTGTTTTGTACCACAGTACCCACTGTAATAAATCACCCCAGAGGGGTATTTCACAAAGGCAGAATTAAGACATCCAAGATTGTCTGGTCATCCTAGCTAAACTCGTTTCACTAACGCCAGTCCAAGATGAGTAGGAGCAACTATGTCAAGCCAGGTGTAAGTAATTCAGGATGTGTGCGCGTTCTCGTTTCTGCTCCAAAATGCCCACAGTTGGAATAAAAAAAGACGCGGAAAATAGCGTCATTCACACAAAGTGAACAGACGGTTTTGATAAAGACTAACAATGAAGTAAAGTTGTCCTTTTTGGAATGGGGAATCATGGCTATTTCTGTAAAACAGTGAGTAGGCGTGGTAGACCAACTGAATGCAAATTTACGTCTGCACCCACGTGTGAGTGCTTTCTTGTCTCGGCATGCAACGTCATTAAGAAAGCGCTTGCCTCTGCAAAGATGCACATAGTATAGGCCTACCTTAATATTATAGTTGAAAATACCCCCGAGAACTTGCCCCTCCACTTCCAATCAACTACAGTAGGCTATTCATCAAACGTCTATCAATAAAATAAGCAAACAAAGAGTACCTAGGCCTATGTTAATAATTATAAGGCTATCACAATTAAAATAATAACTATATGGTAGTAGGAAGACAATCTGTTTTGTTTTGCGAGCAAATACATTTAGCAAATAGTTTATAAATGGAATAAAGCTCCTTAAAAATTAGCACGGAGGTCTGATGTGAATGACAGCTAGCTGAACTAATAAGACGACATAATTACCATTAGAATTAACTTAGCTAGGTGCAGAGAATAAATCCCCATGGTAACTTATGTGCCATCTCTTTTGTGAAACCAAGTCAAGGCTAAATTCATCCAGGATAACCTAAAAATCCCATCTTAATCCCTTATCTACTGTAGGTTTTGTGAAATACCCCTCAGGGCCTCTTCCGGATCACTGCTGAGGCTTTGAAGTGTGTGTGTGTGTTTGTTTGTTTGTTTGTTTGTTTGTGTGTGTGTGTGTGTGTGTGTGTGTTTACAAACTCATTGTGATAAATTTCACCCCAGGGCCTCTTCCGGATTGCTGCTGGGGCTTCGAAGCTGAAGAAGTTGAAGGCTGCTCTGGACTGTTCCACATCTCAGCTGGAGGAGTTCTACTCCGATCCCCACGCTGTTGCTGGTACAGTCTCATTCTAATTTTTTATAAATTTTTTGCCATTTATAATCATAAAAAACTCATCAATGACATAACAGTTTTCCATGTCATCAGGTGCTTTGAAGTCCTACCTGAGAGAACTGCCAGAGCCACTAATGACCTATCAGCTGTATGATGAGTGGATCCAAGCATCCAAGTAATAATTGATTGATTAATAATCCAAGCCAAATGTAATGTAATGTAACTTAAACTGTTTACCATGTTGTAAGTCGCTTTGGCTAAAAATGCGTCAGCCAAATGTAATGTAATGTAATGTAATGTAAGGCCAGTGAAACTGGACAGGTCTGTTTACTTTGGGGGAAAGACCAACGGAATTCCTTCCTCTAATGCGAAGTTGTTTCTTTTGACAGTGTGTCTGATCCTGACAAAAGACTGCAAGCACTATGGGTGGTGTGTGATCAATTACCAAAGAACAACAAAGCTAACTTTAGGTGAGTCACACTGACATGCAATGCTTCTGCTGCAGTGAACAATGGCTTGAAATCAAGGATTAATCCAACATTGTCACCATTGACCTGAGAATATGTACATAGACATATTTAGACTAATTATGACCAATTTAGAAATATAAGATGTTGTTAACTTTGTAATGTCTGACTTTGCAGGTACCTGGTAAAGTTTCTTGCGAAGCTGGCTCAAGACAGTGAGATCAACAAGATGACCCCTAGCAACATAGCTATTGTCCTGGGACCCAATTTACTGTGGGCCAAAACTGAAGGGTGAAGACTGTCGCAGCCCCTCAGTCAACAATATCCTCTGTACACAGAATGCTGTGTTTTAACCAATCAACGCCCTCTATTTCCTCAGGAGTCTGGCAGAAATGGCTGCAGCGACTTCAGTCCATGTGGTGACCATCATTGAACCCATCATTCAGCATGCAGACTGGTTCTTCCCTGATGGTATGAACCCTGACCATAGGAATTTATGATTTAGTAACTCTAAACTACATGTTATAACTACAATAGCATCTCACACAAATATCATTGATTGAATGGACATTATTGTTTATTATTGCTTTTTTCCCCTCATTTTTATTGTTTATTTTATTAGGCTATTGATTGAATTGACATTGTTGTTTATTATTGCTATTCTCCTTATATTTGACCAACATTCTAATCTGTTCCCTGTTAAATTTTAAATATTATTGTTTTTGTATTTGTATGTCGCTTTGGACAAAAGCGTCTGCCAAATCCCATAACCATATATCTTGTGTCTTCCACAGAGGTGGACTTCAATGTATCAGGGATGTTTACTATGCCAACACCGATTACAAACCACGTCAACCACCTGACCACTCCAGACTACGACTGTGGCACCATAGAAAGGAAAAGGCCGAGTAGTATGGTGGGACCAGATTCAGATATTCCTCGCAGAGACAGGTAACTTTCCTCCAGTAAATACTAAATAATGGTTCCACAAGAACTTCTATAGCTCATCAGTGATGTCTAAATATCTGCAATAGTAATTTCCTAACTACTCAATTAAATAGGCTTTTTTTCTCTACTAATATAATCAAGTAATGTCTAATTATGCCAAATTATACCTTTGGTTGAAAGTATGTCATCCATAATTTCATATGGGATGTTGGTGGCAAGCTTGTGCCATGTCCTAGTTGGAGCCTTGAGTTTTCTCATTTAGTTCATTTTACTGTACACTATAAAACGCATAGCTTCAAAACATCACAAATGTTTTGAACCTCTAGCTGAAATCTGCAAGCCAAAGAAACAGCAAATGGTGCATTGCACCTTTAATGGAAGGAACTATAGATAATATAATTCGGCCAACTCTGCCAAAATGCAAAGGGAAAAATAACGTGTCCAAGAATGGGGCCCTTGAAGGGCATAAGAATGGTGTATGGAGAACTGCTGAGCACATCTTTCCCCTCACAAATGGCATACCGAGTCCCCTGAGATTTGCAAGGGAACACATGGGAACGCACTTATGTGTGACTATACTCAAGGTTTCCAGCTTGGACAAGGGCTTGGGGATTCTCTCAAACCAATCCAATAAAAGCACTTTCTGTGGGTGTGGTGTATGCTGTCTTTGTTGGAGGATGGTGTTTGGGGGCTGTTCTTTGGTGATTACTTATATTATTTTAAGCTTGGCGCTGGGTCTGTGTTCACTGTCCACTCTCTCTGTGCTGTAGTGCCGCTAACAAATTACTGGACCACATTCCGCGTAGAGGCAATACTCTAACTAGAAAGCAGCACGCTTCGCCTGCCTTCCAGCCCCCTCTGCCTCCAGTGGAGGTGGCGGGGGCTGCGGTGGGGCAGCCTGCCGCCGAGCTCCAACCCCAACTGCCTGTGCCGGGGGGGCAGGGCTTGGAGGCCTGCCAGCCTAGCTTGGCGCTGGGGATAGCTGCCCTGGCGGCCGCGCAGCAGCTTCTAGTCCAGCCCTGTGAAGAGAGCAGGTAAGAGCCACTCGGGGCTCCTCCGACTCTGCCACTCCGTTCGGCTGAGGCAGAGATGTGTGCATGGTCAGTGTTCTTTCTTACAAGGAAGTTGCTTAGCAACAGGCATCTGGTATATGTCACCCAGATGTGACCAAACAGATTGTTAAGCTGCATTGTGCGCACTGAATGAACTGTAATTGGACTATTCAACAAGCATTTAGTTTTAATTTGACGGATACACAGATAAAGGTTTGTGTCAAAAGTATTTCAGACTCAAGTCAACACTGTAATACATACAGTGGCTGAACTTTAGATTATAATATTTTACCTCTCACCCAATTAACTTGAGATAATAAATCTGTGTTTGGTACTGAGTTTGAAACACTAACATGGTCAGAAGTACTCTGGACACTAAACTTTTCTTAAAACACTCCCTGTAGAGAGCAAGCAGTACAGGCAGATCACAATGCAGCCCACCTCTTTTGGGGTTGGTTCAATAGAGCTATGCCCTTTGAGTGCCAGCCTTTGTTACACGGATCTCTAGACGCCTCTGTGCTCGTGCTAAAATGCACGACTCAGCCTTGTGGGCAGAAAACAATCCAATATATTGGGCCCTTTATCTACGCTCAGTGCATTTCTACAGAACAGTTTCAGCATGTGTGCTCAGGGGTGCTCAGATGAGAGAAAGGTGAAGGAGGTTAATTTCACGGTTTAGCGGGTGCTTTGCATGGAGCCTGCCCTTGACCATGACCTCTTGTATTTAAGGTAAAAAGCTCAGTGTTGACTTTCTCTGGCCTCTCCGGCTCCAGCTCCAAGTCTAGGGAGTCTGCGTCCACACCCCCACCCCAGAGGAACGGCTCTGCAGGATCAGGCCAGCTGAACGTGGGGGGCCCCTGTGGCGGGAACCACAGGCCCCAGTCCTCATTTGACACGCAGAGGTAAGGGCCAGTGAGAACTGTACCTATGAGATCAGTGAGAGAACCACAAAGTGCTCTTCAAGATGGAATCTAGAATCGGGATGCAATTATTTTTCATGTTCTAAATTCTGTTCATTTACTTTTTCATTTCCTAGGCACCAAAAAGCCAGCCCCTGCCCCTCCGAAACCAGCCATCCCCCCTCCAGGTCAACCGGGCCCTCAGCCAGGCCAGCATCCCGCCCCAGGCACCCCTCAGTCCCTCCCCCACACAGGAAGACCTCTCTCCAGCCACTCTCCCACAGCGCAGACCTCCACTCTAGCGGTCACCCAAGCTGGCACGACACCTCGCCGTCACTCCGGCAACCAGCCACCCATCCAGGCGCCCAACCACCCACCTCCACAGCCACCCACCACGCAGGGCACTCCTCCGCCTCAGGGCCTGACAGAGCCTGGGGCAGACCCCTCCCCGCCCAGCACTCCAACCCCACCCAACACCCCTCCACCGATCACAACTCCCCAGGATGGTGCCGGAACCCCCATCTTTTCACCGTACCCAACAGGTTCTCTGCCCCGGCAGCGGCCTGTGCCAAGGCCACGGAACCGGCCTAGTGTCCCTCCTCCGCCACAGCCTCCCACCTCAGGGGCAGGCACAGACACCAACGGCATCTGTGGCTCTGCTTACAAAATGATGGGTAAGTCCTACGCTCTTAAGTGGATATATCAGTAGATAGAGTGAGGCCAAGAATATTAGGTAATTATAATGTAGAGTAGGTAATTATAATGTACAGTGGGGTATTAAGCTTCGAGTTCAGATGGGGTTGATCTTAAAGATGCAGGTGCTTAACCACACGTTTGAGTTGTGTTGGGGTACCAGTAATGTAAAATGAATTGTTTCTGGCCTGGCTCTGGAACATACTCTACTGAGAGCTTGACAAAATCAACTTGAATTTATTGAGTGTTTTTATTTATCTATCTATCTATCTATCTGTTGATAATAATGACTAACAGCAATGTATGATGACACATTCACAGGTTGAAGAGATTTCAGTGGCAGAGGTTTGTGTTTATAGGGATGATTTGACCCCCTTTATTTAACTACTCAAGCTCTGTTGCTCTACCATCATCATTATTACCATGCACACTCATACTACGTTTCTGTGGATTGTGAATTCTTCACTATTGCAAACATTTTATCATTCATAAGACATCCTCCAGCTTCATTTATTTACATTCTTGCATTATCAGTTTGTGTGTGGGCTTGCAAAATACATGAGAAAATGGTTATGGAAATTTGTGTAAAATATGTGTTGAAAACAGCCACTTCTACACTTAACCAAGCAGCAAAAAGTTAGGGGTGATCAATCTGAAATAATATTTGTGTCCTCCATTTAGAGCCTGTACAACATTTCATGTGGAAATCAACCTTTTTTTTTTTTCAATATTGGATCAAACATGGTTAACAGGAACCCCACAGATCAGATTTACTTTTCATGTTGGATTTAAGTTAGAGTATACAGAGATACCAGTTTTGTTATTTGTACTAGGCAGGTTCAATTTGATGTAGTGTACAGCCATATTTAAAATCCAATTGCGATGATTCCCTTTTGCCCGGAGTCCCCCACCAATCTACAACCCCGGGCCGTTTCCAAAAAAGTTGAAATCATGTTAACCCTATATTTAATTGAGAATAGTGCAAAGACAGTTGTTGAAACAGAGAAATGTTGCAAACAATTTGGGACAGGGCCATGTACTGTAATGCTTCACCTCTTCCTTTGAATGCAGCTTAGGATTGTTTGAATTGTTTAGGAACTGAGGAGACCAGTTGCTGGAGTTTTGAGGATGAAATGTCCCATTTTTGTGGGATATAGGATTTCAGCTGCTCGACAGTCTGGGGTCTTCGTAATGGTGTTTTCCGTTCCATGATTCACCCAATATGAAAGGGTCTGGACCGCAAGCAGACCATTTTACCACCTGGCCTCTTCTACTGTGGAGCCATACTGTTGTAATTTGTGCAGAATGAATTTTGGCACTGTTTTCCTGACATATTCAAGGTCTTTCCTGAGAAAGACTTTGTCTGGATGACAACATAATGTTCCTCAAAACCCATATTTGTCTGTCCAGATATGCAAAGCTGTCCATGCCATATGCCCCCCCATACCAGCATAGATGGCGGCTTTTGAACTGTGCACTAATAATAAACTGGATAGTCTCTCCTCTTAAGCCCAGAGGATGCAGCGTCCATGATTTCCAAAGAGTGTTCCAAATTTTGATTGGTCTTACCACAGGACAGTTTTCCACTTTGCCTCAGTCCATCTGAGATGAGCTTGGGCCCAGATAAGACGGCGGAATTTCTGGATCACTTCTGAATATGGTTTCTTCTCGGCATGGTAGAGTTTTAACCAGCATTTGTGGATGGATCATCAAATTGTTCATAGACGGTGGTTATCAAAAGTGTTCCTAAGCCCATAAAATGATTCTCACAGAAATGAATTTGTTTTTAATGTAGTAACGCAGCCATTCAATATTGTTTTTCATCCCTGTCCCATATTTACAAAGATTGAATATTTTAATGATATGTACTATGAGGAAATCCCCATGTTCTTTGCAATTTCACATTGAGGAGTTTTATTCTTATATTGTTGCATTATTGCCCGCGCAGGTTTACAAAAAGTGATGAGTCCTCTGCATCTTACTTCAGAGACTCTACCTCTCTGAAATGCTCTTTTTTATATCCAATCATGGTGCCATCAGTTGTGAAATGTCCTTATGTTTTTTTAGTTTTTTTTAGTGTAACACAAGATTTCTATCCTTTTTGAGGCAAGGCAAGTTTTATTTATATTGCCGATTTCATACACTGAACGGTAACCCAATGTGCTTAACATATCACGAAAAAAGGACACGTTAAAATAATTAAAACGAAACAAGGCAATAATAAAAAAAAAACATTGGGGCAGTTTGCAAGGAGGTACAATTATTTACATTTTACACAGCATTCCAACTTTTTTGGTAGGGTGGGACAAATTTATGAATGACTGACTGTTTTCTTATGATTGGGGTGGACAGAGATTACCTGAAGTGGTGACTGCTTCTTTTATTTGAAATAACTAAAGTGTTTTGCAACCTCACTCAACTGCCATGGTGTTTTATTTCTTACCAAATATCTTGACAAAATATTTAGAGGCATTTTAAGAGTAAGGCTGAACAAAATCTGCCACATTGGAGTTATGCACAATGTATAGATTATTGTTGATCTTCTAAAGCAAGATGTGGCAACTGAAATTATTGCTATACTGGAACTACCACCACACCACCAAAACAGTGCATTGGCGGGGGTCGCATGCTGCACAGCTTGAACATAAACTTCCTGTTAACACTTTGTAATGTTAATTCATACACAATGATACAACTGGTACAGAAAGCTGTTTATGTAAGTTTATCACTGCTTACTACAGACTATATTGCATGGTGTGATGTTTTGATGTAATTGAAAGGAATAGCTATTATGTTTAACCAATGTCATTCATACTGCCAACATTTGCATTTCCATAGACAAGATCAGGTTTCCTCACTTTAATCCCATGCCACAATGAAATGTCTCATTAAGGTGTCCATTTTTCTTTGCCTAGATTCGGGGATGGCATTCAAGGGGCTGAGCCGGGTTTACATCCCTGACCTGTCTGGGGAGCAGCAGCCTCCGGGCTGCCAGCCCAAAGACGGCGAACTCGACTCCGAGAGCACCGTCCTCTAAGAGGGATCCGCCTTTGTCCCCAACCCTTGGCATTCCCAGCACCCTACTCCTCTGCCTGGCCCAACGGTTTGGTAACCCACTGCTGCTCCCCCCTCTAGTTACCAAAGTGTATACCAACCTGCCAGCCTTCAGCTGCCAGCTGCTTTCCTCTTAAGTGCCCAAGCTTTAGACAATCAAACTCCCAGAGGCCAAGGAGTACTGTGCCAGAGGAGCTTCAATTCAAACTGAGCATCTTTACGATGTAAAGGTGCCAGGTGATGTTGATGGATTACATGACAGTTAAACAGTGCAACCGTACATGTTTTGAGATTTCTTAAGATATACGTAAATCCCACGAGAGTTATAAAAGCTAGGTGATGGGTGGACTTTTTGTAGAGAACATAAGAAAACAATATTTGTTTGAGGTATGAATGTGTGTATATGTTTTGATGTGTGGGGTTGAGTGTGAGGTTGTGTGTACATTTGTGATTGAAGTGCCCTTTGCTGACATGAGATGATTAAAGAGGAACGTTTAGCAGGACATAGAAGGGAGGTTTGGTTGAAACCCAAAACACCGCTTAAAAAACAAAAAAATGTAGCTGGTGACTGCAGGTTTCCGGTCCATTCATAGACTTAAACTGACCCTTTTTTACTGCTTTTGTATGAGAACTGTCTCCTATTTGCTTTATTTATTACCCATCAACACATTCCTGTGGCGAAAGGTTTTGTCTTTATTTTTTTTTTTTTAAGAAGCCTTATCAGTGCCTCCTTACATATACAGGGGCTAATTCTGTTCATTGGCTACAATGTGTATCAATGCCAAGATTAATTTCCTGCCTTTTCTTTCCCCCTGTTTTTATATTCATGGGGCATTACTGTGACTGGTCAAGTAAACTGAATGTGGTATGGCATACCAATTGCTCCTCGATCCAAGTACAAAAAACTCTAAAATATGTTACAGTCGCACTTATAGTCATGTCATAAGAGCGGTCTTACGGTTCCTGTGAAGGTCCAGGCAATATTATCAGAAATTCTGAAAAGACCTAGTAAAGTAAAGTGGTGAAGTTGTACTGAGAATTTATGGACCACAGAACTGTCATCTTTTACTTTTTATTCAGAACTTTTGCCGTCTTTGAGTATAAGGTCATTATCTTGTAAAGAAGCATGGATGGTACCTTTTCAGTGGCAAAACTGTGCTAAGTCAGTGACACCTGATGTCAATGTTGTACTTACTTTCCATTACTTAAAGTTTAAACCAGCTTTTCTGCTACCCTTGCTGCCTTATGCCTCAACACTAAGGAACCCTTTTTTAAACAAAAGTTTAGAGAATACACTACACTTATGAAACAGGAATTGTTGATGGTGCATTTGAAACTCTTATGTTAAATAATACAAGGGACTGGTGAGCTCTGAAATGAATCTGGAAAAAAAAAAGACTGCTTGGTAATACTCATTTTCAATAAAATGTTAAATGTTAACTTTACTTGTGTAAGCATCTTTTGTATGCACCTCCATTAACAGTTTTGGTCATAAGGTGTGTTTGTTGCCTTTATTTAATCGGTAGTGTAAACTTACAAGCAATACAATTCTGTCTCTTGACTCTTTCTTCTGAGATTGCCGTCTACCAGTAGAGTCGACTATGGGTTGGCCACACAATTTCTGGTGAAGATCAGATAGACGATCAGTGTTTCACTACTCCACTACAAAACTTCTTTGAGAGACTGCAGTAAACAAGCCCTAATCCTTAAATGTTATAATGGACTGTTACTGGTCTTGACCGAAATAAAATTGCATGGAGATGAAATTGGCTAAAGAAGTGCCTTTTAAGTCAAGTTCTTAAAATTCCATGAAGATATGTCAACTGTCTTGGAGGAAATATCTCCAAGACCTGGGCTAGTGCCCATCATTGTGCTCCAACCTGAGTCCATGAGGATGTTGATGGGCTTGCCGTAAACTTGCAGGAACTCGGAGGGCGAACGCAAGACAGCACTCTGACACATGTGGCGCACTGCCTCCTCCACCATTAAGACAGCCCGTTCTTCCAGCATCTCTGACTTACAATCCTATATGTAAAGTGGTTGACCAACAGAAACAATGTGTTGCATTTGGTAACATCAGGTATTTTTCCTCAAATACAGGTGGAAACAGGTTGTACCAGTTTACTGATGATAGCCAGCCTCCAGAATTTAAGCCTTCATAAGGAACTTAAATTAATTCTGCTGTTGCGATGTGGCTGACATTTACCTTGGTTTTCTGGATGGAGATGCACAGTTTATAAATCTGGGCAAGCAGTTCTTCAGGCTCAATCTGTGTTTCGCTATCTTGCAGACTAAGGGTCATGGTGAGGATTTGTGGAGCCCAGGAGGTGAACATACGGCTGAACAAACAGTGTGAGACCACCAGTACCCTTGTGTCCTTCAACAGAGGGCTGGAGATGTAGGAAAATCCATCAATAAACATGGAAGTCTTTTAATTCAGGAAAAAAACCTCCTAGTAGTAGGGTTTGTATTTGAAACTTGTTTCTTATAGGCCCAACTAACACCACAAGCAGGCATGGGTGAAAACATTCCTTACTTTCCACGTTGCTCCACATCACACAGGTCTTTCAAAAGTAGTGCCAGGATCTCTGATGATGTCTGTTGTGTTAAAGTGATTAGATTTTTTTTTTTAAACAAAGACAATGAAAAAATATATGCAAGTCTATGTAACACGTAACACTAACAATTATTTTGGAAAACATAAAATACCTCTATCAAATGGACTATGTATTCAGGGTATATAAGCAGAAGGCCAGTGATCCCTTCAGGTTGGTTATTTTTCTGTATCTTAGCTACAAATTGCTCATAATGGCCTGAAAAAAAAAAATAAAAACATGATTCATGGCCATGGTTTTTAAACTGAAATTATGAGAATGCCATATTTTGCTTTTCCCTTAGCCTACCTGCAATTGTATGCTCATCACTGTTTAATTTTGCGATATAGACCAACCTATGAATAAAAAATTTCTACGAAACAAAAAGAAAACATGAGGCAAAGTTAACTCCTCGCAAAGCATGCCACTGATTTTTATCTTTTCCAATGTAGCCTGCTAGCAGCTAAGCGAAATTAGCTAGCTAGATATATTTTTGCTAACTCTTTTGAGAAGCTGAATAAATATGCTTCATGACAAGAAATCCTTTCCTCAATATTCAGTATTTACCGTTAAATATTTACCTTGTATGGAAATTTTTGTTTTTCTACTTCAGCAAAAAGTGAGTTTTTATATGTATTAAAATACTGGTTGACGCCTGATGGCAAACCGTTTGCAAGCCGATTTCCAGCCATGAAGAAATGTTGCATAGGAACATTGTGACGCGCGCGAGGTCATGTCTGGGTTAACTCGTCTGCTCCAGCGCAAGTTCAAAATAGTTTATGGTTCAAAAGCAAAGTAAAAGTAAACTGACAAGTAGTGTATTTGGCAAAAAATGAAAAGCCTTAAACATTACTGTGAGGATGTCACACGCAAATTATGGATACAAATTATTTAAGCTATTGGTCAGCAAAAGCAAATTTATTCTCACAATATTATAAAACACATACATCAAGCGGCATTTATAAGTCTATGGCCCACATACTGAAGCCAGTAGCTGTACTACAGAACAGTGATACTGAGATACATTATAACATAAAAACATATAAATTACATAATTAGACACAAATAAATAAAGGGTATTGACATCACAGCAGCCAATTAGGCTATTTTGTCACAAGCAAAAGTTATAATGAATCTGTGACAGAATATGTGGGGCTGTTTTGAGATTTTTGGTTTACATTCAGCTATAAGGCCTAAAATGAACCAAGCTACACAGCTGAAGGGGGGAAGACAAAAGAAAGACAGAACAAAAAACACTTCATATGTATTCAAAACAATAAACATAAATATGTTCTGATTCTGCTCTTATCAAGGAGACAATAACATATTGACTCCACCATTAATCAAATTAAAGTAATGACTGTACAAAAATAAATAATAAGACTGAGAAAAAAACCACGACAGTGACTGCTTTACAAATAATTATACCAACAGTGCCAGAATATCTTGTTCTTTTAGTCAATACTCAGCTTTGAGAGGACTGAAACACACAAACTGTTCCCTATGCCACATGCTAGGCTACTCACTGGTCTTAAATATGGTGGGTATGTAATAATAAATGAACTAGCAAAAATCCAGATTAGAACATATTTTGAAATTGCCAAATGCCACATAAATTAAACTACACTGTATTACTATAACGTCAGGACATGTAGCATTTCAATACTGAATCTTTTGTAAAATCATGATCATTTTGGAATTTGCATGTGATCCATTAACATAGCATGTATTTATCTTCTTTACCATGTACAAGTTCTTTTGCTGCATGACTGTAATGTCTATTTCACTACTGAAACCATGGATGCAAGGGGGGCAGTAAACAAAACAGATCCTGGCCACATATATCAGAACATCATTCTTACCAAACTAAACACAATATATACTCTGGGTACATTCTTTGCCACTGGCATTCAGAAATCTTTGTTAGGTCCATACACATGCTGCACAATTCCACTGTCAAATATGATCAAACACTATATAAATAAATATATATATATATTTATATCTCCTGAACATCTGGTATTAACTATGACATTTTAAGTAAAAGTCTGAATCAGTCTGAATCAGGCAATAGAGCTCACATAAAACTTTACCCTTGATTAAGTTTGGCCATACTGCCTGAACAAATTCCATACAATGTTTGGAATGTGTTCCCTCTCCACGGTCTTCGCTATTCGAGCTGTTGGCACATTGGTCAAGAATCGTTGATATGTCTGCTTCTCACCAAGCAAGAGGAGAGGTCATGCGTGGGCTTCGTGGGTTTTCAGTGGCCTGGGTTTCATGTAACGCACGCTGCAAAACACCAACACATTACTTCAGAGACCCAAAGAGTGTTTTTCCTACTACTGCCGCAGGCAAAACACCATGTGACCTACAATAACGTGCAGATGTACATTTCTTTCTGCGCCTCTTTATGTAATCACAAAATTTCCATGCCTGCATTAAGCAGCATTCAGTCTTTTAGCATGAATTTAGAAATAGCTGCACGTATTCCACCTCACCTCAAACTTGGAGGTGAACTCTGCAAAGATGCCGAAGAAGGCCTCAGTGGTGGTGGCCTTGCCATCCTCACCGAAGAAGGACGCCACCTTGCTGAACTCCTCGATGGCCCTCTGCTGGAGTGAATCTAAGGACTGCACTGCCGGGTGGCTGTTCTCCAAGAAGCTCTGTCCCAACCATCAAGGGGTTTAAACCACAGCAATCACAGCGCCTCAACCACTCCACAGTAGATGAGTGTAGAGAGTCCTAAAAACGCTCTGCTTTACCATATTAACTTGTTGAGACTTGTGAATTTGTAATGGGAATGTGTTGTGGAGTATGCTTCAATGGTATTCTGTTCAGGGCACTTAAATAAGTTAATGAGGACAGTAAACTCTGTCTTCTTTCTCACCCATGGATGCGTTTCCCAAAACCATAGTTGCTAACTAAGTTAGAAACTTTGTTGGTTGCAATGCAATTTCCCATTACCAACAAACTAAGTTGCTAACAGGTTAGCTACTATGGTTTTGGGAAACGCACCCGAGAGTGTTCAATAAGGATGTGGTTTGAACACACAAGCAAGGCAGAGAAGCTGAGAAAAGACTGCCACAGGAACACTCAGTCTCAGTATCCTCCCTTGGTTGTACTTTTAAGATGGCAAAATCCTTAAAATATTAACGACCATAGTCTAGCTGCTGCCTGCCGAGGGGAAAGGCAGACCCTCGATGCCTGGCTCGAGGACGCAGAGTGTATCTGTAACTTTGTGAATATATACTTACAAAAAAATGTCATAAGATATTGTTGAGAGAGTGTGGATGAAAGCGCTCCAGAGTTTGAGAGGAAAAGGATACACTCATGACGACTGCAAAGCGATCCTCGGCTGTGGGTGGGATCTTTAGACAGGCAGTCCGGATGTCTTCAATGGTTGAGTGGAGGTCTGTGAGGTCTGTAGTGATGGTTCTCTGGTTGACTGTTAGGATGGGGAGAATAGTTTTATGTTTTTCATTATATAGTTTGACATTCAACTGTTTTAAATGTCATTGATATTCCCATTCATACCAGGCTGATTTGTAATTATGTTCTGAAAATAGAAATACTCTGAATGCACCATAAAAGTTTAATGTACCTTTAGCAGCAAGTGGCACGGTTGTAAGGTCCCTGGCAAAGTTGAGAAGCTCTGGGAAATGTTGGCATAGTGATTTGGCAAGAATGTGGAGAAACGTTGACTTTCCATCAACAGTCTTTGTTGTGCTGAGCTTTGGAAGACAAAATTAACATTTCAGTATAAAAAATTGTCTGACATAGGAGCAAAACATGTACATACAACAAAATAAAATAGAATAATGTCCATACCTCAGTGAGGAAGTTAATTTTAAATCCAGTTGTTCTATTTGTTTTAGGTTGACCATTGTTCAGGTAATTCCCCATTGCCAACACAAACTGTCAACAGAAACAATTCTCAGAACTCTATATAAATAAACATTTGAAACAATTGCACAAAAATTATGAAGTGTCATGTCTGGAAATAACACATTAATCATATAGCTTAAGAATAGCACTGATGCATAAGGTAACTGCCATAACAGGTGTGTTATATATAGTTAGATGACAAATCCTTGGGAAGCTAGAGGCCCTCTAGCCCCTAAGCTTCTATGAATAGTAAATAACAACATTTTCCAGGCTGTGAATTTCACATCAGTTTTCTTTTTTTAAGTCAGTGTAACTGTGAGGTTAGTTGGTATACACATTGCTTGGATTCCTGGCAGTGCAAATGATTTTACCTCCAGGATCTTTGCCAGCTTCTTGCTACTCTTAAGCTCCAGGGAGGCTTTGTAGATGCACTCGTAGCCAGCTCTCATTTCCTCCACCTTCTCCTGGAGAGTGGTCTTAAAATGGAGACTACGCAGCCTGGTCTTATACTCAGGCACCAATAACATCTGCAGTAACACACACACACAAACACATAGCATATGATTTTCCACACATATTTGCACACATGATGAGTCAGCTCAATGCTCCCACATGCCACATGATACCTGTAGCTCATGCACGGAAACTTTGCTAGTTGATGGACTTTGCACTTTGCCCACCATTTAAATTAGGGCCCTCTGAGTTATCCTCTTACTTTTTTATCTTTATCCCAATACATACAGTATATACACACACACACACACACACATATATATATATATATATTTATACCATGGTTTAGGTTGAAAAGGGTGTCTGATATTCTACACCTATGAAGTAGATCTGGTAAAAAAAAAAGTTTAATCGTCGTTGGTAACTATAACAACGATATTAGGACGACGGTTGAGCCTGGAGGCTTCGCAACAATGGAATCAACTGTAAACAGCTGAAAAAACTAACGATTTTAGCTCTAAAACTCATTTAGTATTAATAATTGATTTCATATTTATTTATTTCGTAAGTGACCATGGTATAAACGGGATAATGCCCTTCAATGCGTTCATTATCAGAAATAAATGGACGACGCGGAGGCGTGAACCGTCCGACGCAAAGCGGAGGATGGTTGCTTCCACAAAGTCCATTTCTGAATGGACACCTCGTCGGGCATTATCCCTTACATATACACACACATATACAAAATGTGAAGTACACTGGTACCTGGAGGACAAATTGGTCTGGCTCGCTGAGTTTGGTGAGGTCCTGGTCAAACCGTTCATACTGCTTGACCTCCTCGTCGTCGGGGGCGTAGAGCAGCAGCTGTCTGATGTGAGCCGGCTCCAGGCGGTGCTCGGTGCTCATGGTCATGAGGACCTGTCGCAGCTCAGCAGGGGACAGCTTCAAATGCGCTATCAGGATGGCTGCGCACAAGAACCAGGCAGGTAAACACAGGCACAAACTCATATAAGGCCAGCATAGTCAGCCCAATGTCCATCACTTAACATGGTACTAATTAGACATAGTGATAGAATGGTTTGGTTAAATAAGTACTTGTGATGTAAATGTAAATGTTTGTTTGAACCACAATGTCCTCAATAGCACGTTCATCTGAGAGGAAAACACGAGTGTTAAAGTTTCCTTGTGGCTTCTCAGTAATTGAAAGAAACTCCTACAAAGGGCTAAATTATGAAGGCAGTAAGACGGAGAGTCTAAAGAAAAACAAGTACAAAAGACTATCCGGGTAAAAAAAACAAAACATGAAAGGGTTAGCTAGGAAAGTCTCTATTTGGACACCACCACAATACGTCATGTCTGTATTCCTGACTGACTCATGCCCATCCAGATTCCCACGCAGCCTGCCCCTCTAATAACTCTTTTATTACACCTGGTTCACAATGCAGCTCTCACTCTTAAGAGTGGAATACATTACAATAGCACACTCTAACTCTATATCTAGATATATGAAACACACTGATGTATTGACCTGTAACCCTTGAGATTGCTGTTTCTTATCTTCAGAACCACTGCAGTGCTTGAGCGAGGAGCACGAAAAGACCCCGTCTAATCCCACTGGTGCACGCAGACACACAACCACCCTCCCACTACGCCTCCGCTTCCTGTGGGCCTGCCCGAGCTGTCTGCGTAAGCTGGTGGCGGAGCGAAAGCACCCGCGCGCCTCTCCACCCGCCGCCTGCCGCCCACGCGCACCCAGTCATACTCACAAGCGTTGTAGGCCTTCTTGTGGGAGAGGATCTCGATCACGTCTTTCTTTTTAAAGCTCTCGGGGAGGAAGGTGGGTTCTGGAAGAGAGACTGACACATTTAATCATGGTGTGAGCATGCGTTCTCCAGGCACTGGCTGCGGGCACATTTAGAAGAGGAGGATGCTTAAGATGGAGGCGGATGGAGGTGCCGAGATGCCAGTGAATGGAGAACGGATGACTTGGGGGGGACTGATTCACACATGTCCATTGGATATAGAAGGCATGGGGACACTGAAACAGAGTCCAGAAACACACATATGAGGGACATGAGCAAAGCAGTGCAGGTGCTACTGTGATGTGACTAGACACTGTAAATTGATGAATGCTGGGCATTAATGAGTGAAAAGCAATACAAAACGTATTGATTTATTACTGAACATAACAGTGGAAAAATAATGCTGTAATAATACACTTAAAGTATACTTAGGGTCAACTATGTACAGCATGAAATCAATGTCCATGTAACAACTGATTTATCATAAATAATATCACATCAGCACACACTACATTTAAGTTTTAATATTTTTTCAGTCTTACCCGAGGGGGAAGTTGTGTTTCTATTGTGTAGTAAAATGAGGAGGTAGATGATGTTGCTGAATGCTTTTTGTAAGCATGGATTATGTAAGCATGATGACCACATATGATATGAAAATGAAGATGAACACCAGCAAAACTTACTGGAACTCCTCTGTGTACCAAAGTGCAACTCCAAATCGAGGTACTTCACCATGTCACTGAGTTTATCATAATCTGGGTCTTCCCCAAGCTAATGAGAAAGAACATAAGTTATTCTACTGCAAAGTCAGTACATTCGCACAAGCCTCTCATTATACAACAATGCAGCATATTTTAGCAGCCTAGCAGTCTGACACTGCATAATAAAAACAAGAGTCACAAAAGGTCAACTCATTACACCATCCACGCATTCAAGCCAAGGGAAAATCAATAATTACAGCTAAGTTGACCCCATTAATAGGTGATCCCATACAAACATATAAATATCTGGGGTTCAAATTCTTGGTCAAAGACTCATATCCTTAAATAAGCCATGCAACAGCATTAGCCTCTGCTCACCTGTCCCCAGATCGTGCCCTCGGAGTTCTCCACCTGCTCCCAGCGCAGCCTCTTCACGCTCATATGATTGGAGTCGCTGGCGCTCGGGGAGGGCTTGGGCAGGGGCGGGGGCTCGCAGGGGGGCAGCGGCGGTGGGGGTGGCGGGGGCACCTTCTGGTTGAGGGCGCTCTCGTAGGTCTGGCTGGTGGGCAGGGCGGCGTGCGGCTGCTGGGGCCTGGCCGAGGGGCTGCTGCTCTGCCGGGCGAGGAAGGACGAGAGCTGGGGCTGGTTGGGGAGGATGGGGTGCGGCGCGTGGGGCTGCGCAGGCTGCGCGGCGCGCAGCGGCTGGGGGGAGCACTGGGGCGAAGGGAACATGGCCGTCTGGCTCCGGTGGTGCGGGTGATGGAGCTGGTGGCTGGAGGCGTGGGATCGGGGCTGGGGGGAGGTGTGCGCCCCTGGGTTAGACTGGGACTGCTGCTGCTGCTGCTGCTGCTGGGAGTGCTGGTGGCGTAGCTGGTTTTGGTGGTGGTGGTGGTGACGGCGGCGATCCTGCAGGTCCTCCCTGGTGGGCAGCACCTTGTTGAGCGGCGGCCGGCCGGCCAGGAACGGACACGGGGGAGGCGGGGGCGGAACCGGGATGATGGGGTGGTGCTGGAAGGCCAGCGGCGGCTGGGGCAGCGGCTCGGGGGGCAACGCGATGGGCAGCGGGGGGTCAGTGAACTGGATGGGGGGAGGCGGGGGCGGGGGGCTTTGGGGCGGCGGCGGGATGTGGTCAGAGCCGGACGAGTAGGTGAGGGAGTTGGTGTCGTCACTGCTGCTGTGCATGTCGCTGCTGGCACTGCTCAGTTGCCGGCGCAACGCGTTCGCCTCCTGCTCGTCCTGGAAACTCATCTGCACAAACACATCAAAAGTCACCACTCAGGAGAGATTAGGTTTAAAAATACTATCTAAGCAAGACTTAGGCATCTATTCTACATTTATGATGGCTTTTTCTGTTAGTAAAATACATTGTCAGGAAAAGAAATGCTTACTCAAAAGAATGTACAGTTCAAGACACATCAAGACACTTCAGCACAGTGTGATTGAATTCTGGTCTGGATGTCCATGGCATCATGGCATCCTTGCCAGCTTATTCATTTCAGTGTACAGAGAGCATTGTGGGATAGTGGCTAAGATAGTGGCTAAGAACTCTTAAGTCTCTAAGAAGTTTGGAAGAAGTGACGATGTTGTTTACCTGTTTGTGTTTGTATGTGTGAGTGTGTACACGTGAGACACATGCCTCCTCATAGTCGTTCTCTCCGCCCACAAAGTCGTCGATGATGGTGACGCGGTGGCCGAGCTGCTCGCTGAGGGCGTCCAGGAACTTGTCGGTGTCGCGACTGCGGGGCGGCCGGGAGAAGGTGAAGAGCTTGCGGCGCCGTGACAGCGGACTGGGCAGCCCGTCGTCGGCAGCCAGCGAAGGGAAGTTGGGCGAGGGCAGCGGGCTGTCCAGGGTCACGTAAGGGTTGGACTCCACGCTGCCCGGCGAAGGTTCGGCCGAAGTGGGGTAGAACTCGAAATGGGAGTTGGGTTCCTTCCATGACAGAGACAGGCCAGACTTTCGGGTCCCTTTGGAAAGAGAAGGAATGAATGAAAAGGCATCGTCACTGCGATGACTTCAAGAAAGTAACTACACACTCCATCATTCAAAACAACAACTTACAGAATTATAGTCTTCTATCATCATCTCACAATAGTATATCATTCTTATGATCTTATAATAGCACACAGTTTTTGTCATCTCACAATAGTCCACAATTCTTATCATTTCACAATAGTCCGCAATTCTTATCAGCTCACAACAGTCCGCAATTCTTATCAGCTCACAATAGTACACAATTCTTATCATCTTACAATAGTACGCAAGTCTTATCATCTCACAATAGTATGTAATTCTTATGATCTTAATAATAGCACACACTTTTTATCATTTCACAATAGTATGCCAGTCTTATCGTCATCTTACTTATAATACACAATAGTATGCAGGTATGCGAGTCTTAACCATGAAGTGTGTCTGCTCTGGTAGTGACATGACAAGCATTGCTGATGAGGCGCTTAACTTTGAACTTAACTAAGACCCAACCTTCGCCTAAACAGGAAACAAGTTGATGACAAACAGGAAGCGTGTCCAGAGTACCTGAGGAGAAGGACGAGCGGGGGTGTGTTTGGCCCTCTGGTTGCCCGCCGTTGTTGGCTGGGGATGAGTGACCCTGGAAGGATGTTGCACTCTTTCCTGTGTACACACCCTCCAGCTCGGTGTACACTCCTGACATCTATGGTATATGGGCATGATTAGATGGGGCAGTTGAGACGGAGGGAGGAAGCAACTGGTGGAAAAGGTGGCCCAGTCAAACAGCATTGGGACATATAATTATAGGGGACTATTTTGACAGGTTCATCCTGTCTAGTGTTCGGGAATAGTGTCCGCCTCAAGTGACTAACTTCCTACTGTTCATGTGCTAGCGCCTGAAGGGATGCTACACAGTTTTGTTTACTTTACGCGACCGCAATAAACAGCAAAACTGAGTCCACGCTAACAACTACTGTGATAATCTGTGACTGAGAACAACTATAAATAATGAAGACAAATGTATTTTCTATAAACAATCAAAGTTAATAGAAAGCTGTGGTTCTGAAATAAACTGCACAAGCTTTAGAGAACCTGGCATTACAGTAACATATCTGTTTGCTATACAATGTCTGTTTAACTGTGAATAAAAATAATGATGTAGGTTGAAGAGTAATACTATAGCTTCATTTTATGTATACTTGTAACAACAACAGAATGGGTTTACAAGGAAGTTTATACAAGGAAGTTTATTGTCACATGCATATAGTTACTGGAAGTAAGAAATGCAGTGAAATTATGTCTGGTGTCAGCCTATTTGTGCAAGTGGGGGGGGTAAAAAGTGCAGTAGAAGAGGGGTTTAGTAGGTTAAGTGGCAAGGGCTGCATAAGAAAGGTGGGGGAGGATTGGAATTTGGGGCCAACAAGGAGCACCCAAGAGCAACAAGTACTTGTATAGCTAATGGGTATTTTAAATAGCAAGCATTGTGTTATAATTTCACTATGAAGGCAGCAGTGTGGAGCCAAAGCTTTTCTAAATGTTTCTCTTTCCCTGTATGTTCACATTCTGTTCAGAGAAGGCAGCTAGTCATTGTCAGCTTTGACATTTCAATGGTGAATGATTCATGTAAGGCCTTTGTTAGCATTCAGAGCTTCAACAAGTTAGGCCAGCGATGATAGGCTGGTCTATAACAACAAAAAGAATTTGCTCATTAAAATTATGACATTTCAGACTAGTCAGAGGGATGCTAAAATGACAGCAAGTCTTGCTGCTTCAGTAAGATCATAAGGTGCTTAATAAGATGTAAAAACACCTAGCACATTTGAAGTAGAGGAGGCAATGATATTTAAGGCAAAAATAAATAGCTGTTTTTAATTAAGCTGCAGATGTAGTCAGTTACCCAGATAGCATGAGGTTGGTGGACCTGTTGTCATATCTGGCAGTCTGCTGGTGTTTTGCTTATCAATTAACCGGTGGTCCACTGGTGGAATCCCCCTATTTCAGTTATACTTCTTCATTTCAATAGTCAATTTTTAAAACCATATTTTTATGTTATATTAAAGGTGATGGCAAGCCACTGCTGAGGCGATATCTGCCAATCTAATTTTGCTATCTGGGTAGTAGTCACATGTATGTCTGCGCCTGCCTCGCTACAAGTTGATTCCTTTGGGAGTTGGAATGTGCTGAGCTTTGCTAAACGCCTCAAGCTTGTCTGTTGTGGTTGTGCTGTTATGCTCCCAGAGACATGCTGGGTTCCAAAGACCAGGAGTTACTTGTGCTCTTTTCCTCCCATAGCAAAATCAATGAGTCTTGATCTGCCTTGAAAGGTTACAGCAACATTACATCCAAAGATCTGTCTTAAACTCAATCTATATTAAACTTGTTGCCATTGGCTACAACATGGTGCCCTGAGCGTTGTTGCCAGGTCGGAGTTGCTATACAGTACATGATTCTTTCTGAGAAAAATGCATGCAATTCTGAGAAGTGAAGACAGAAATAGTAACTATAAGAGGTACGTGAACAAGACTAGGAAGGTTAGCCATAATTTTTGCTAAGTATTCATTCAAGCATAAATTGAACACACTTGCCAGCGGCTTTCCAGTTCACCTTTAATCTTATGTCCCAATGCTTGTTTTGACCAGTGCCATATAGCCAAGGGTCAAACATGTCTGGTGAAGGACCATGCCACACAGTGTTACAATAACATTTATGAAAGCTTTAAGTTAAGGCATAAAGACCCAGTGCCATGCCTTCACACAGCCCATGTGTGACCCTAGAAGCTGCAGGTGACACAAAGAGATTGAGTATGTGTGCTCTGTAGGCAGGCTGGGGTGAGGGGAGGGGGGAGGGGGAGTGTTACCCACATGATGGTTCATGCTGGGCGACTCGGGGAAGGAGGTGCCGTCTCCGCACTGCCTCTCCTCCGGCGTGGGCCTGGCCCCCGGCTCAGTGTACATCCCTGAGGCACACACAAAGCACCAGCGTCCAGCATGGAAGCCAAAAGGGGGCACCACACACACACACACACACACACACACACACACACACACACACACACACAAACAAACAAGCAGCCTGCTGCCTGCCCTGAACCACTCGCAAGCAAGCTGGGCTGTGGGAGAAGGCAGCATCTGAAGCATGTGAGGCTAACGAGAGGTTAGCCAGCCCAGAGCAGGCTGGCAAACGAACGACAGACGGTGCTGAAGGCCTGTGTTTATATTTACATTCCTTTCCACTTTTATTTCCTGACATGAAGGAGACATAATCAGACAAATCCCAGCTGTTTAGATGCCTCGCAGGCACGAGAACACATGGACCTCCAGCAGGGAACATAGTCTGTCGCACTGAAGAGCAGCGGAGAAGACGCTACCAGTATGAGAGCATGGGATGTAGCACAGTAATGACCCGGCGTGGCCCTGGGCCCTTAATATGGTGTTTATAGAGGAGCAGTAAACAGGTGAAGGGCCCCGGCAGGGGCGCAGTGACGCTGCGTACCCATTCCCAGGTGAGTGCCGATGATGCAGTCGTCGGAGCTGCGCTCTCGCACGCTGTTCCGGTGCGACGTCCCCGTCACCCGCATGGAGCTGCTCCGCCGGTGGCTCTCGGAGCCCAGCTCTGGCTCTGTGGCGCCAACGGGTACACACACACACACACACACACACACACCACACACACACACACACACACACACACACACACACACACCACACACACACGCATTGGTGACATTAATACACACGCACATTTACAAATCATTAGACAATGACGTGACAAAGACGTGACGCATGACGCGACGCACGCGATATATTACGCGACGCATACACACGCATACACACACACACGCATCACACACGCGTGCACACACACACGCACACATACACACACACCGCGCACACACATTACACGCACACACACACGCATTACACACACGCACACACACACCACACACACACACACACGCACACACACACACGCGACACACACATCGCGACGTGACGTTAGCGTTACGACGCGACACACACGCGACGCGACGCCGACGCGACGTACACACACACACATGCACACACCCATATACACACACACGCACACACACACGCACACACGCATAGACACACGCACACGCATACACACACACACACACACACACACACACACACACACACACACGCACACATACATACACACACATTTTATTACACACACACGCATTACACACACGCCATTATTAAGCATACACACACATGCACACACACGACACGCACACGCCAAGACACACACACACACACACACACACACACACATATACGCACATTTTAATACATTACACGCTTTTACACACACACACACACACACACACACACACATACACATATAAATATTAGCACAACTACAGAAATAGAAGCAAAAGAGCATAAACAAGGGAAGAAACACACGCACACACACACACACACACACACACACACACACACACACACACACACACACACACACACACACACACACACACACACACACACACACAAGCATACAAACATACACCTAAACACAACAAGCCACTTCGGTATCAAGTAACCAATGTAAAACCAATTGAAAAAACAGCCCAGTCTCCATCTCTCCAATCTCTGCATAACTCATTTTGCTCCCGTGCATTCCATGAGCAGTGTCACATTTGCGGAACGACTTGGCCAATGGCCCACATATCTGTTCCGCTGAGCACGAGCTCACTCCCCACCTGCCGACTTGAAGCCCAGGAAGCGGGAGATCTTGCTCTGGCAGTGCTCCTGCTCCTCGTAGGTCAGCAGCTGGTAGATGAACTGCCAGATCACCTGCTTGGCCGGCGTGTCCAGCACAGGATAGATGTCCACGATCAGCGTGTCCACATTCCTAAGCATGGGAGCACAGGCCAGGCGGTCTTCACATGTCACTCTGACAGGAGCTTTTCCTGTTGCACTAGACATCTCAGTATCATGCTGGAAATTCATGTGATGGGTTTCATGATTGATAAAGCTAATTTTCTTGAATTATCACTGAGGGAGATAAATGATTTAGGTTTCATCTTCCCTTCATCGTTCAGAAACATTCATGCTAGATATATAAATGACAACACTGAAAATATAACTAAAGGTCATTGAAATAACTGACTAAAAGTCATTTTTTAAAAAGTAATATTTCCCTACTTATAGGGAATACTTGTTTTATTCTCAGAGCTTTTGTAGTAAACAAATCAAAATTTGTTTGCCAGTGGAATCTATTTCTTCCTCTTATGGATTACAAGAGCCATTCATGAGGAGTCATACGCACTAAAGACTAAACCTAAATAAGAAGCTCTATAAAAGTGAAAATCGACCGGTTTGCTGTACACCCCCAAACCAGAGATTTCTGTTGCCCTGTTGAACAGCTGGAAGAACTATTCCCCAAAGAGAGCCCTGACAAACGCCTGTCCTCCGACTCTCACCCCTACCTGTGCTGAAAGAAGGTCTCCAGGGACTTGCAGATGCTGTAGCGTTCCTGCCCGGTCAGCACGTGCTCCAGGGTCTGGCTGAAGGTGCGGCCGTGGACGCGGATACTGGGTGGCAGGATCTCGGCCACCCACTGCAGCGAGCTGAGGGCGGACGAGCGTGACTGGGGCAGCGGCGGCGGGGGCGACTGGTCAGCCTCCTCCGAGTCGGACGGCGAGTATGAGGCCGGGCCCTCCTCCACCACCAGTGTGGGATTGGCGCCACTGCCCTGGAGCATGGACACCACCTTGTCGTGGGAGCAGTTCCTGAGGGAGGCAAACGGAAAATAAAAATACACATAGAAACACACACACACACAGACACACACACTAGCACACACACACACACACACACACACACACACACACACACACACACACACACACACACACACACACACACACACACACACACACACACATACACTATACAGCAAACATGGCACACATATAGAAACACCTATACTATGACCTAGCACACTCCCACACACACTCACAAAGATAATGGAATATAAATAAAGTTTTTTTTTTTACGGCTAACCAGATACTGAAGAACATGGTAACATCTATGCACATTGATACAATATCTACATTTAAGTCACAAACAGAAATCTATCCTGGATTTCATTCAGGCTGATAAATGAGCTGACTGCAAATGTATAACATTGAATACAGTATATTCAACACAGACCTCATGTCCAGGCCATTGAGAAACAGAATTCGATCTCCTGGCTTGAGACCACAGTCCTCCGCTGGACTGTCTGTAGAAGGAGCGATGGACGAGGGTGGTGTGGGGAATGAGAGAAAAAGAGAGAGAATTTGTATTGATTTCAGAGTTAAAAGTGTCTCTAAATAGATAAAGATAGGATACATGGATGGATGAATTCATGGATATACAGACACACATGGGAGCAGGCAGGACTCGTACTGTTGATGTTCAAAGTTGAGTATTAAGACAAATTTCTTGGGACTAGCTTTCTAGGACACAACGTCTTAATAGACAAAACATCTCATCTCACTGAAGCACACAGAGGGATTTCTCATCATGAGGTTTCTCTCATAATGGTGCTAGACACCCACATGCCCTCCCCACATTCAGCAAAATACTCCCACTACACAGACACATGCACACACACACACACACACACTTACCCACACACAAACAACACATATGTAGACACAAACACACACCACTCCCATATGGAGCTTGCTGACTCAGCACTGACTGGCCTGTGCACAGCCCTGAAGAGTGGGCGAACCACGTCAAACACACACACACACACACACACACACACACACACACACACACACACACACACACACACACACACACACTCTCTCACATCCCCCACTTCAGCAGCACCTCTAATACAGCACTTCAAGCTCCTTATCTTCACATTTCTGAATACAGTTCCCTTCAGCTTTCAATTCAAGCCATTACCTAGTAACAGTACTCAGTTCACACACGCACACGCACAAAGCACACACACAAAGCACACACACACACACACGCTCACAAAAAGCACACAACGCACCGGCAAACATCACAACACAACCCTCCTACTGTTAACATCGTCCATCACACCTCACACCACACATTCTCCAGCCCAAATATTTATCTGGATTCATGGAATCGCCCCAAAACCTAACCTGCTATTTTCAACTTAATTTTGATTGATCTAAACAAACACACTGGAACACACCACAAATTGAATAAAAATCTTAAAGCTTAACAACTAGGCAAAATCAATCGGCTAATTTAACACAACGGGCCATAAGGCCTTAACAACAAACACTGATGAGTCAATTTAATACTCCCACATGCCACGCGATAGCTACAGTTCATGCACGAGAACTTTGCTTGTTGATTAAGTTTCCCCTTCACCATTTAAATCAGGGTCCACAATAGTATGTCCAATAATATCTGGTAATATCTATATCAAATTGATTAAAGTTTACTTTTAATCATATTTACTTACAAAAAATACAGACAGGGGCGTGAAAGGTCTGAGTCATATCTTAAAGTCAGATGATACTCATTCATAGAAAATCATCTATAATCTAATAACACTTAAATGCATTTAAAGCCCTAGAGACTAATGATTTAGGTATTAATTTCTCAGTGATGACTGGAGAGCAGAGAGAGAGAGAGAGAGAGAGTGGATCAGAAATAAAAGATAAGAGAAGTGAGGAGAGGAGATGGGAGGAGAGAGAAGAGGAGAGGAGAGGAGAGGAGAGGAGGAGGAGAGGAGAGGAGGAGGAGACGAGAGGAGAGGAGAGGAGAGGAGACGAGACGAGAGGAGAGGAGGAGGAGACGAGAGGAGAGGAGAGGGGAGGAGAGGAGAGGAGAGGGGTGGGGAGGAGAGACAAGAAGGTCAGAGGAGATGATGAGAGGAGAGGAGGGGTAAAGTCCGAGGGCAAGAGGGGAAGTCAGCATTCCTACCTGGAATCACAGAGTCGATGCACACAGGTGCATGACCCCGGAGGGTGAAGCCAAAGCTCTTCTTTCCCCTGTTAACCCTCAACGTCCTGAAATACAGCACACCAATGATATCAGTCCGAGTGTCACTATACCATACTTACAAAACACATTTACATACAATTTACATACATCAAACCTGCATACCATTTACAATCACGTGTGCACGCAATCACATTTAAGTACAGTTTACCACCACACCACATATTTGCACACAATTAATTAAATGACTTCACATGCTTAGTTGCTTAATTATTGAGATAATTATCCTCTGACTGTGCTATGGAGCTTGCTACCAGTTTTAATAAATTAAATATGTGCATCATGCATATTTGATAAGGAAATCTGTTAACAATCATAAGGACAGAAGGGAACCCAACATCACTGTATTTCCTGATGCTCCTTAGCTGCAGCCACCATTCATGTGGTAACATTGGTCTCATTAATAGGCTCCATCCATTCAAAGGCATTTATTTGTACAGAAGGACTTTCCCTGTGGATGAAGTGGTCCACATAAACGCGTGTGGGGATATTCTGCTTACTCTGTGTGTTTATGCCAGCGAACGATTCCATTGTGCTGTGGCTATTTTTGTGCCGTTTCATCAACACAAACCACCAAAAGAAGTGGGACAGAGAAAAAGAAATCGAATAAACAACATAAGTATCTCAGCGGGCAACGTGGGAAAAAAAAAAACACACGGCTCCAATTCAGTCGCTTCACCGTGACATTTTCAACATCAAAGTAAAGTGCGGCTGCTTGGTTGCTGTGGCAACTCCTCCAGGCACCACTCGATGCTGAGTAAATTGGAACGAGGAGGAAGAGGAAAATGTAGAGGAGAAGCAATAAATCTGGTCAATTGTTTTAGCACTATTTACATAAGGTGGGCTTGTTTAGGAGGAGGTTATCTGTAGAGAGAGGCATGTGGACTCAACAGTGGTAAGAAAATATGCAGCAAAGTCTTTAGCTTGGAACTGAACAGTTGTTCTCTCCTGCACGCTCGGTCACTGACTTACAGGCACAGATTGCTGTATAGTAGCCAACAAATAAGCACTGGTTTAAAGCTCATTAAGACAAGTAAGAATCCAAGCAAGAGTTCAAACTACTCGACTACAGCTTGAAAGAGAACTGATCTTCTTCAACTAATATATTTGCTGATGACACAGAAACATCTGTCTTAAAAATGCTGAATATTGGGACTCAATATGTGTGATGAAAATCAATGGACAATCAATGGATAGATTCATGGGCAGTTTGTCTGTTATTTTTGTCAGTTTGCTTAGTTTGTCTAACAGGTAAGCATTGCTGTAACTGATATCCAATGTGATTTACAGACAGGGACAGGGTTAATCTACCATTTCATTAACAGCTGAGGTGATTACAGCTGGCACAGTCCAGAACTGGATCTGGACTCTAAGGCGACTGTCGCATTTCACCTCCTATTGACCAGAGCCACTTGCTGGATTGTGTCTCTGTGTCCGTGTCTGATGAATGTCTGTCTAGTCCATTTATCCACATCACCAGGGGATCCGTTAACATTATTACTGAGCAATATCCAGTTTTACAATACTTAACAATCTTACTAAATCATCTCACTTCTTTCAGATAGGGGCACAAAAGTCAATGTTAATAGCAAAATAAACTAAAGACATTTTATTTCTTCTTCAAGGTGAGAGAAAAACATCACCGGAAACGACCATGACTGAATAAAAATCACAGTGTTGTCAGTGAGTGTTACTGGAGCTTACATAACCAGAGCAAGACAATCAATAAAGTCCCTGACTGAAATATTGCTACGCAACTCACAGGATGCGTCTACGCAGCTCCAAAACATGTGGGGGCTGGCGAGGTCTATTATGGGCTGGAAAACACTGCTGTTTGCACACTTCACTTGTCCTGTACCACTTCACACAATGGCAAGGATGTTCACTGTATTGATCCCTTGGTGACGGTGACCGGTTGATGAGGTAGAATTAATAGATGGAAAGAGAGAGGCAGCCAAGTATATGTCACCTGTTTGTTATTACTGCACTGTAACATTCACACGTCCTGTGTGCCAAGACACGTCAGTGCCTTCTGTCCAGAGTCTGGCACAGACATAAATACACACACATGAGAAATGACTCTGACACACAGAAGTAAGACATCACCACCTACTACACACTAGACACAGGCATCAACATAAACACACACACGTCAACACACACACATCAACACACACACACACACACACACACACACACACACACACACACACACACACCCTTCCCACACACCGGAGTCAAGACCTGGCCACAGAATTACATATACTGTAAATAAGCACCCTCACACACCTCACCCCACACACCATGAACACACACACACACACACACACACACACACACACACACACACACACACACACACGCACACACACACACACACACACACACGCACACACACACACACACACACACTCACACACACACAGAGACACTTGATAGACACACACACGGTACAGCTCACCTCTGGTTGGGCAGGGTGGGGATGTTGGCGGTGGCACTCTTGCGCAAGCCGTTCTCGGTGGGGTCTCGGGGCACGGAGCTGGTGCGCTTGGAGCCGTGCTGCCGCTCGTGGTGCTCCTGGCTGCGGCTGCGGCGGGAGCCGCCGCCCGCCTCCCACCTTCCCCTGCGGCCCGGCCGCACACGCCGATCAGGGCTCAGGGCGACACGGCCTGGCCGGCGCTGCCGGTGCTTCTTGGGAATGAAGATCCTGGCCAGCATGGCGAGGGAGAGGAGACACACAGGAGGATACAGAGGACAGGCGATCAAGACAATCTCATCGCGTGCGCTTTGCTCGTGGGGAAGCCACCAGAAAGAGCTTGTGAAGTCACTACAGGTGCGCCTCAGGTAGAGCGAATCTCGGCGGCAAGGTCCAATGCACGACGACACGCACAACGACAAAAAAGCAAGCGGTGAGAGCAAAGTCAACTAGATGACTTCAAGCTTAGCTTCCGAAAAAGTGCTTGTCGACAACTGCCCTTAAATCCACTAGAAGAACTTTCAAACAGCAACACTCCCTCTAGCAGCCAATATGCCAGACACGGTGTAGATTATTGATGATGAGCTGGGTAGTCCTTGGGACACGAGAGGAGAGGAGGAGAGGCAGAGAAAAGGATCCCCAAAGAGAGAGATGGGATTTCAGGGGAAGCCGTGAGAATATCCACACGCAGCCCCAGTCTTAGTCCGCCTGTTATCTTACACTGAGGCTCTCACTGCAGAGTCACCCAGTATATACCAGAATACAGCAACAGAAAAGGTGTGGGTGTACTTCACTCTACCGCCACTCTATGTCTCTCTCTCTCTCTCTCTCTCTCTCTCTCTCTCTTTCTCTCTCTCTCTCCCCCCACTCGCTCTCTCGCTCTTTCTCTTTCATATTTCTGGACTGATATCTTCCTGGAAACCATGCCGACAACCCAGCTACAGAAAACCCCTCTGACTTTAAAAACACATCTTCATATGGACACAGCATTAAGATATGAGAATTGATCAAAATAGAAACGGCTATGCCCTTGCATTCTGTCTATCTAGTGCTTGTTCCAATGTTTCTTCTCTTCTTTTCTCTAATTAACCTATAACATCTACACTATTATTGACCAACCATAGTTATGCTTGTCATCGAAGATTATAGATGTTATCAGGAAACCACAAAGTAGTATTTAAATAGCATAATGAAAAAGTAGATTTTTATTAGTTATTATTTAACTATTTGAATGTAATGAAAACGGATCTAAAGATAGGCATCATCCTTCCCCTGCATAGACAGGATGATGTAAAAGAATAAACAAATTAACGATTTAGAGGAGCAATAATGACTAAAACAATGTTATCCTCCGTCATCATGAGTATCAACAGATGGGTATGAGCCTGCCTGCTCACCCACCACTGAATCCCCCCATCAGCACCACTTCATGCCTGAACGTTAAACAACACAGTGCTCATTAACCAATGTGGCCACAGAGCCACTTCCCTCTTGAATGGGCCTGGCATAGCCCTCAATCGCTCTCTTGACGTCTCTGAAGGGCGCTTCCTGTGTCCCTGTCTGTCCACCTGAAAGCGCATTCACATGCAAATGTGAATTCGGCAGCGGCGGCGGCCTTTAGAGTCTAATTGGCGAGGCATTTGAAATGACCACAAGAGGACCGAGGGAGATGAAAGTTATTATTCATTTCATCAAGTCAGAGGCTCAGGGAATGACAAAGCGCAATGACAGAACGAAGTGTTCTTTGAAACTCAAAAAAAAAAAAAAAAGTCTAACAAATGACTTGGAAAGAACTATTGCAGAAGTCCTGCTTGTTCGCTAGTGAGGTATGACTGTACAGACTAGACAGGTAATGGCTCTCTCCTTGACAGAGAAAATTTATTCTCAAGAGGACGTATTATTTTCCTGATGCCCACACTGAGGCTGGCGCACACACACACACACACACACACACACACACACACACACACACACACACACACACACACACACACAGACTACCCTGAAGCCACTAGTGCTTATGATGACTAAAAATGGATTATATCTTAAAGCCAGTTCTGCTGCCAAACTCTACCAATTCAGCACTACGCAAAAAAAGATTTAAAAAAAATTTACCTCACATAATCTTCAATATCCATTTCAAGCTCATTACATTTCAGATCTGACCTCGTTGCAGGAAAACCAGAGTTGTGCTAAAATTACACAGGGGCCAGAGGGCAAACAGCTCGAAAGGAACACCAGGCAAGAACATGGTCGTTTAACGGCTGGACTAATTAGAATGGGATCATCTAAATCCACACATATTGCCAATTATTTATCTGGTAACGCTGCATTTATTACGCCTTTAGATCCGCTCATACAAAGCCTGTTTTTATTGATTCAAAAAGCATTTGGTCTGTTTTTATTGATTAATTTCATTTCATTTCATTTATATATTTAAAGGACAGTGCACATTAATCAACATTTCTGTAAATATGCCAGTGTTAGCCAGCAGGCTAATTTTTAAAATCAGTATGCCAAATGGAAGGTTCTGGTGGGTCAGTGCAGACTATGTAATTACATGGCCAAGGATTCCAGAGTAAAATAGGGATGCATCACAAAACAGGACAAGCCATCTGTGGGTAATCAAGCCATATGACATGAGTGAGAGTCGGGTTGGTAAAGGCACGAGGCCGGACAAATAATCACCCAGTAAATCAAATGGCCATTTGGTATTACGTTAATTAAACAAGTAAACGTTTGTACTCCGTTATACACAGTCTTTTCTTTTATAGTTCAAATAAATTATTGAGCAACTGACATTTAATGGCATGTGATACAAATAGTATAGGCTACCTCAGAAATAAAAAGTATGGGTTGAATAGCACTTCAGAAAAAAACCATCTACAAATGCACTTTAATTAATTTCTCCATCAAACTATGATGCCTGCCAAAAGTACACACATTGAGCCGTGACCTGAACTGTGCTGTGTCTCATTTGGTAGTTTTAGTCCCCAGTAAAGAGTACAAAGGGTGCCTTTCTAAAAGCCATGCCAATATATTAGACCCTCTGCAATGCTCTTTTTACCCCCGGTATCTACCCAGGGTATTAACTCTATGCTAAATCAACATACACATTGTATTTAGCATCCGAACAAACTGTTTGTCATCTCTATTAGTTGAGTGAAGGAAATCTGAAGTTGAGACCCAAGCATCTCTGCTTAGTGGACAACAGTACTTCAGACACATAGCAAAATTCTGAGACTGTGACTCTGATTTTACTCCATATCCCAGGATTATTTGTAACAGGTAGCCCAGAGGTGTCTGGCCATGTGATCTCAGATACTACAGTGGGGGCTAGACTATTACATAACACCATACAATTTCTGATTTAATGGACTTTTAATTCCTTGTTAATCCATATGAGTTATATTAGGGCAGTCTGGAGAGAACTGTTGATAGAGAATAGTTCAACTGCTTACCCAATCCATGAGTGAGACTGCCATTCAAAAATTCCTTATTACCGGAATATTCTTTGACACTGCCAAAAGCCTTGTTGTATTATACATAACAAGTATAACGAAAAAAGGACTTTGTTATATCTACCATCCCAAATGAAAGGAACTAGAACATCTGACAGATTAATAGACATACAACACTAATGTCATAAACCAGTAAAACAACACACCAGCATCATGCCCACAAGAGGGAATGGCAATGACAGTGACAAAAACACACAAAATCTACAAATTCACTGATTCCTATAGAATCTTGTGTCTGCCTCTATCAACCAAAACACTCCATGCATCCAGATACATTTTGGAATGTGAACTACTTACCCTAGGCAACTCATCCTAACCTAGAGTCCACCATTATTCTGTCCAGCAGAGAAATGGGTACACCTGTGGTGAGACTTCAGAGGACGCTGACGGCTACCACGGCTCAATGCCAGGAGAGGAGGGCCATTGTGTAAGCAAGAACTGTCAACAGCATACTGTCAAGCGAAGCCAGCCACTACACTACATGGTGACCCACGAGAGCTTACAGGGAATAATGAGGAGAAAAGCCATCAAATCCACACCAGAGAGAAAGAGAGAGAGAGCGAGAGAGAGAGTGAGATAAAGAGAGAGAATGGGGGGCAGAGGGAGTGTGCGAATCAGTGTGTGTTCGAGTGTGCAAGCCAATGAGTGTGGGTGTAGAAGAGATGTATATTAATGTATAAGTGTGGAGATGTACAGTGTACATAGATGTATATATGCAGTGTAATAAAAGGAATAATTCATTGATGTGATTTTGCTCTGGTGTGAAACTGTGGAGATGATGGCCTTTCATGAACTACCTCTCTTCCAGGCGGCATACAGCTTAAATGATGCTTACAGCATCGACTACAAAAATAAAAAATCTAAACGCTGCACTTATGCATCAGCCTGTCAATTCATAGGCTACACATTTGTGTTCAAATGCAAAGCCTGTGAAAAATATGTGGAAGATCTTCACTGATGCAGTATTGCTGTGTAAATTCATAGTGAAAAGCCTGTATTAATTGTGTTCATTTCAGCTGCCTCTCCATCAGTGAATGACCATAAATGTACAACTGTAAACAATGGGAATCTAAATGACTACTGAATGTTGAAAATTTAACAAGGTGTATTGATTAAACAGAATGTTATGTGTTTATGTATCTTATGAATACTGTAGAAAGGAACAAGAACCCTTAATTAAGCCTAATTGTGGCTTTCCACACTATTATCACAGTTGAATAATGATGAATATTACGTTAACCATGAGTAACAGTGAGGAATCATTCCAGATATCATCTCTTATGTCACATGATGTGATATTCTATACCTTTTTTAACTTATATATCCAGTCTTTGGGATGCCAGTGGAATCCAACAAAGAAATCGGTTAGCTTAGCCCTTGACCTTCCTTCAAAAGCCTTCCCCTTGCTTGACAAGAACGTTGGTACTTTCATTCTTTGAAATCTCACAAAATTCAGTTTTCACAATAACAGGAATTTTCACCTACAGAAAAATGTAATTCCCTCCTACAGTATCATGTAATTCATTCTTCCCACTCACATTTAGGGTCTTGACTGGCCCTGTGAGACTGTGAATGAGAAATGGGGACTTATGTCCTTGAGGTAACAACCAAATAATCTACAGGATGGTGTCCCTCAGCGTCCATGTTCCCAACACACAAACAGATTTCCCTCTCAAGGAGATTACAGACTTAGGCACATGGACTATTATCCTGTACAACAATGGGTCACCAGCAAATCAGCCTTCGGAGTAGAAAAGGCAGTAAGCTTGATGCAACTAAATAAAGTATCAAAGCTGAAGGTGGGATATTGGGCACTTTATCACTGTTAAGGCTGGCTAATTACTAAAAGCATACAATTACTTATGCCTCGGCACAATGGATAATCATGAGCAAGTGTTAATTACCATGGACTCACATTAAACACAATACACCCACATACACCTAATATATTAATTCAACACCACTTTAGTTCATATACAGTAGCATGCTATTAAGAGGTGCCATTGTGATGATCACATTGGGTTGTGTGTTGCTAGAGTTTTGAACTATTTCAAACATAAACAAAAACCACAAGGTAATCCGACCAACTGGCAAACCCTTTGTACCAGGCTGCCAGCTAACACATCCTCATAGGCAGTGTAGGAATGGCATGCCACTCACGCTACTCACGCCACTGACTTAGTTGGCTTCCAATGGGCTACTGCCCAGTGCCTGACACAGGACCAACGTGCCAGCCTAACTAGCATTGGAGGGGGTCACCCGATTAAATGCTTGCCTTTCAGCAACAGATGGAGTCCGACCACCCCACTGTGAGGTCCTAATGACTGACACTAAGAAAGACCCTGATAATCCCGCTTTTTACAAAAGGAAAAGCTTGCTAACAATAACCTCAGAAATGCTAATCCTATGCTGTATTGATTTATGCTGGCAGACTGAAAATAACCTCTTCCAAACATATCATCACACACAGACTCCAAGGTCTTAACTGTTCAGCCAATATCTCCATGACATGAATGGAAATAGGAATATGCAGCCCTCCTGTGGTCATATTAAAGAACCGGACACAATTTCAACGGAGAGTGGAGGGGAATGCCATGGAAACAACATACCCGCACAAGGGATGGCAAAGACATGTGTAGGATCTGTTGCTTAGAGTACCTGATGTTAGCAATGAGCTTCTGTTGCTCCTCATTGGTCAAAATGTCAGGGAGGACGGAGGCCAGCCAATCCACTTTCCTCTCCGCAGCGTACTGCTTCAGAACAGCAAACAGTTTCTCCTTCACCTCGGGCTCGTCACCAAGCACTTGGTCAATCTGAAGGAAAAACACAATACATACCAACTGTTGTTTATTACTATGCTTCTACTGTGTAAAACTATAGAGCTGACTAAATTAATCATGGCTTCTCTGTTAAGGAGAGACGCAAAACTGACACTAGGGTTCAGTGACTTTTTTAAGAAGTGTGTGCATGAGTCCCTTCACTTTTTAGAGACATGTGCATGCGTCCATATCCCAGTAGTAGTAGTGCTAGCAGTGTGCAAGTCCTTTCAAATGCCAACTCCAGTTATATGGTTTCTATGGTTACCCAGTGATATCTCTATGGCTACACTCTGCAGAGGTCAGACCTTGCTTTCTCTCTCTCCTTCACGCCCCCTCTCTCTTTTTCTCTCTCTCTCTCTCTCTCTCTCCTTCAATCTCTATCTCTCGATCATTCTCTCTCACTCTGCCTCAGTCACACCGGACACCCACCCTCTTGTTGAACTCCAGGGCCTTGTGCTTGCGGTCCAGCCGGAGTCCGTCGCTGCCCGGCTGCGAGTCGTCGATGCTGTTGCTGTGGCGCTTCTGGCGGCTGCCCATGCAGAGCACCCCCAGGCGCAGCGTGCGGCCCTGCGATGCCTTGATCAGCGCCGCCGCCGTCTCGTGGTCCTTCACCGGGATGCCATTCACCTCCATGACGTAGTCGCCCGCACGCAGCCCGTTGCGACCCGCTGGCGAGAATGGGGAGCAGTCCTCCACCAGGAGGGGGCAGTCTCCTACAATGGTGAAGCCAAATCGGCCATCAGGGCCTGGGGTGATGTCCATCTGTGGCATCCAGATATACACAGGTTATTTCAGGCTCTGGTTAAAATTGACTGGCTATTCATGATTACAAGGCATATGCAATGTCATTTGTTAAGGAAACAACATCCATGACATTTAAGAAGTATGAAGAGGCATAGATATTTGTAAGAGAGCATCAAGAAGGAGGAAATAGAAGACAGAGATAATAATCTGATTATAACTTGGGTTCCCAAGTTAGCAAGTACGACAGCATGGATGACAAATCTGGCAACACATCGATACATCAATCTGTGTTACTGTGTCAGACCTGATGGATGCGTGAGACCACCCCGATGCTGGGGGGGATGTTCTTCTGTGACTGGGCCAAGGCAATGAGCTCCTGGGCGCTGAGGGTGGACACGTCTTGACCCTCGATCTCCAGCACCTGGTCTCCAGGCTGCAGGCCTGACAGCATGGCACTGCTGCCCTCCTCCACAGACACAATGTAGCTGGGGCCATTGCCCCCCAGCTGGAAACCAAACTCCTCTGGCCAGCCCTGGTTGGATGCCGGCATAGTGAGGACTGTTGTATGAGGTATGAGAGAGAGAATGAGAGCGAGGGAGAGAGAGAGAGAGAGAGAGAGAGAGAGAGGTTTTAAATATAATTCTTAAATTAGTGGTGTTGGGTCTGTTACCACACAGTTTATGGTCAACCACTTTCTCATTGTTCATCTGTTTGTTTTCGTATGAATCATGTCTGTCTGCAGAGGCACGATCAAAAAACATTATGTTGACAAGAGATTCCTGTGTCTGGTTATTCTTGGCTCTTGAGAAACAGTACAGGCCAAGGACACTCGCAGCATGTCAAAAGATTCTTAAAGAGGTGCACAGACATGAGTTCAGATTCGTAAGAACAGCATTAAGGAAGTGGATGTGAATCACTCCGTAGATCTCGGCGGAAGTCTCCACTGAGATGATTGAACCTTTCAAGGGGACTGACCTCATTCAACCAACACATTCTGACCCGGAAAAATGAAGCATGAGGCCCGTACTCTCACTGCCCTGCAGCTAACCACAGATGTGATCATCTGGACTGTGTAAAACCATCCAAAATTCGACTGTAGTGATTCTAATAAAACTGAACACAAACAGCACAATAGGGAATCAGCTACAGGTCTTTAATTCAGATGAGGCACAAAATATACACTACAGGGAGCAACGAATCCCATCAATACAGATAGCTAAGCTTTCAGTTTTAGTAGCATTAAAGTATTAGTTTACCCAAAATATAATACTTATTTTTGGAGGCTTTAAGGGGGATATGGTATGCCAGCTAGAGTCTGATTATGATCAGTTAATTCAGCATTAAAAAAAAATATCAGCCTAAACACATTGACCTGGATGCACATCCAAGGGAGCCTCTTGTGTACCACAGCACGTGACACAGAATCACTATCTGGGTTAACTATAAAATCGAAATCTGACTTCTAGTTGCGAAAGAGTGACTTACAGAAATCTTTAGAGGACTGCCGAGAGACTGACTTTCCCTGGCGCAAGGAGTACCGTCCCTTCTTGTTCTGCAGGAATTTCTTCATTGTGACTCAATTCTGCTGGACAGCGGTCAAAATGTATGGTCTCGACAGCAATGTCCAAACCAAAAATCCCCTCTCTGCGCGTCTACAGCGCACCCCACAGCGTCTTCGCCTCTTCCTTAGCGCGCCGCAGGACTGTGACTTTAAAATGTCCTGTCATCCCACACAGAGACGGCCCTCAGGAGCATTGCAACCTCGAACGCGCGAGCCGGGGATGATGGTGGTGGTACGCGCACGGGACCAAAGTGCCCTTGCCGGCAAAGTTGACTCTGCAGTCTCTCCACCGGAGCGCTGTTCAGGTCCGGAAGCCTCACTTGCGCAAGCACCAATCACGAAACTGGGACACGGCAGCACAGATCCTTAATAATTCTTCCTCCAAAAAAGGGTATTGTGAGGCCCCATTTTTCTATAAATACCAACCCCTTCCTCTGCTCTAGCTGCTGGCTCCCTCTCCAAGGGCCAGTAAGTGGCCCAGAATCGGCTTGAGGATCCAGGAGGACGGTGATGGCTAATTGGAGCGTCTGTGTGATCCGCAGCACTCTGCCACTGCTGCACACTCACTCACTCACTCGCACACAGTCGTTCACACTAACTCACTCACACACTCACTACTCACCACAGCAGCAGGAGGAGAGAGGCATTTAGAGCCTTTTGCTGAGGGGTAAGCAGCTTAAAAGTAGCAGTGTCTCGAGGTGGCTGCACCGCATGGCAGAAACACATGCCTCCATTCATAATAAGATGCACTAAGCTGAAGACCTCCACACTCAGAGTGGAGGGAGGGGCTTGGAATACAAATCACCTCACTATGTTTTCCCAGATGATTGGATTACACTTCCTGTGCACCACTTAACTCCACTGATGGTGACAGTATTGTTAAAACTGTTGTGTAGTATAGTACAGTACAGTATACAGTATGCAGTGTAGTGTACCATAGGGAGGTACAGTGTAGTGTAATGTAGTATACTGTAGTACGATGTAGTATAATATGTCAATAGTGTCAGCTGATGATCAGCTGCTGGTCTCACACGCATCTTAAACTGGAAAGCTCATGCACTGCTGTACTCTTCTGTCTAGGAATGGGAGTAGTTGGGTCAAGCAGGTGCACTTTCAAGGCTCTGCTCTAGCTCTCTCATTGTCTCCTTGTGAAAAGGGAAAACAACCACAAATTCACAGCCTACACCTAAACTGACTGACTGACAGAGCTGGTACAGTATAACACCCACATAAGCGGTCCACAATTGACGTCAATCAATCCTACTCGGGTGAAAAATTTATGTAATTTGTGATGCCACCAGTTACAGACTCCTGTGGCAGATGGATGTGTCATTTGTTCAAGGATTGTTCACGGTGCGTTATACAGGGCTGAGTGAATAATTTAGTAGTGATGCTTGTACCACCAAACAGACAGTGTTCCACAGTCACTGTCTCCCATTACAGCTCTTGAGAAGTCACTCAAACCATCACACACTCTAGTAAATGTTTTCTATTCTTAACTTCAGAGGGAGACAGGACAGGCACTGGAAATTTGATCAAATTTGGCTTGTGTTTGTGCTTCTGGATAGTCAGATGTCTACCAGTAATGTTACACTGGATGCATTTTACAACTCAAGTGTGTATGGCTGTGATGAACATTTGGAGTTCAATATCCCCACATCGGCTGTGAAATTGGCAAAATTATGTTTGAATTAGCTCAGAGAGTAAGAACATTTCGGTTGTAGGCTGCAGTAATATTTACAACAGCAATCACTTAGCCAATATTCCTCCTGCCCATGAACAGACAATAATAATTTCCCTTAGAACACTCATTAGACTGACAGAGAATACCATTCACATTTAGAGACCTATCTTATAAGTGTGCAAGACATCAAATTAGCATAAAGAAATGAACACCTACCTCCCTCACACGGGTGGAATCCGCAGGGGGTGAATTAAGTTGATTATAGGCTATGGTATCACGGTCTGGTGAAGGAGATGACATCAGTACAGTTCTTCCTCTACTGAACCATGTGTAACATGATAACAAGTTAAGGAGTCAGGTAGCCTAGCAACCCAATCCCAGAAGTCTGTCTTCGTGAACTGTACAGTGGATCTAAATACAGACCATGTGGATACCACACGCTTCTATGTTGATTTAGGCTACGTATTATAGCAAAAAAAACCTCGATAATTAGCATGCTTTTATTTAATGTATTAGGGTACGTTTCTGGTGTAAAATGTGAAAAGATTCCGAAATCTAATCTTCTTGACAGAAAAAAATGCAATAATTTCTGATGATTGTGATTATGATCATCATGATTTCAAGAAACACCAAACAGGTAGGCCTAGGTTAGGCAAACTTTGTGGGCACATACGTCACTGCGTGACGTCAGATATGTGGCAACCAGGAAGTGGAATAGCGCGGTTGGATACGGATAGCATACAAGCAAAGATTTGAGGAGCAAGCGGACACAAACCGAAAGAGTAGGATGAGGTTATATCTCAGGGGTAAAGTATCCACAATTCTAGCAAAAACATTACCCAAAAAACCGCAGCAGCCATATACTGAACACCAGGGGTAACAGGCAACATGGTGTGTGAATGAAGGAGAGCTTGTTACGAGTCAACATTAACGACTGGGCAGCTGTTGTTGACAATGCTGTGGAATATTGTTAGATACGTTTCTAACTTCTAACTTTTAACTACAGAATAGCCTATGCGTGCTTGATTATGTATGTTTATTGATATGAGAAATCAGCAACCTGTAGAATTTGGGAGTAGAAAGAAAACTTTCTATTCCCACGCCCTTGAATTTTGTTGTTGACAGTATGCATTTACCTCATCTCACAGGTTAGCAGATGGACTTCCTTACTCTATTTGCTGTATATGTTGTGGTCGTGGTGACTTGCATTGTTCTTGTTTGCAAATATGCTGGTCAGGAGCAGACTACCTTGGGGCGCCAGTATGGCAGCCTGACAAATGTAAGTCCACAGATGTACACATGGTGGAGCTACACAACAGTACAAAGCAGATCTAGTGTGCTTAACCAAAACATCACTGTACCTTCTAAGCTGGCAGGCCAATACAATAATGTTGTTCTCTGCTTTGCAGGCAGTCTCTCCATATGTTCCACTATGGCTGAAAAGATTATGCAGTAGAGCCGTCCACAGGCTTTTTCATGAAAGGTGACTAGATACACCTCATACACATAACAAATAACATTCAAGATGTATGTCAGGAATATTTGGCTTCTGTTTTAATGACCCAATACTGTTAGCCAAAATGTTACATGTCATTGTTACATTATATTTACATCTGCTATTTGCCTTAAATTACAGGAACAACCTATTTATTTACATGCATCTCCTGCTGGAAGGTGCAGTGTACACAGAATACTCCTACGAAGTGTTTGGATACTGTAAGGAGATGGACACTACTCTGACAAACCTATGCGTTCCTTATGTGCTGTTGGTTTTGCATCTCATCCTTTTCTACCTCTGCTGTAGCCGCGACCCTGGTGAGCAAGATGGGACATGTCTCCTTTTGTGCAATCTTTCCATTTTGTTTTAGATTAAACTTTATTGTCATTTTGCAGAGTACAAGTACAGAGACAACAAAATGCAGTTTGCATCTAACCAGAAGTGCAAAAAAGCAGAAAAGTGCAAGGTTTACAGTAATATAAATTAAATTTAAATATAAATATAAATATGCAATGTATCAGCAGTAGCCTTTTAAGAGCAGAATACGGATATGCAGTAAGAACAGTGTAGCAGTAACATTATAAGAGTAGTAAAAAAATATATAGATATATTCAGTGTATTAACAGTAATAACAGTAATAAAAAAAACTGAATAAATATGGATATTCAGTATGAACCGTATTGACAGATATGTACAGTATGCACAGATATGTGCAGTGTAGTAACAGTAACAACATTATAGGAGTAGTAAAAAAATAAGTGTATGTGCAGTAAGAACAGCGTAAAGAACAGTAGAATATGGCCATGTGTAAGTGTAATTACAGTATACAGTGTTTCCCATACATTGACTTATTTGTGGCGGCCCACCACAATATCAACATTGACCACCACACAATGATTTTATACTAAATTGTGCTTCAATCTGGTTAGCATCAAAACCACGCTGTGCTAATTTGTTAAAAAACTGTTGTATTCGAGTTAATTCTGCAAACCAACCACCACAAATGGAATTCAATTCTGTGGGAAATACTGGTATATACATTTCATAAATATAAATAGAATACTGTGGATGGGATAGGATAGTGCAATTGTCTGGGGGGAGGGGGCTGTTGAGGGGCAGAATGTCCGCCTCCTTGTTGTTGGAAAGAAAGAAATTAATCTGTTGATGTTTGTTCTGCTCTTTATTTCATAAGGCACGGTGACAAAAGCTAAGCATGCCACCCAGGTGAAAGTATATCCATATGATGGGGAACTCTTTTATCCGGGAGAGACATGTCCAACATGTAACCTGGTCAAACCAGCCAGGTCGAAACACTGCAGTAAGTGCAATTCAACAGCACTGTTAGACATGGTGGAGCGATTTGTTCCTCTCATATTAGGGTATTCATTAGTAGGGACATTTAGAAAGTAGGTCAGTTACACTGTAATACAATTGAATGAACAATAGAAAAACACAAATTAACTTGTGTCAATGTGCATAATATATGGTTTAATCTTGTTTAACTGGGCAAGTAGAAATTGATTGCCATGTCCATATTTCTACTGACATCTTACCTTTCTTATGCTCGTCTTCTCTGACCTCTCCTTCCTGTCTCCTTTAGGGGTGTGCAACAGATGTGTGCAGCGGTTCGATCATCACTGCGTTTGGGTGAACAACTGCATCGGAGCTCAGAACACCCGCTACTTCCTGCTGTACATGCTGAGTGTGTGTGTCATGGCAGGGGACATTGCCATACTGACTGTGGACCTGCTGCTGAACGTGGTGTTCAGGACGGGCCTCATGCATGCACACTACGTTGACGCCCAAGGCCAGCAGCAGCCCACAGGCATCGTCTTTATTGTCCAGGTGAGTCAGAGCTCTGTGACACAGGGACGGCTGATAGCTAAACTGCAAGGCCTGCAAGACTCTCCTTCAAGTGGGTGTTGATCTTTCTTTATTTTTGGAACACCTAATTGTTCTGCCAGAGATGTCGGTTTAAGGGGGCCTTTGAAGGACAGGGTAGCCCAATTATCGTGATTTTAAATATAACAAACATCAGAAAAGCACTTTACTGAAGATTTCTGTCAGTAAAATTTTAGAAAGGTAATCTGTCAGTAACTGCTAAACTGAGTAATAAAACCAAGAGTTGTTCTTGCCACTAGCCAGTCTATTAGAAGAGGACTGTTTTGTCCCACTGACTGATCCACATGCACGTTTTCTCTGCAGCATCTTTTCCTGACCTTCCCCAGGATTGTGTTCATGCTGGGCTTCCTCATCTTTGTCTTCTTCCTGCTGGCGGGTTACGCCATGTTCCACCTGTTCCTGGCGCTGGGGAACCACACCTCTAACGAGTGGTACAAGGCGCGGGGCCGGGGCTGTCAGCACTGCCACCCGCACGCAGGGAACCGCTGCCACACACCCTTCAACCCACTCAGGGGGTTTTACAGCAGGGGAGTCCTGAAGAACCTGAGGGAAATCTTTGTTCCTTTGAAACCTCTGAAGAAAAGGAAACACAAATGAAACTTTGAACGAATTTTTTATGTTGTCACTTAATATTTTTTTTAATGACTGCTGTAATCTTATCACAAAATAAAAAAAATGTTTTTGTAAGTATCCATGCTAGTATGAATTTTATATCCAACCCACTAACAAAATATTTGGATTTAAAACTTTGTATTCCTCTTTGTTTTTATTTGAAAGTAAAAAAAGACAGTTTTTGCCATTTTTTTTTGCCATCTAAAACAACCCTTAGCCTTAGAACCCGATTGACTAGCTTGGCCCCTGCCTGCCTACGTACTTCCGCTCGATTTCTTTTCCCTACAGTACTCCGAAGTAACTACTCTGCTAAGCAAGGTAATACACCGAGGTGAAGTTAGTTTGATATTTGATATTCAGATATTAGACAGATAATCAATTTTTTCATCCCGTATTTGCAGACAATGTACAAACAGATGACCTGTCTACTTGCTCCCAGCCGACCTACTTAGGGACCGTCTATAAAGTACCTTCTGAATGACCTTCATAGTCTTTTTTGTCAATAGCTTTGACATCATGTGACCTAGTGACTCCAAACCAATGCAGAATAGTTATCCTATATGGGATTCATCAGACACACCTCTTTTCATTGTCACTGTATTTTATATGAATATTTTTAAGAAAATACATTATTTCCCATAAGGAATGGTCTCCTTTTTTTCAATACCTCCCAAGCCATGTGACCTAGGGACTCTAAACCAATGCAGAATAGTTATCCTATATGGGACTCATCAGACACACCTCTTTTTATAGCGACTATGTGCACGTTGTATTTTATATGAAATTTTTAAAGAAAATACATTATTTCAAATAAGAAACAGACTTCTATTTTCAATACCTCCCAAGCCATATGACCTAGTGACTCCAAACCAATGCAGAATAGTTATCCTATATGGGACTCATCAGACACACTTCTTTTTATGGTCACTGTATGCACACTGTATTTTATATGAATATTTTAAAGAAAATACATTATTTGCCACCATGAATGGTCTCCTTTTTTCAATAAGCCGTGTGACCGGAGGCGGACAGAGTACACAGCTTCATTACTTGAGTAAAAGTACAGATACCCTTTGCTAAATTTTACTCAAGTACAAGTAAAAGTACAACAGTCAGATTTCTACTTAGTAAAAGTACTAAAGTACTTGTTTTTAAAAGTACTTGAGTATCAAGTGTACAAGAGTACATTTTACTACTGCCACAGTGCTTACATTTATGTACAGAAACATCCTACATGGAGTTATGAAACAATTTAATGTTAATACCTTGGAGAATGTAAGGAATTGAAAGTAAAATTAAGTCATTTCCATCTTTTTACCATGTTGCCAGGGATGGGCAGTATTTCTAATACATGTATTTAAAATACGTATTTCAAATACAAAATACTATTTTGTAATGGAAACACTTGAAGCGAAAACTATCATTAACTTGTTCAGAAAATTTAAATAGTCTGGCGAGGTGGGGCCACAGGTTGGCACATTCCCGGGATGGACCTGCTGCGTCTTCATCCATTGTTTCGTCCATGGTTTCGTCTCTTATCTAAATCTAACCATGGAGTTGACTTTGGCGGAAAGCTGAAGGTGATTGCTGATAGGCTGTCCCAATCAGTGGCGCCTGCACAATCCAATCACGTTTGAGAGGGAAACAACAAATTAAGGGTTTCTGAGATTTTTCTTTTTCCTTTTTTTTAGAAGGTACTCACGGTTATGGATAGAAATGTAGTGGAGTAAAGAGTATAATATTTGCCTCTCAAATGTACTTGAGTAAAGTCATGAGTACTCCCCAAAAATGATACTCGAGTAAAGTACAGATCCCTCAAAACTGTACTCAAGTACTGTACTCAAGTAAATGTAGTAGTCCGTTACTGTCCAGCTCTGTGTGTGACCTAGGGACTCCAAACCAATATAGAATAATTATCCTATTATTCCAAACCAATGCAGAATAGTTATCACAAAGTGGCACACAGCAGTGTTCATTTGAGCCGTTTACAATTTTCAGAAATTTAGTAACGTTAGCACTCATGTTTATTGTTTTAGCAATGACAGGAACAGACGCTTAATGTTACTATGTAACTAGGAGACAGACTGGAACCAGCTGTGCCGAATTTCGTACAAAGTGCACGTAGCCTATATGGGACTAATCAGACACACCTCAAATTAATATGATTTTTGCACATACTATTTTATATTAATTTCTTAAAGAAAACCAGTTTGTTTCCTATGGAAGCTGCTTTGTGCTCAATACCTTCAATATACTGGGTCCTAGACATCACAGATCAACATAGAACTGTTCTGCTATGTGATACTAATCAGACACACGTCAATGTGAAATAATATTTTGCATGAACTATTATATTTTAATTTTTTCACATTTATTTCCACATTTATTATTTCCTATGGAAAACAGCTTTTTGCTCAATTGCTGCCAGGGGTCCTAGACAACACAGATCAATACAGAACTGTTCTGCTATGGGGTACTTATCAGACACACCTCAATATGAAAAAATATTTGGCATCTACTATTATATGGAAGGTATTGAGAAAAAAAACAGTTTCCATAGGAAACAAATGAGGTGTGTCTGATTAGTCCCATAAAGGATATTCTGCATTGGTTTGGTGTTTGGTTTTGGTATTGAAAAAGGAGACCATTCCTTATAGGAAACGATGTATTTTCTTTAAAATATTAATATAAAATAGAGTGTGCATTCAATGGTAATAGAAAGAGGGGTGTCTGATGAGTCCCATATAGGATAACTATTCTGCATTGGTTTGGAGTCACTAGGTCACATGCCGTGGGAGGTATTGAAAAAAGGAGACCGTTTCTTATAGGAAATAATGTATTTTCTTAAAAAAAATTATATAAAATACAGCGTGCATACAGTCGCAATAAAAAGAGGTGTGCCTGATGAATCCCATATAGGATAACTATTCTGCATTGGTTTGGAGTCACTAGGTCACATGGCTTGGGAGGTATTGAAAAAAAGGAGTCTGTTTCTTATATGAAATAATGTATTTTCTTGAAAAAATTCATATAAAATACAGCGTGCATACAGTCGCTATTAAAAGAGGTGTGTCTGATGAGTCCCATATAGGATAACTATTCTGCATTGGTTTGGAGTTACTAGGACATATGGCTTGGGAGGTATTGAAAAAAAGGAGTCTGTTTCTTATATGAAATAATGTATTTTCTTTAAAATATTCATATAAAATACAGTGTGCATACAGTGACTATAAAAAGAGGTGTGTCTGATGAGTATCATAAAGGATAACTATTCTGCATTGGTTTGGAGTCACTAGGTCACATGATGTCAAAGCTATTGACAAAAAAGACTATGAAGGTAATTCAGAAGGTACTTTATAGATGGTCCCTAAGTAGGTCGGCTGGGAACAAGTAGACAGGCCATCTGTTTGTACATTGTCTGCAAACATGGGGTGAAACCGGCTGCATTAAAAAAAAAAAAGAATATCTGTCGAATATCCGAATATCAAATATCAAACTAACTTCACCTCGGTAAGCAATACCTCCATGCTGCTAAGTCAGAGAGTTTGGTTTCCAGGCTACCGATTGACGCAAAGTCCGTCAAAAAACACACCCTTTCTTCTCTGTTACATTGCTCCGCAACTGTTCATTGCAGCGAGACGAAGTGACTGCAAAATAATAACGTCATGTACAAAAACCAACACCCATTAGCCTACTCTCCTTTGAATTACTCGCGGACCTGTGATGGCATACTGTAGATATGCCCGTCAGATGAAAGAGGAGACACAGAGCTATCATTTGATACCAAGTACATCCTTCTGGGTTATAAAACAGACGAAGTGACAACAAAATAATAACTTCATATAGCTTGATTTACCTCACGTTTTTGTCTGTTTTTGTGGCAAAGCATGTTTATAATCCAACGCTATTGTGTGTTTCTCTATGGCAAATAATGTGCATAATCCGATTTTGAGATCCCAGCAAATTCCTGCATGGCATCCAATTTAAGGCTCACATTGCATCCCAATTTGTTCGACAAAGAAACACCTTTTTTGCCTTTACTTTGTTCATGGCAATGCAGTAAAAAGTTGTAGAGAATCATAGGTGCAGACACCATAGGCACACACTGGCTAACAAGCAAACTCGGGTCAAGTCAGGTCAGATCAGTTCTGTCACAGATATGGAGCGCAGAAAGGTCATTTTTAATCACTAAATAAAATAATGGCATTTATTTCTGTAAGGCGCACACCACATATGTCTGTAAATTGCTCAGCCCCAGAGAATCCCTCCACCATGGCAATAATATTGCCAGATCCAGGACAGTCTGCCCTACTACACACAAATGCATAGAGCTTGCTGTGGTGAGATACATGTCAAAATATAAGAATTTTTATAATACGCTTTTTATATTTTAATTCTTTAAAAATCAAAATAAAATCAATGCTAGTACTAATACATGAACATTTTAAAATATACAAATATTTAAAAAGTAGAATCCATGCAAAGATACTTTAAAAACAATTATTTAATAAATATTTCAGGAAAATATAAGTTCATACAATGAATATTATATTTCAGTAGGCTATTCAATTTCATTATCCTAAAAACCCAGAGTCACCCCCATACCAGGATGGTTCGACCCAACCTGTCACATGCCACCCGCCGTCAATCACTGTCAAAACTCAAACGATGGAGTCGTGGTTGGTTGAAGCGTAGTAATTCTTGTGCGCTGGTTAGGGGGTACTTGGCTGAAAAAATATTTCACAGGGGGTACATCACTGAAAAAAGGTTGAGAACCACTGGCTTACACTGTGGTAGGTATAGAGAAAGAACTTCAAATGCAATGTACTCCGGGTTTTGTAATAGGTTATGCTTTTCGCGAGAGACCTTGAGGAAAATTATAATGACACCAGCCACTTGCATGTTTTGCCAAAATGTTTCGACTGGCAACAAAACAATTTCGTGAAACAATTATCTCCCTAACAAGCAGGGGAACATTCATACACCACGTGTTTATGCTGTTCAGTGCAAAAACTTGTAATACCTGCAACGAAATTCGGAGGAAATTTTAGCCCCTGTCACTTTAAGCCGGTGCGGAAGTAGCCTACACCAAGCTCAGAACCATTTCTGAAAGGAGGTCATATGTAAGCTATTCATTGAGGCAGCTAAAACCTTGCGTTCGACTACTGAATGGAATTAATGACTAAGACATTGTTTACAGTATTACATGTAATGATCACTGATTCAATCCCAGCGCTACTTTTAGCTGACAGGTGGTAAGCTATTTTGGACTTTAAAGAACAATATTTAGCGAAACGTTTCCTCAACCACGTTTCTCAATGGCAGCGTCTAACGCTAAATGTACTAGGTTAACTGGATCTCTGGTCAAGCAGTTGCTTGATTCAATAGACAGTGTACTGTTTGACTGCGACGGGGTTATATGGCGAGGAGACCAGGCCATCCCTGGTGCCCCTGATGTAATTAACTTGTTAAAGAAAAACGGGAAGCGTGTGTTCTTTGTAACAAATAATAGCACTAAGACCAGGAAAATGTATGCAGACAAATTAGCTACGTTAGGATTCAATGCATCAGAGGAGGAGGTATTTGGGACAGCCTACTGTTCTGCAATGTACCTCAAATCAGTGGCAAAAATACAAGGCAAAGTGTACCTCGTTGGAAGCAATGCTATGAAACAAGAGATTGAGAACGTTGGGATCCAGACCACAGGTGTTGGTCCTGACCCGATTTCTGGTGTTCAGATTGACTGGGCCAATGTGTCATTGGACCCTGAGGTCAAAGCGGTGGTTGTTGGGTTTGATCAACACTTCAGCTACATGAAACTGAACAGAGCTCTCCAGTACCTCTGCAATCCCAGCTGCCTCTTTGTCGGCACAAACACTGATACAAGGCTTCCACTGGAGGGGGGGAAAGCTGTTCCAGGTAATGTACATTGAGTCTTTGCAAGTAGTTAATAAATACTACTAGTTACTAATACTAGTTAATAAAACAACCATACAATCTAGACCTTTCTTTTTGAATGGTGACCTAATGACAAGGTAGTGACTTACAGCCTATTTGCTTTGGACAAAGGCGTCTGCCAAATCCCATAACCATAACCTATATGAGGAAGTAATATGATTGTGACACCATGGTTGTTTTAAACATGGTGTAACCATTGGGACCATCTCTTCACTTCCGTAACTGCTTCTTGCTTGTCACTGCAGGAACCGGCTGCCTTGTCAAAGCCGTGGAGACAGCAGCCCAACGTCCAGCCCAGGTGGTGGGCAAGCCCAGCAACTTCATGTTTGACTGCGTGGCGAAACAGTTCGGCCTGGACCCAGCACGTGCCCTCATGGTGGGCGACCGACTGGACACGGACATCATGCTGGGCACCAACTGTGGGCTGAAGACCCTGCTGACCCTCACCGGGGTGTCCACCGTAGCCGACGCCGAGGACCACCTGAAAAGTGGGTGCCCCAACCGTGCCGGCATGGTACCTGATTACTACATTGACACCATAGCAGAGCTGCTGCCAGCACTACAGGGGTGAAGGACCAAAAGAGAATCTATATATACGTCCACTCAGCTTGGGGAGATTATGGGGATAGCCAGAGGGATGTGGATATGGCGAGTCCAGGGTAAGAAATTAGTGTATAATTGGGCCGCAATGGTTAACATGCATGTTAGTTTAATTCCTAGATATGTCCAGTATTGGCGGACAGGATCTGAGCAAGCAAAGAGAGTTCTGATTAGGAGACTGATGGATGTGCAATGCCTGTATAGTTTACATCCATTTCCCTATCATCTCCCATACTGAGTAATCAGACTAATTTAGAGTGATTTGTGTAGTTTTAAAAGAGAAATGTGACTGAATGAACAGTTTGTTTTAATTCTCCTGTATGTTAAAGTACAGTACATGTTATTGATGTTTAAAGGTGTATGGAGTTGTGTAAAGAAAAAAATATAATTTTTTATGAGTTTCAAAAAGATCTGTATAACTGTATAATGGTATTGCAATCCACTCTAATATGCATTATATAATTATGGTTGCCATTACATGGCTGCCATTAAATGGCTTTTCCAGTCAGGGAAAACTGTTTATCTGTGTCTCAGTACTATTCCTTAACTGTTTCCAAATGAACATGAGAGGTTCTAGGCTCTGTTGATTACTTGTGCTTAAGTATTGATATCACACTGAAGATGCAAGAAAAAAACAAATCATGGACTGCAGACCCCACTGGTATTAGCCTAACAATTTTCTTCCTGTACGTTACACTGTGTGTATCTGGACTCAAGTCTTAAAATGATCAAAATAAAATGAGGATATTTTAGCCATAAAAGCCTTCCTTGTCATGTGTGGCGATGGCGGACTACATCACCACCTCTCTCATCCTTGTGACCGGAAGCCCTTAAAGTCACCTTGGTCTGTCAGCGGCCACAGGCAGCCACCGTAGATTGCCTGAAAATGCTGCCGCTGGTGACGACAAGACCCGTCCACAACAGAGAACCTGTCTCTCCCCCCTTTGTCCATTGTTCTGGGGCGGGGTGGCCGGCCAATGGGTTGGGCACGTCACGTGTCTTTTGAAACAGGGTTTGGGGGTGGAGGTGGGTTAGGGTTGGGGGGGTGTGTATGAGGCAGCCCTTGATGGCAATGGGACAGGTAGCCTAGCTACCACTGTGTGCAGCTCAGTCTTGGCCATGAGCACAGGCTTGATGCAGAGAGGAAGTGGGCAACAGGCACTGTGAGGCAGAAGCAGAGACCGGCTGCAGGATGGTGAGGTGCTGGAAGCGCACAGAGGCCACGCCAGGTGACTCAGAATGCACGGTAAGGCATGGCGCACGGATGGACTCTGTCTGTGGGCTTCACTGTACGTTTGTGCGAGTTGAGGTCAGTGAAATAACTTTCCAAAAGCAGATGTGTTTAGTGTTGAATCACTGTTTGGTCGTGTCTCTGAAATGAATGTTCTACTGAAATACTTAAAGACAACAAAAAAAACCACTGTAAGGCTTTCTCACAACCTTCTGTGCTTTTTATTCTCATATGGACAAATCTAAATATTAGTGTGAATTAAACTGAGTTGCATTTCCTTGTATAGTTTGTATTTTCTCCTGTAAGATCACATCTGTTTGGAACTGGTTGCATATGCAAAGTCAGATCTTGAGAGTTGTCTTACAGGTTATGCCACTCCAGACATCACTAACTTTTGAATTCTCTGCCAAAGGATACGGGCCAGAATGTGGCCCCAAAGTTTCCTCACCGAGTGTTCTGGGGCTGCCTGTCCACTACGCTGTTCATCGTGATTGTGGCTGTCAGTGTTTACGCACATTTAGGCATCTCACAAGATGACACAGAGGTGACAGATTATTTGCTCAGTTTAACAAATAACATTTATGAAGCTGGCCGAAATCATGTTTTGGCTAAACCTGAACCTGAATGTTCATGACCATTGAACAATCCAATGAAATTAATTTGCTAAGTGTGTGTACAGTTGTGAACAGTCATAACTAATCTTGGTGTAATCTACTTTAAATCTTTTCAGATTTTATTTTGTTTCTTACTGAATTATCCTCATCCCTATATGAATGTTGTGTAGTCTGCTGTGCAGATTGTCAGAATCACAGCTCCTGACCAGTCTGGCACGGTCTTCAATCAATCTGCATTGGTCGACAAACACAACAATTTGGTCTCCTATTCAGTGACATCCCAAGCAAATCATACCTCTACGGTGCTCTATCACATGAAGGATGTAAGTCTACCTCATGTTATCACAATGCCATGACAGCTTGTCAAGATTTACGGAAGGGGATTATGATGTTAATCTGTAGTCATCTTGGATTCTAGGAATGCTTCCACATTCCTGAAAAATTCTACTGGGATTTTCCTCAATTCAGAGTTTACCTCATTTAAACTGTACATGCATTTTACATATCATTACTTAGAAAGAGTCTTCTAAATCTGTCTTTTTTTTAATTAAATATTTTTAAACCCAGGGATTGGTGTGTTACAAGCCAGACAACCAAGACACCTGCTTTCTGCACAAAATGGAAGGCTCCGACTATGACAACGTGAACTCACTCTTGAACATGTCCAACCAGCAGGTAAGGCTCCTTTTTTCTTAAAGCTAGCATGGTTGTGAAAGTAGCAAGCAGGACTTGTCTTATTAGAACAGTTCATTTCAGAGGACTGGGAGCGCTCTCGCCTGTTCCCGGCTCCTTTGGCCGTCCGTAAACGGCACTGTGAGAATTGTCAATTGAGTTTGGGTGACTGTCACCCTCAGAGCAGTCGTGCACCAGCGCTCGCGGAGTCCGCAGGCCAATTAAAAGGCAGCTCTGGCCCGCTCACTCTGTGTGGCCACAGAAAGGGGGTAATGGAGCGACTCTGGGACACGAGAGCTCGGAGCAGCCCGGGCCTGAATTCCACAGCACACCTGATCCCACTCTCCTCTCACCCCTCCTGGATTCCATTACAGGAGAGGACCACGAGCAGCACAATGGCCACTCTGTTGCCCAGTCCTCTCTCCCTCTCTCTCTCTGAACCACTGACTGGAAAGAGAATGAAAGCTCTTCCGTTGGAGGAACTGGGACAGCTGGAGAGCCTCGGCAGAAGGGAAGCTTCTGTGTGACGAGGGGAGCGGATGTCTCTCTTTTTTTTTGACGTCCTCAATTCTCTTTTTGAGAGATGAGAGCTTAGTAGCCCCGTTGAATGTTTTGAGTGTTTTGTCTGTTTTTGTTCCAAGTTCACAAATGGTGTCGCTTAATCAGAGACAGATCAGAACAGGTTCAAGGCTGGAAGGACCAATCCTTCTCCTTTAGCTTGGGACATTCAGTCTGACCTGATTAGTGAAGGCACTTACTCTAAACAAAGCCTATTGAAGTCCAGATATAGAGATTGCTGCGATTTTTTTATCTGTTTTAAGTACAAAGAGCCATTGAGAAAGGAGAACCGCTCTTTTTCCACGGTCACCCAAGCGTTGCACCACTCCAATAAGGCTCAACCTGATCTATCAGTAGGCTAAATGGTGTAATTACAAATGCCTTTTGAGCCAGAAGAGCAACATTTGAGCTCGGAAGCACTAGGGATACAACAGACGCCATTATGTAATCAGAGGTAATGCGGTGTGCTCACAACCCAAATGTCGTGTAAACACATGGCAAAGATAGTGGGATGAGACCTGACTACATGTGCCTTTTCTCCAGGTCAACCAGTTCTGGCTGGTGGGGAATGAGACACGCAGACACGCTGAGTTCTTGGGGGTTATTGCAGACTCTCGAGTGGACACCTCAACCCTCCCAAAGCCCATTCAGGACCTCTGCCAGCAAAGTTCTGTGTACTGGACCAAGAGAGCCGATGGTGAGAATTCAAGAACAGACTGACAGTTCATAATTAATTGTTTCTTGACTAACATTTACTACAGTAGATCAGCTACTTCTATATTTTTTTCATTCATAACATACAGCAATTGAAGAACATATTGGGATATCTACAGCAGAACTGCTTCAAATCAACATCAGTGGAAGAACAAATTTGCACTATATTTTAAAACCAAAGGCATGTTCAAATGTCAAAACTCTCAACTTTTGTTCTGGAACCAATTCAATTTTACACAATACCACTCAAATTTAATAAGAAAGAGCTTAGACTTCAAAAACTAAGCCTGGAACTGGAGATCCGTGTTGTGTCACTGGTTCCAAGCAGACTTGGAACTGAAACATAATCCCTGGACCTTTTGGCGACATGTCCTTTTCTCGGGCTGCTGGAGACAGAACCATTACATCCAACAGACACTCATTAAATGTTAGGGTCATGGCTTACTAAAACAGCAAGCAGAGAACTAGCAATCAGTAACAGAAGAAAGATCTCTTAACCTACAACAGGGCAGGATCAGGCATGGCTACCAGTCCTTCCAACTTTTGACCAATTAGACTTGGTAAGCAAGGGCTCATTCTGATTAGATCTTTGTTTACCACTAGGGAGGCAAGGCTGAAAGACCTCAGGTACACACACATTGCAGGCCAAACAAACATCTGAAGAATGGCTGAACTAGACACAAAATTCTCTTTTCAAAGTAGAAAACTTGTGTGCCTTAGGGGTGTGTTTACCTGTATACAACAAGTTGTAATTAGATGAGAGTGAACTGAGATCCACACCCTCTGTCCACAGGTCCAGGGAAACAACGGCTCATTTACTTCTGTATAGACATCTGCTTTCCCAGCAACATCTGTGTGTCAGTGTGCTTCTACTACCTGCCTGAATGAGGGGCTGGGTTCTGTGCTCTGAGAGTGACCGCCACCACCGCCGAAAACAAAACAGATCTCTCTCTGTATCCTCGCTGCACAGAACCCAACACAATGACTGTGAAGAGGGAGAGCTGCACACACACACAGGCACAGAATAAAATGTTCATGTACACACACTCACACACACACAGAATCAAATGTGCACACACACACAAACACTGAGAGATCAAATGTGTACACACACAAACACACACACACACACACACACTCAGATTCAACAGACTCATCTAGCCAGTCATTCCACAGGGGAAACAGAGACTCTGACAAATTATCTCCAAAGCAGTCATCATCATCTTTCTAGTGCCCTTTTGGAGAAGTGCTCTGAGCGCATTCATTTCAAAGACTCATTCCTGCTCGCATCCCATGTAACCTGAAGCCAATGATTAACTAAGAGTTTTTCTGCCGGACTCTCCAGAGTCCTTCAATAAAGCACCATTATGAGGTATTTTTGTTTTTGTCCTGCAAACAAATGAAAAAAAGTCACACAAAAAAACCTAAGAAAACATTATCAAGTCAACCTTGCAGTTGTAAATATTTATTTGCTATGAAGGGGGAGTTTTTAAAAAGCAGAGCTAGTTACAGACTTACAGGTGTGATCTGATTAAAAACTCAAGTGGATAATAAATAGTTTTTGTGACCAATCCCAAAAAATACATTACACGATGGTCCATCATTATAATTCTAACATTAATGAATTAAGGTTTAAAAATACAAACTATTTTGCCAAGAAGTAATGTCTGAATGGTCAAGGACAAGGCAGTTTCAGTGAGATACTAGCTGTATTCAAAATAAGAGCTTAACACGTGTGACTGATAGAATGTGTGTGCGAGAGTGTGTGTGTGTGTGTGTATGTTTTAACCAAGTACACTGTCGTTGAAGGCAAGACACACAACAGCTTTCTGATGGCCACTGTATTCCCTCTTGATCTCTCCGGTTTCGACACTCCACAGACGGGCTAGGTTATCAGAAGACGCTGCCAATGATCACAAAGCCCAACAGTTAATAACATGAGTCATAAATCAATCAAGATAAGCTTGAAAAATGTAAGTAAATAATTTAAGTCAGAGTACTACTTGATTAATTACTTACAGCAATTAATCATAACCATAATGACTGTATTGGGGTCACTGGGACTTACCTGTGACAATGTACTGCGAGTCCCCAGAGAAAGCACAGTCCCACATCCAGCCGCGAGACGTCTCTCCCGGGTTGTTGCTCTTGATGCTCAGCTCCGTCATCAGGGAGAAGTTGGAGGTCCTCCAGATCTTGCAAGTTTGGTCAGCGGAGCAGGTAGCCAGCAGGCTGCGGAAGTACAAAAAAAAAAAAACACCCTGTTCACACTAAACTCAGATAAGTTTGGCCTCAAACTGATTTCCCCCAAAGAAAATAAGAGTAAAGTGATGACAAAATACACTGAGTGCTTCAATATATATGAAAACGTATCACCCAGAGAGAAGAAATACTCCTTTCGGATCGGCTGGTAGGGTGGCTATTAATTTTGTATAACAGAACACCTATGAAGTAGATCTGGTAAAAAAAAATTAATCACCGTTCCATATCAATGCTCATTTGAATGGTAACTATAACAGCCATCATAATCAACGGTTGAGCCTACAGTAGAAGCAGGCTTTGCAACAGTGGAATCAACAATAAACAAGCTAACTTCCCACTGTTATCACTGTCAAGACCAAAGAAATTAGTACAATAAATTGAGTTGGCTTCTTTTTAAGCTACTTAAAAACTGCTTGTTTCCTTTGCGTGCTATAAAGGCATGATTTTTGCCAATTTGCATAGTGACAACTGGGGGATGAGCGGGATAACGGTCATCGAGGTGTCCTGATGTATGGAATTAATAGAGGAAAAAAATCTTTGCCTCCGCCTCGCCCATTTCGTGTATTGGGACACCTTGGCGGCAGATATCCCTTACACAAACAAGTATGGTGAGACAAAAAGATATTGCAAGAGAGACCATAAAATCTTCAGATAGGATGAACCCACTATTGAAACAACTGTGCTCTAGGTAAATGTAGAAAAAGTGACACGTAAGTGTTTCATATGATTTTCATATGGTTTCATAATTATGTTAACCATGAGTTACAATAATCATAGTTTTGACTAATTTGGGGCAGCCGTGGCATACTGGTTAGGGATTCGGGTTTGTACCCGAAGGGTTGCCGGTTCGATCCCCAACCAGTGGGAAAAATGTGGGCGGGGGAAGTGGTTGAGAACTGCTCTCCCATGCTCACACCCACGGCTGAAGTGCCCTTGAGCAAAGCACCTAACCCCTCACTTGGCCTATAAATCTGATTTACATTACATTTACATTAATTAACTTGCTACTTCTATAAGCCCAAACATAAATCAGTGATGTTGACACTCTTAAAGCCCCTTGGGCTTTGGTTTTGTATGATTTCTGTGACGTAAACCTTTCCTGTCACTATTCAAATGATATCTTTACCATGACAGCCTCCTTGTAAACTTATAAACTGACAACTCTAATTTATTTTTGTTGAAAACCAAATGAAATCAGTTACAGTTGAAGGGATGCTGATTATGGTCACTTTTTGATGAATCACTCACGTTGAGTCTGGACTAAACTTGCAGCGCAGGGAGTAGCGTTTATGAGCCGGGATCTTGGTCTTGGGAATGAGCTGCGTTACCTCATCCCCCAGTCCGCCCGCCATGTTCCACACATAACAGTTGCCCTAGGGAAGACAATCACAGACGCACATGAAGCCACTATCAAGACCAAGCAAAAACAATAATGCAGCGCTGTTCCAAAGCCAAGGCATAATATGCATGCGCATGAATGTCATTGTGCACAAGCACAGAAGCAGTCAAAATCAATCAATTAAGAAATAGCCATAATAACGGCCAACTGTTCTGCATAAAATAACTCTCGTTGCATTGTCGCAAAAGTCAGACGCATAATTGGTCATTCATTGAAACAGTAAGGCTGTCCTCTGGAATACCAGAGAGTGCACTAGCCAAAGGCAGGAACTGACCGAGCTGTTGACTGCAGCCATATAGCTGGCATCGGGGTCAATGTGCACAGAGTTAACTGACACCTCAGGTTCAGGTATGAGCTGTTCATTATGATCTGTCTTCAAATCCCAGATGTGGATCACACCACTTTGGTCCCCCACAATCAGCTCAGCCTACAACAGGGACAACAGAGACCAAAACAGGGACCATGTTTATGGATGTATTGATTCAGTCTTGGAATCTCAACACTACAGATAAATATAGCAAAATATGTCATTCACTGAATTGCCCGTCACCTGGTTTGGGTGTAAGCACACACAGTTGATGGGTGCATTGACTTGGAAAATTCTTTGGCACTGCAGGTTTCTTGACCTAGAAATTGGACAAGAGCAGTTCATTCCAACATTCCTGCAAACACATCTGTTTCCAAAATGCCATCCTACTGTTTTACTTACTGCACATGACTGATTCATTCAAGATCAGTATACAAGCAGTGTGCAGAGTATGCTATCTTATAGAGCTGTAAATTCCCCACTACATACATACACGTGAGGAAACAAATATGTGATTAATTTTGTGGTTTTCACATAGTTTAACACTCTAATGTATCTTTAAATTTGACTAGGATTACGTTTTTCCATCATGCTGTGCAACAAGCTTCTACATCGAGGAAAACAATTGGACAATTACCTCAGGTCCCAAATGCGAGCCATACAGTCCTCTCCTCCAGTGTACATCCAGCGGCCATCCTCATGGAAGCCCACTGAAGTGATGTTCTTACTAACACCATCGTAGTTTATGACAGGGTTGGGATTGTTAGAGTTCAAGTCATACATGCGAATATGCTGATAACCTGCAAAATCAACATCACTTCAGTGTTCAGACACTAACTGCCAGGTTAGTGCACACATAGCCTAGGCATACTGTAGAGTTGATCTCACCCAGTTGCACTTACCTGCTGCAGCTATCATGCTCCTGTCAGGTGTTACTTCAAGAGAATTCACTTGCTGAGGAGAGTGGTTAAGGAAAGCCTACCAGAATGCTTGTCTGGGCCCAATTAGTTTGCAAGCAATAATTTTTTTGCTATCAACAAAACACACAGAAGACAGTTAGGGCATTCATGATTGTTTCTGAAGTGGTGTCATCTGCAGAGTGACATCTCATTAGGAAAAGGATACAGAGTCCTGGTGTTGTACCGTCCTGGTACATATTCCACTGTGAGCTTGCCAGAACCGAACGGTGTGATCATAACCTGCGGTGGCTAAAATCACCGGGTCACTCCCGACTGTACCTTGGTTAACGTTCATGCTTGAATTATAGCGTTAGCTCTTTCCACCCTACAACACAAAACACAAGAACTCCACAATGCAAACACACCATTTGATTTTAACCATTAGTTCTGGCTAAAGAAAAGGCAGAACGTGTGTGTATCCTTACCAAAAATAATTATTCTGCGTGGAAGCGTCGACGTTAACAGGGGAAATAATCGATGTACATGTTTCAGTAATTATGACATCTGTATCATGTTTGCCAAGTTGCCTGTACCAGAGAATGTCCACCTGTACGCTGTTTTGCTTTCTCCCGCAGGGTGTTCTCAAAGTCATGTTCCGTCCAGAAACAGCCACTATACACAAGGTTCCCCCCTCTTCGTTCATGGTTTGCTCACAAGGTGAACACCGCCACCTACTGTGCTGACGGACACCAAGGCTACAAATGAGGTTGCAGTGTCCATAACCAAAGTAGGCCTACTCAGGCCTACACTGCTGTCAAGTTTATTGTATTGACATATTCTTGTTTCGTGACAAGATTATATATCATTACATTACTATGAAGAGGTTGTTCGTATGATAAACTGAGCAACAATAAAGACATGGACATGTAACATCAAATAACATTTTATCATAATGAACAGGAATGTAAAGTAGTGGTCTATATAGACAAAAACAACACTAATAAATACTATACATTAGTCTATGGACTAATTCATTTTAATATACTAGACATACATAGAAGTAAAATAAAGTGCACCAATATAATATATAAAATTAAAAAAAGACATCTGCAATGATTTGTGTGGAGTCACAGAGCCTCCGTCTCCAAACTTTGCTTGACTTCCACTGAGTCAGCGAGTGAGCAGGAAAGGATGCTGATTCTCCAACCACTCCTAAACTTGGGGGCTGGTTGGACCTGAAACACAAAAGGCTTTACTATTGTAGGAAACAAATCGTTCATGGCTGTAAAAATCAAAATACATTTCATGTGAATCTTATTTCAAAGTCGTTTGATGGTTCAGAGTGGTATGGTATGCAATTTAACAACCTTCAGGTAAATCTTGCATCTTTCCAGAAGAAACCTCCATTTTAAGGCTGTCTGTCCTACTTCAGAAAGATTCACATATTCTTCAGCCTGAGATAAAACACAGGAAATAAGAAAGCTGACTCCATCTTTACTCCAAGTAATAAAATGACAGATAACACACCTCTGATAAAAACTACTGAAACCAACAACAGCACACTCTGGTTTTTCATATCTGACCTGTACACCTTATTTATGTTTTATATTTTTAATAAAGTATAACTATTATGTGGTCAAAATTAACCACATAGACTACTACTGTATGTGCACAAAAGGCTCTTCCTGTACGCTTATTTATTTCCAGTGGAGTCTTAAAAGGGACACCAGGCAAGCCTGATGCTTTTTCTCTACGAAACTCCCCCTCACTCGGTCTGAAGCTCTTTTCCTTTTCTTTGCATCTTCCGTCAAGGGTTTTCGCTGCTTCTTCGCCGGCTCTGCCATTATACACACGTTTGCAACAAGCGCTAGCGTTTCGTTAACCTGCCTCTGTGCTGTGGATGCAGGATGGAAACTGAAACTGCTTCGGTCGCCGGGTACGATACACTGAACTTGCAAGCGGGATATTCTTCCTACAGGCACTAGGGGCGGGCGAGAGAGTCTTCATTCGCCCTGTAACGAGTCATTTAACCATATACCGACTTACGAAGATGAGTAATTAACACGAAAACGTTGCCTGGTGTCCCTAACTATTATGCCGTTTATTCACAGACTCAATATGCCAATTGTTTGATTGGATTTATCATACTGATTCATTATAAAATGGTTAAGTCTTATTGTCTTATTTTTTCTTATTAATAACAAAAATCCAAGAGTGACATCACAGAAAACAAAACCAAATTCCTTTTAGGCGGCTATATTGTAACGCTTTTTGGGCACTTATCGGGCATCTATTTCGGCAGAAATGCGCGTGCGCAAGACTTCACGACACTAGCCATGCTCCAGCGGCGAGATCACAACACATGTGATGTATTCACAACACACCATGTGATTGCCATAATGTATTCACACGTCAACTTTTTTGCCACGGAAGGGGCGGTATATCTGTAGACAACGTTACAAACTAACCTCATATTTTTCTATGGAGGATTTTTTGAGTGCGGTGTCTCCTCATTATCACATCATTTTTAAGCAGATGTAACAGAGGTCGGTTCGTCCGCCGCTCACGGCCCTCGAACCCGCCACCTCAACACACACCGGTATGGGAGTCGAACGCTCTAACCACTGAGCTAAAAGCCCAGGCTTCCAACTCAGCGGTTAGAAGCGTTCTTAAGGTTAGGGGTGTGAGGGTTTACACACGCAACTAGCATGCTAGCTCAGTTCACCTCCATTACATAGACTGTGTTTGACAAGTTGCTTGTACTCACAGTGCAACCCAGAGTTTTCTCAGCCACAGTACCAGAGAGGTAGCAGGACTGTAGTGTGCCTGTATGATCGCTGATGTCCAGGAGTAAGTCAAAGCCTGAAAACATCTCCAGTTCCTGGCCTTGACCAGCACAGGAGAAACTGGTGCACACCATCACATCCTCAGCCACCGGCACTCTGCACCTGGCACTGACATGGTTAAGAGTGAACACACCTCATGCCACATCCATTTTAATGTGTTCAGATGATCCACAAACAAGCGTCACTCCTGCACAACAAGCTTACCATCTGTTCCTGACCACTTTAGAGGGGGTGTCCAGAGGCAATGCAGAGATGAAGGCATATGTGATTGCATAAAAAGCATCCAAAGTATCTTGGGTTTTGCTCCTAAGCTGGCTCACAGTCAGTACATCAGTTATGGAGTCCACTATTTAAAAATAAATAATAATAAAAAATAATCCAACCAGCATCTGATTAATCTGATAGATCTCTGAGAGAGAACAAAACTTTATGAACTGAACCTTACATGGTATGTCATCTCCTGACTGATTGTCTGTCTCGTCCAGGGCTCCTGACTCAGAGAACTCCTTAGCAAAATTGAAGAGCTGATTGGCCTCTGGAGTGTCTGTTATTACAAAATACAATATGAGAAATAAATAAAAGTACTCCCAACTCATTTCACTAATTTATAATTAGATATACGGGCAATAAAAAATATCTCACCAGGATTGATGGTGATAATTGTTTTAGTGGTCGCAGTGGCGGTCATGCCGTTACGAAAGGTATCAAATTTCACACGGGCATCAGAGATGAACAGCACTGGAATACAATGTGCCTCAGATCAGCATAACAAAGTCTTTTAAATTACAGTTCTACTAACAGAAGAAGTCCAAAAACATACCTGTCTCTTTTGGTGTCAGTGACTGCATGAATTGAATAGTCTCGCGATCCCAGCTAAAGTGCAACAGGCAGAAGTTTCACTTTAAAGGTCATACTATATAGCCTGAATTTAACAGATATCAAATATACAGCCCCCCTCAACAAAACGTACCAAACTAAAGGAAAAGAGTTCACTGTATCATCAAAGAGCTTTACTTCCATGCGCTGTCCTTTGCGTCCATCTGAGGTGGTGAAGAACTTCTGCTCCCCAGTCTGTATTTAAAACCCAAGACATGGGACTGAAGTATTTTTAAGATAGTAGTCATAACACTTCAGTGAGCATACTCATTCTTTATCTGTTGCCCTCTCTGTCTGGTCTTAATTGGCTGAAAGACAGATACAATAGGTCCCTACCGATCTGACAGCAGCCAGAATGTTGATAAAACCGTCTAGGCTTTGACCATTGGCATTGATGTCTCCCAAGGTGTAGAAGTCTCGTGGGTCTTTGACTGGAACATGGAGGAGGGGAAGCAGTCTGTTTTCCTCCTCCACATCTGCACACAGTCTTATCTGAGAGTGCGTTTCGGTCATCAGCAACCTGTAGAAACTAAAGGGAGAGCAAACATGCTCAACAAAATGTTGTTTTCGGTGATGTGGACGTTCTTAAAAATAATCTAAATGAGAGTATTCTACAACAAAGTGAATATTCTCATTCTCGATATTTTAAGATTTAATTTTAAGTAAAAACTAAGCAAAAATGACATCTATCAGCTGTTTCCATATGGAATGGATTTGAGATAACAAAATCTTTGTTCAGTAGGCATATCACCTTGGAGTTGCTGGACAAAATCGTTCCTCTTTTTCAGGGTCTTTGGGTGTAACTAGTGGATTCTCAATAACAACTACAGAGAACACAAACAAATATTCTGACTTTAGATCCTTGTGTAATTGTGTTTTGAATACAAAAAAATATGCACAAAGCCAGAAACAGGACAATACATTGCGCCGCAATGCAAACTCTTACCACAATCTCCTGTTCTGAAGCTGCCACAGAGCCCAATGATATACTCTTCACTGCCCCATGAGGATACATTAATGGAGTGGTCAGGTGAGTCCTTTATTGTAAAGCCAAAGGTAAACCTTTCACTGCCCAAATCTGGCAAAATGTATTGTGTAAAGACAGAACACACACCTTTAAGTACACGCAAGAGGATGGAGATCATTTTCATGTCTAATTATGTTAACTTATCCTGCTTATGTTCATTCATTTACTTTTCCTGTCAGGAAATCCTCTGGCATCCGTTTTCCCAATGACCACCCCAACTACCTTCTGCAACATTTGAAATTGCACTTGTTAACATTACTTTAATCTGACTTAGAAGAGTTCTCATTTGTAGCAACCAACAGTCATTGATATCAACGTTAGCAAAGAGGCTAGCTAGCAGTAACAGGAAATGTCAATAGGAAGAACCTAAAGAAAGGTCACTCACCGCTTGTGTAGTGTTTGGGTGTAATTCTGATATGGGTATAAAGTTCCTGACTGATGCGTTAAAAGCCATTATATTTCCAACTTCTACAAGGATTTGACAAGAAAAGAAAAGTACAAGCTAGCACATTAGTTAGCGTCAGGTAACATGAGCGGTTTCACACTGTTAAGTAACTTATAACTTGGTGGGCATTTTAAAAGTTGGTTTCTGTTTTCTGAATGGTCAGACTTTGGGGGGAAACAGATTGATACTTACCACACAAAAAATAAGTTGGTTAATATCGAAACAAGTTAGGTAAGGTTAACTATTTAGCTGAAAGTCTGAAGCTCAGCTGGCACGAGCTGCTCCTTGGCTTTTGGTGCGTTCATCTGATCTGGGAATATTCCACTGCGAGCGTTCACGTGCTGTGCCGTCGAAATGTGTGAAGAACATGATGGACGGACGGCACAACCAGAGACAGTAAAGGGCACAACAGAGGTTAAAACAACATGCACAACTGAACACATAAACAACTGAATTCGCTTAAAAGTATGGTGAGACGCTTCTGAAATAGGGATGCAGCTTTCAAGTGACAAAAACGACACATTTCCAAATTCACATTAAAATGGTTGGACATGACATTATGGATTAGGCTACAAAGGCACACTAGACTACGCTACTACAACATGAAGACAGAAGTACCAAGCCAAGCTGTTTCTTGATCACTGACAAAGCAGTCGAAGTCTCCCTCAAAAGTGTTACCCTTTAGTCTGATGTAGCCATACCAGAGAATGTCTAATAAGACGGGCTCTGGCCATACTAGACATTCTCTGGCCATAATTCTAGTCAGAATTTGAGTCTGATAGCTGTGATTATGGGGCGTGTTTCAAACATAGACAGCAAAAGCAGAGCCCGTCTACTATTAGACATTCTCTGGTAAAAGTTTCAAACGAACCAGGGGAAAAAATGCCTCTGGATAGACCTACAACCAATCAGAGCAACGGAGTGTGTGACGTATGTTAAGCGACGCATAGTTGTTGTGAACTCGTGAACTCAACTGCACGCACGCTGGAAAAAGTAGAAGAAAAATGAGTGTAAACGATTTTTGCCGGTGTTGTAAAAAGAATTTAAGGATATGCGGAGTACTTCAACACACGAACCTCATTTTTGAGAGAAATAATAAAGGTGAATCTATATACGAACAAGTTCTCCGTTTAGGATTAGAACTCCACAAAACAGCAAACAAATCGTATCGCATTTGTCGGTCCTGTCAGAACGTAATAACACGGTTGGAACGCGACATGCCCGTGTTTAAAAAATGGACAGACGACGAAGGAGACCAGCCTGAAGAAGCGTGTTCATCTGAGGCATCAGAGAAAAGAGACCGGGAGCCTACTCTTTCCAATACGCCCATGACTCTGAAGAAGTTCTGCCCCAATCCGTCAACTCCAACCAGCCAGCCCGAATTTGAGTGTAGTGTAAGCAAATGTTACCAGGATAAACTTGCACCTGATGATGTGTAAGTTGGCCTCTGTCACTTTGTCAATATGTAGGAACTTAATTTTGTAATGGACTATCATGTTCCCAAACTCCCATTCTGTGCACTGCACCTCTGTGGGGGTTGGGCAGTGTTTCTCACAAGGCACAGTACCTTGTTGTGACCACCTCTGTAATTCCTTGTATAGTGTGTTCTAACCCCCACTTCTGTGCTCTGCACCTCTGGTCTGTAGTCTGTATATTCCAATGTATTGTCAATGCACATTATACTTATTAGGCTGTACTGTAATTCTTTACACTGATATGTCAGGTTGTCACCCATTACCCATCACAGACTGTTGCCAAGGTATGTTCTCCAGAAGATGCCTCAATAGTGAACAGCATCAATAAGAAAAAATGGGCAACACCTGCAAAGTTAATGTTGAAGCATAAACACCTAGTTGGAGGAAATAAAGGTGCACATCCTGGAGCTAATAAGCAACGAATGCAAACATATCTGTAATCCAAACAACGGTTTCATCCTGTGGAAGTAATCTCCGGATGATCTGAAAGCCTTCTTCTCAATTCTCACAACTGCCACCAACCGCTCTCAAAGTGCAACTTGTGCAGCAGCTTCAACTGCTTTGAGAGGAGGAGACGCACGCCTGTTAGCCTTTACATACTACCTACAGTGGGGAGAATAAGTATTTGAACCCATGCTAAAGTTGACTTAAAAAGAGTTAGAAATGGATCTTAATGCCTTAATTAAAAAATGAGTAAAAATCCTGTAAGGACACAATTTTCTTAGTGAATGAAGAATGTATCGTAAATAAATAAATGTTACAGGAGCAATAAGTAATTGACCCCTATGAGGCAGGCAGATTTTTTATTTTTAAAGGCCACTTATTTCATGGATCCAGGATACTATGCATCCTGATAAATTATTAAAATAGGAATTAAAATAGCCCCATATCATCACATACCCTTCACCATACCTAGAGATTGGCATGGTGTGTTTTTCAGTTAGCCTATTAGCTTGTTTGATGCTCATTGAGTTCGGCAGCCGAATTCAACCCAAGCGCTCTTTGGTGACGTGGTTGGTTACGTTACTGTTGATCATCTGTCCATCACGGATAAAGCCCGCCCTGACCATTTGATTGGTCCGCCAGATTTTGGGCGAGCATAGTTGCGCCACAATGGAGCAATGCCAGACCGAACTTCCCAACCTCAAATGTACCCTTGCAATTTTCTATCTAAATGTAATACTAAAGAGGAATGCTCTTTCTGTCTTTGTTACTCCGAAACTATTGATCATATTTTTTGGGAGTGCATTTAGGCTATTCACGATCTTCTGGATTAATTTTTCAAGCTGTGTAAACAAAATCATTTCCAAAGATTTTACTCTAACTTTAAAAAATATTTATTTTGGGGTTCTATTTGAATCAATCACACACCTCTTTGATTTGATCTGTTGATGGAGAGTATTAAAATAGTTCAAATCGATGCTAAATCACAAAATTAAGTACAAAAACTCACAACTGTTGTATGACGGACATTATTGTTTAATTAATTTATTGATGCACAAAACATACTAACATACTAAATTAAACTAAATGGAATACAATGCCGTGTATGGAATGTAGCAAAATGTCCTTATTGCAGAGAATCAGATTTCCTGTAACATACACAACATGTCTTTAATATAATAATGCATATGTGTTCTCTTTGGCTCTTACATGATGCTGCCAGTATGACAGACTTCTTTGAGTAAAATAGCACTAAAAACATAATTAAACTGACTAACAAAATACACACACATTGACTGACTAAGGTAATCAACTACCATGAGATTTTTCCAACATGCTACTCTGCAAATGTATGAAAATAAAATTCTTTAAAAATAGCATTTTTTTCTGCTTTCAAGATGAACACAAAACATCAGTAAACAGGATGGCACGTTGCACCTTTTCCCCATCCACATCATAGGGCATTCATCCCTTCCACAGACTTGTGCGGACAACAGCAATATATCAGCCTCGCTTTACTGTCTGTCAACCTTGTCTGCAAAATAGATAAGATAAGGGGGCTCCATATTAAAGTATAACAGAGAAAGAGATAAAGGAGGAAAACACAAGTCTTTGTGTTAGTGATTTTCAAAGACCAAGACATAGCCTACCTTTAGGGACAAACTTGAGCGAGTGACTGAATATTCAGAATCGTGACATGCCATCCTCAGGCCCATCATTGACAAATTCATGGCCTAGTCCATTACCACACTTGCCACATAGAACCTAAAATATAAACACAAACACAGACACAATGTGTCATATTACAGACGTCTCTCAAGCAGCACACTCTTCAAGTCTTAACAGCCTAGGTTTTATGCGTCTTTGTTCTAATTCACTAGTTCATCCATCTGAAGTCTATACATTGAGCACTGAGCTACATGAGCACAAATAAGCAATAAGCACATTTGTCTTGTTAGCTGGCCTTGGTCCTGGGATGCCTATAGTGTTCATTGCATCAGAGTAATGTCCACTGACACCCCTTATGGAAAACAGAATGTTATAGAGCTCTGTTCTAGAATCTTTGGTTTGGGTTAAGCCACTAGTAAAAAGGGAGAACGGAGAGGTAGTAGAATACTTTGGAATGCAAGAGCTTGAGAGAATGAGTGATGGCTGTCAATCATCCCTATGTTTTTTACATAATTTAAAAAAACAATTTGAATGAAAATTACCTATATTAATACAACAGGTCTAATAAAACACACACACTGTGACATTTTACCTTGAAGGCTGTGAGACTCTCCATGTGTTTAGTCACACTGTCCTCACGGATTGTTTCTGTGAAGGCAGGCCATGGTGAAGAGTGGGCATATTTAGATCTACTATTAAACAAAGGATGGTCACACTGAGAGCAGACGTACATTCCTGTGAGAGGGAAAAGAAAGCAAAAGCTCACTGTTAGGTAACGATTACACGTTGATTAGGTAACTTTTGTCTTCAGTGCCACCACCACCACACATCACTGACAAGCTGGCTGAATAGTATTTTAAATGCATATTCTCAGCAGCAATTATGTTACTTCTAGTGCACAGGTGGGCAAGTGAGCCAACGTTTGGCTCTGTCAATATGCAAGACACGCATTTATAAACTGTCTTAAGTCGTCACTAGGTAAAATCTAGCTGTTAGCTAACACTGAAGTTACTTAATAACGTTTAACGTTAGCACGTAGCTTAGAAGAAATAGCCATCTAGCAAATGTAAGGCCTATTGCTTCTTGGTTGTTGTCATGTCAGTGGATTATACATACCTGACTTGAAATGATCCTTGTAATGTTCTTTGCCAAAAAACGAGCAAAAAGACATCTTGGCGTTTCTTTATTTGTACGTTATAACAGTGTACACACTACCGACAAGCGAAATGCATTAGAGACTACAACATCCGGTCACCTGATTGGTCTTTAATATTTCTCTAGTGAAGGAAACGCTGGTGTTCGGCACACTACTGCCCCTACTGGGGTGGAGTGGACAGAAAAGTCAGTCAAAAAGACTAGTGAGTTCATGCTTATCAAATAGAGTAAAAACTAATAGCAAATCAGAAGAAAATGTAAGAATACAATTAAATTAATCATTGCAGCAATATGTGCTAGAGTGAAGTTACTTTGTCATAGAGCAAAAACACCATAATACACATTTATCACACATTACAATGTCCAGCATTCCCAGACCCTCAAGGATCCCAAAGACTGGTATCGATTTATGCTGCTTTCATATCCCAGAGTAAACTCAGTGGCTTCCTGAGTGTCACCAGTGTATTGTTTCCTATCAAATTTCCCTGCCATCAAGTGTTTTTCTTTCTTCAGTTGCAGCCTGCTTGGTGCAAAACCATCTGTCTCAGATGTAAAAACTCCCCCCCTGCTTCCTGAATCTCTCGCCTCTCTTGATTACACTGTTTAAATCTAGAATGTAAATACCCTGAGTCGTTCACATTCTGACAGCAGAATGGACAGCTTCTTCATGCAAGAACATACAGTATAATAATGCTACTCTATCATGCACATGGTGATGTGGTAATGGGGATGTCTTGCAATGTGTATTAGGCCTAGCCTATATGCATTAGAACACGCACACACACACACACACACAGGTATGCATGCACTCATGCACACAAATCTAAAATTTATTATCATTTTCAGGTTGACAAGAAATTATCAGTGCTCTGATGGCAAACAGGAAAAGATGTCAGTTATACAGCTGATTGATATTATTTTTTATTTGTTTATATAAAATGGATCCTTGTGTTACTTTGTAACATTCCATGTACAAACACAATATTCTTTCAGTGAGTACCTCATCATTTTTTTACTCAAACTGCAGCATGATAATTGAGATACGATGTGTCATGGTCTGTCAGATTATCTGAACTGATGGAACTACTGTATGGTCAATGCACAATTAGAAAGCATGCAACTTCCCATTGAAACTGATATAAACATTCAACTGTGGAGTTTGATCAAATGAGACAATCTCAAAGGCAATGGTAAAGCTTTGTCAGGGAACACTTGTAACACACTGTAAAAAGATGTGGAGTGGAATATATTTTATAAAAGGCTGTACACAGTGTGCAATATCTCATAATTCGCAATATATTGTTATACAGTTTAAAGTTACAAAAAAGTTCTTAATGATGCTGCAGCAATAGGATTGTCCATCACTCGTACTTGCAGAAATTCTTCAGTATCTCAGGAAGCTCCAGCCAGTCCAACGCCATTCTGTGAACAATATTTTTCTGAATGGCCTGCCGACAGAGTGTTTGCAATGATGCAACTGCATAGGGGCAGGGTTGTGGATGAGGGGACAAAACAAACAGGGACATATTTAGAGAACAGCTGAACAGTATAATCAAATATTTCAGATTATAAAACAAAAGGTTTTACTTACAGCCATATTCCACCTGTACAATGCGGACACACTTGGTAGCAGCAAACACATCCACAACTGCATAAAGAGGCTGACTTGTGGGTATCCTCTTGGCCGAGGCCCCCATGTCCTCACCATTGATGACTATGTGCATGTCAGCGAAACCTGGCTCTCTGGGGACGTAGACTACACCAATGCGGCTGCGGCGAGCTGTGGGAGGTAGTGCATTCAGCTTGTACAGGTCGTCCAGGATGTGGCTGTACCTGCCGGGGCGACTGCGGCCGACGAGTTTATCCATGGGGATGTACATCTTCTCGATGCACAAGTGGGGGCTGGTGAAAAACACCTTGGGTCTGCTGAGTTCTTCTTCCTGCTCGGGTTCGCCCCTCCCCAGCCTGTGGCCCCCTGCTAGGTGGTCACCTGCAGGCTCCGCCGGTGGCTGCTCCTCAACAACCCTATTGTGGTTCCTAGTGATGGCAAACACCCAGCTTTTTCCCAGGTCCATCAGATCAGGAAGAGAGTACTCTGGTACCGTCTCCAGGTTTCGAGGGTCATGTGCTGTAAGTCCAATCCGAAGATGGCCGCACCAGCCCAGTTCCTTGTCCTCAATCTCCACCAGGAATATTTCCCCTGGATTCAAGGGATTTTTGCTGAAGCACAGCCCGTTAGCAAAACTTTCAACACGAGTTGCCCTCGTCCCAGAGGGATCCAATTGTACATTTGTGCCATGGACGGGGTGGAACTCCATAAACTTATCCAAAACACCCGCCATGTCTGAAGGAACTGTTCCCTGGATGTGAAGAAAAGCTTTGCTAAGTCTACTTAGCTATACTGGTTAGCATGCCTAATGCCTAATTGAACAATACCACATTCCAAATGAACAAAAAGTAGAAAACAATACACTGTAGCATATGAAGTTGGCCTCTGTATTTACAAGTCCAGTTAGAAAGTGTGACAGAAAGCTAAGCAGTCCCAGTCTCTTACTCTCTAACGCCAGGCAGAGAGAAGTTTCTAGTGACACATGTGTCTATTTATATGCAGGAGTTGGTGTCAGTGGCTGCTTTAAAAAGATGCCAAGGTATGCAAAGGGGAGATAGAGATTAATGGGAGGAGCTTTGGCCTCTAGAAAAGTTGGGCCCTCCCTCAGGATCTATGAGTCCACTGTCCACTAATTTTGGCAGCATGCTTGCAAAACAGTGATTTTACTGGATGCCTCACTAAGAAATTGTTGTGGCGTTTGGTGTGCGTGGTCACTCTGCTCTGACAGTTTAGGTTTTGAACAATAGTGTTATTGCAATAATATAGCATTACTATAATATTCTCAGATGCTCCTTCAATTAAGACAGTTAATTTGCTGAGTTATGAAATCATTTTGCTTTGTTTTGTTTTGCTTTGTTTTTTAGATACAAAATGCATTTACTGTATTGCAAACAATGAACATTTCTCTGGAGCTATATGAGTTGCCCTGAACACTGTTTTCCATTTTTTGATGTAGTGTCTAATGACGGCTCAGTAGTGTTTAATTTTGACTGCTTTGTGAGATGATCTGAAGACCATCTGTTATGAGGCAAAGGTTTTGGGAATGTATTTTGGGATTTGTGTTCACAGTTTTGAGAAAAGGGTGGCAGATTTCAAAAATGTGTTTTAGCAATTGTGGAAAACTGTAAGACAGTTTCATCGTCACTCCTGTAAGGATCATTTTGTGCTTTAGAGGCTGTATGATTCGTTAAATTCCTCAGCTGATCTCGGCACAGAGCTTTGTTGTGAGTGTCTGCCACTGCCTTTCAGACCACAGTAACAACATGGTCTATTTGAACTCCTCTTGTCAGCTAACAAGGGACCAGTTTAGGGCCGCTGACAAATGAATAATGCATCGAATGCATGCTGTCGTTCAAAATAAAGTTAATTTCCCCCATGGACCTGGAGACAGTCTTCCTCTAGGCCATCCTGCTTTCACTGTACCAGGCATGCCCTGAACTGAAGTGCTGACTCCTGCAAGAGGCTAAGTGTACAGTACAAGCTTAAGCAAAAAATGCTGATGAGGATGGGCTGGCTGGAGGTTGAATTGGACACACCACTACATGTGGGAGAGGAAAAATAAATATAATGGAGCCAGGAGTTTTAAATGCATGTATGGGTATAAGGGCAATGATGTAATGCATCTAAATACTATTTTTGCATCCACATAACATGGGCAAAATTTCCACATCTCAAGATGAAGGTTATATGAAACTGCAGAATAATTTCTGGAAGAATAATCTGGAAATCAATATGGCCAATGAGGAATAGGTTTTATATCTGAGCTATTGCATTGATTAACATATTTAACACATCAAACAATTGTATGGAGAGGCAAAAGGTCAGTCTCAGTCAGTCATCCTTGAATGTGTGTGTGTGTGTGAGAGAGAGAGAGAGAGAGAGAGAGAGAGAGGTTGGGGCTAGGATGTTTAATCTGGATTAAAGTGGACCGCAGCCATCCTCTCCATAATCAGATTGGTGCGCTGATGTTCGCTAAATCACATCTGGATGAAGGCAGCAAGAGGGAGGTGTCGAACTATTTTCGGGTGCGCATCTCCATGGCAATATTATAACCATATCCCGATGTCATTCGTTCCCACCTCCAAACTGTTCAAAGTCAGCGAATTTCATTTCATCCGTTTTACGCGTCGTGAAAGAGTCAAGCTTGGTTCCGGTGACATGTGCACAGCTGTACAGCACCCAGGGGTACTCTATCGTGCATAGCGTGTGCGCTTCCTTGCAGATGACAGCAAAGCCAGCGATTACTAGTACTTCAAAGAACATGTGCGAAGGCACCGAATGGAATGTGCGTGTTGCAGTGCCGTTAGCTTTCTGAACTCAGAATATAAGGATGTAGCAAAATGTCACCTAGACTCTACACGAACAAATGTTTTGGTTGACAGAAAACCACAATAGATGCTGCCGGGATACTGTACATCCCATTCGTTTTTTTCTCACCGTTTTTGACAGTAGTCACGCAGAAACTTTCTGGACCAGGGGGGGAAATCAAATCATCGCACCGTTTTTGATTCCCGAGAAGTCGTGTCAGTCCCTGCTCCCTGCTGAATATTACTTGGTGAGTGGCTCTGTATTTTGAAAACATTGTCGCCTTTTAATAATTCCTTATTATTCCTATATTAGATAGTTCCAGGACAGTGAAAATGTTGCCATGATTTAGATGTGTGCAACACATCATGATAGCCATATTAGCCTACATCCATATTACTGAAAGTATGCATATGTAAATAGCACGTGTGTGGGGGCGTGCGCGCGCTCCTCTGATGACATAAATATCAGCGTTAGCGCGGCTGACAATACAAGTCTGCTTGAAGAGATTTCATATATCAGAAGATTATCCACCTTAATATTTTGTCAGCCTCGGCTCTAACTGTCCTAAAAGCCCCGTCAGTCCACAAGATGCAGAATAGTTAATCTGCATGACTGGCGCGGGCTGCCTGTTTGCAAGGCCCCTCTCTCTAAGCCCAGCACACTGAAGGATCGAGAGAGCCCATCACTTCACAAGAGGAATAATGCCAGCAGAACACATGTGCAGGCAGAAACATCTGCTTGCTTATGCCCCGAGGGTACACTGCACAGAGAGCAGGGGGCATTCACATGCTGCTAATTATTCAGTAGTACAGGAGGTATGCTCAGCTTGTGCCATTTCTGTCATTCTGGCACTTAAGAAACAGTGAGTTATTGGGAAAATAGGCTACAGTACTCTAGCACTCTGGGCACTGAAATAGTCAGTAAGTAAGCGCTTACTAAAAGTGACATAAAATGCAACCTTTCACATTATACCAATGAGGTTTCTAGAGCCTGGGGATATCTCTTGTATTCTGTTTTGTTTTGTGTTTTCTCACAAATGTTTCCTTTTATAACTATACATCATTTCCTTTTTAGAATCCCTGTGACAATTACACTTGCATTCGTTTTTATAGTTTTCTGAAATGGACATTGCTTGCCATGGCAGTATGAAATGTCAGATTGTAACCTTTGATACCAAGAATTTCTTTTTATTACCTCTATATCATTATAGAGCAGGGGTGGGCAAGGGGATCCGGCCCGCCAAGCACTTTCATCCGGCCCGCCGAGCATTTCATTTAGTTATCAGGCTGCTCGCTATTTTTTTCCTGCGATAGAGACGACGTTGGTTAGCTTTACTGCAAACTGCTTTTCACTCTCCTTAGATAACGTTTACAATGTCAATGTCAAAACATCATGTTAAATAGAGATAACATCATGTTAAACTAAGTTAACTCTTAGTTTAGAGAGAGAGAGAACTAGAGCCGCAGGTTCCAGCTGGCTTGTGATTGTTGATAATTGATATTTCCTTCTTATAAGAAAGTTTTAAAAGGAAATCATGAAGGCAACAGTAGTTCCCACTACTGACCATTTAAAAACTGTGAGAGGGCCCAGCCGTAGGTATAGCGGAGCAGGCAGAAGATCATTGAGAAATAAACGTGAATTAAAGCGACTGTCTTAAAGCGACAGTGCACAATTTATACATTTGTTAAACAGCATAAAATTAGAAGTATTTTTAAGCAATGAATATTTTAAAACAAATAATTTTCATACTAAATTATAGGTTATAAAAAATGTCTTTTTTTTTATCGTCGTGTCGCGGGGGGGTTTGTTGTGCGACCCAATGTGGCCCTTGATGTGGCCCTTGTTGCCCACCCCTGTTATAGAGCATGACAACTTTGTTCAAGGCATATTCATAATGTCTTCTCCCTGCTGTTGCCTAGTGAATCATACCATTTATGCTCTAAGATGCTGGCAAGTTTACTCTCCTGAATTGTTGTGCATCATTTCTGTAGAGAGGGTGAAAACTTCGAAAATAGTTCCAAAATAGTCATTCAATGCCTTCAGTACCCAGATAAGATACACTAGGCCTCAAAATATTGACACCAAACACACCAATGTTGGACAAGTTGTTGTGTGGCCTGCTTAGAAACACACCAGCAAAATAATTTTGTCACAGTGTCTGCCATTACATACTGCAAAGGAGATTATTTTCAAGAAAAAGGAGGGTTTATGCTCTGACTGTTGTCCTATCCCAGGTCTGTCTACATCCCAGAGACATCACAGGTCAGCTGCCGCCGTGTTTGGACAGCTGTTGTTCATCTCCACTTTTGGCACCAACAAGCTCCACATGTGATGGCAGCCTGAGCATGTTTGTGAGTATCTGTAGAGTTGGGTCTAATGCTGTCTGCCATTCTTAATATCTCGCCAGACCATTTTGGAGGGAGAGGAAGGATTAGAGAGGATCCACCAGCTGCTGTTGAATTGGTCAAATTTGTGTCAGGCTGTTACGTAATGCCAGTGTGTGGTCCTTAACTCACTTTGAAATACAGTCTTTGACCCAGAAAAAGGTGGGGATGCTCTCCTCTCTAAGCGAGAATCTAGAGGTGCTATAGAGATGTTCATCGATTTCCCAAACATTGTGCCACAAGGCAGCTGTGCTTGTGACTCAGAAACCCTCTTAGAATAATATACTTTCTGTTAAAGTTTCAGATGTTCTGTCAGGCATCACAGGCTTATGAAAACATAGACCTGTAAATATTAATGACAAGAGCGTTGCCTCATTCTGCTTATTATGTAACCTTGTCTATCTATGCTGTGCAACAATGGATCAATAGGTATCAGTAACTCCAGCATGAATTTAAAAGCAGAATCTGTCCTTGTGAAGGATCACTGTGAAAGAGAAGCCCTGTGGCTGTGAGTCTCAAGGGTGAGAGATGGCAGTGCAGTGTGTGTGAAGCTTATGAAAGAACTCTGGGTGTCACGATGATCAAAAATGTCATTCCAAAGCAAAAAACCTCCGCTGAGGATGAATTCTAGATATTTTGGCAGAGCATGTTGCATGTAAAGCAAGCTCAGTGGCCCACACATACACACTGTTACTTATGGGAGGTATGGTAGGTATCTCTTGTCCTTAGCAACAAATCTATCTTTTGAGCTTATATTCTGGCAGCAAGCTATTGAAATTAAGTCAGAGCTCTGCCCTACTTTTGCGATCATTTAAGAAGAACATTCCCCTGCTCTATTTTTGAGCATGGTGCGCCCACACTTATCACGTCTGACAGCAGGGGCAGAAATCTTTTGTTCACACATGAGAGTGCTCAGTAAATATTAAGGCTTAAGTAATTACCACATAGCAATCAGCGCTCACCCCGCACAATCGCCCCGCAGAGGTCCCTAATGGAGAAAGATTACAGTAGCACTAATAAATGTCTTTCTTTCACGTCAACGCTTTCTTGATGTCTCTCAGGGTGATGTAACTCAGTGTGTTTTCTATCTCCTTGAATTTAACCGTAGAGAGTCTAGAGTGCCTTCTGCTATGTGAAGATAAGATATGGCGGAGACCGTAGGAAATGACAGAGGACTCAAAAATCCACTGGGGCACCAGATTCCAAGGCTCTGCCCACCTCCTCCTCCACCTCCTCCTCCTCCTCCTCCTCCTCCAGGGGCTCAGGGTGCGGCGAAAAGGGGGATTCTGATCCAGCTGACTGGCACTGAGGGCGAGTGGGACAGCCTGGATGACAACGAGCTGATCTTTAGCCTGGAGCGAGACCAGGACGGAACCAGTGGCCCTCTGCCCAAGCAGCGGTCCTGTCCCGACGAGGACGACTGGGGACTGCGCTCGCCGGCGTTCCACGTGCCGCTCTCGCCCTCCTCACCGGGCTCCCTGGCGGACATCTCCTCCTCCCTGCCCAGCTTCCTCTCACCTGGACATGCCTCACCCACGCACAGGCCCCTGGCCAACCTGGTCAAGTCACTGTCCACCGAGCTTGAGCTCAAGGAGACCTCGTCGTCGACGTCGTCCCTCAAGCCGCGGCCCTTCCTCAGCCTGGTCAAGTCCATCTCCACCGAGATCTCCCGCAGCGAGCCGGAGGTCTCCCAGTCCCGGTCCGACTCGCGGCTCAACCTGCACCTGCTCCGGCAGCTGACCCAGTCCAAAGACTCCCGCACTGCGCCGCCCTCCCCGGTCAACCTCTCCCCCACTGGAGAGCCCAAATCGGGCTTCTTCAAGACCGAGCTGGAGGACACCCGGAGAAAGCTCCATGAGGCCATGCAGGAACCACTCAGCATGTTCAGCAAGATCATGGGCGATGACAGCAGCTTGTCCGGCAGCCCCAAGCACCACCGGACGACCAGTTCCTTGGACTCCCCTAGCCATAAAGGCTTCTACGCAGTCATCGGCAGATCCACTGGGGATTTGACCACAACGGACTCCCAGGCTAGGAGCTCCAAGCAGTCAGAGGGGGACTTCAACCTGCCTATCTGCAACTGGCCTGTCAAGCACGCTAAGAGGAAGAGGTCCTGCTGCTCCCATGGGCACCCTGGGCGACTGAAGGACCTCAGCCCCTCTCTGGAGCTTTGCCCCCATGCTGGTGGGATCATGCAGGTCATGGGGGTGCCAGGGAGCCACCAGACCACTACGGTGCCAGCCACAGGGCTCTACTTCCTGGCTGCCCTGTTTTACTGCTACTTCATCCTGCCTTTGACCACATACATGTCAGGTCTCTGCCTCGGCCTGATCTTTGGCTTTATGCTCGGACTTGTGCTCATCCGCCTGGGCATGACTAGACAGACCATTCCACCTTACACACGCAGTGCAAACCAAATCGACTACAGTCATCCAACTGACCTTCAAGGTGATCCACCCTGCTTAAAGGTGAGTCTGGTCGGTGTAGGTGGTCATCAAGTTTAAACTGCCAATAAAACATTAATGTAAGCAATTCGTCTTACATTTTATACTATTCTGTCTAGCTTGCAGAGAGAGTATATATATGACAACTTATTTTTTTACACGTCACTCTCAAATGTTTTTAAGTTGCACAATATTGTAGAAAGATCATTGCACAGGACATTGGTTAGAATAAAGCCCATCTTCTTCTTTCTGCTGTTTTTCTGGGGGAATCTAATGTTTTTTTGCAGCTCCAACTGGACAAGCTGCAATTACTGTCTGCGCTTTTTAACAGATACTCCAAGGCCACCATTATTGTGTCCCTTGTGCTGTTCGCTCAGTCAGACAAAACCTTATGTGGCTCTGCAGACTCCTACAGACTGTTGATTCAGTACACCGTCTCCTTTAAAACCTATTGTTCCTTTCTCATGTAAAGGCTCAAGAGTCCCTTCTCATGACAAAGTCCATTCAGAGTCGGACTGAGAACTGAAGAGCTGCTTTATGAGCCCAGATCACAGCGAGGCAAGGCTGATTTGAGAACAGCCGCAGCACGCCCACGTTTAATCAGTGGCTACCGAGCTTGTTAGTTGTGCTGTCTGAATCACTGACCTTGCCGTGGTCATGCATTTCACAGCTGCATGAGCGACGGCGCTAGCTCGATTATTTGCTGGGATGACTGAATCCAAGGCCCCTCTAGTCTCTGCCCTTTAGGACTGGGTGAACGACAGGGCCAGTCTGGTAGCGCCGAGTCGATCTAAACTCATGACTCCCATGATGCATCTGGGTTGCCTCTCAGGGCTGGATGAACGAGATGTACACCTACGACCCGGACTACTACCACCCGTCCCTCACACACTCCGTCTACGTGTCGCTGGAGGGCCAGGGCCTGAGGTTGGACTACCCCCGCCAGAGCATCAAGCGTCGGGCCACCTTTGACGAGCAGCCCCAGGAGTCCACTTTTGTCCGCTCACGCAAGGTCCAGCTAGCTGGCAGCAAGGTCTGTCTTTAGATCTTATGTTGAAAGAAATATGCATTACATACATATACATCAAAGCAGAGGAATATGAACATTAAAGAGAGTTATCCACATTGAGGGATCATCATTTTATTTTCTCTATTTTCTTTATTTCTTTCAACCCATTCCAAACATCTGTGAATGAACTGATGAGAGCTCTTTTCTGAGATGAAAGCATTGTGCGTTTCTGTCTGCTGTGTGTGCCGTGTTAATGATGGCTGCTTGCTTGTTTGGGGTGGGGGTTATGTGTGTGTGTGTGTGTGTGTGTGTGTGTCACAGGTGTTCCTGCTTCCGGCCGCTCTGGCACGCAAGCGGGTGTGGAATCCAAAGTACCCCATCTGCATCACGCTGGCCGAGGGCGAGCAGCCTGTGACGGAGGAGCTGAGGGACGAGGCCCAGGCAGGAGGTGGAGGTGTGGGCGGAGGAGGGGGGGAACAACAGCAGCATCAGCACCACAGACAGGACCGGCCTGTCACGCTCACAGCGGCAGCCAAACCCAGACCCGGCCATCACGCGGTCACGCTGTGCCTATTCGGCCGGACGGGACGCGAGAAGGAGGAGTGGTTCCATCAGCTCCAGGCGGCGGCCTCCAGGGCTGACCATCAGGACAGGCTGAGCAGATGCGGCTCCAGATCCGGTACGGCCTTCACTAGTCATTAAATAGCCCATAGCAGTTGGCCAATCAGGTCCCACATCTGCACCTCAGAATATGAATAGCCCTCTGGTCAGAACAGAGTTGTAAACTTTGTATTTTTATTTTATTGTCATCTGTCGCTTGCTCAAGAAAAGGCCAGTTGAGCTTGCTGGAAAAAGGTTATTGCAAAATATAGAGCTTGGTGACAGGTAGCTCTATGCATACTTTAATGTTTTTGTGTGACAGGCTCCTTGTGATAAATAAATGTCAGTATTACTTGACAAATAGCTTTGCCCAGTCAGTGCCGCTTTCAAAAATGTCACATCCAGAATCATCTCCAGAAATATCACATTGACTTGACACTTCTGTCAGGTCTCTGTCTTTATACATCATATTGCTGTCATTAGTAGCCCAACTCTTTCCTGATGCCCTGGGGTCTGGTGTGTGTGTGTGTGTGTGTGTGTGTGTGTGTGTGTGTGTGTGTGCGCATAATATGTGTGTGTGTCTGTATGTGCGTGAGCACATATGGACATGCGCGCGTGCGTGTGTGTGTGTGTGTGTGTGCGTGCGTGGTGTGTGTGTGTCGTGTGTGTGTGTGTGTGTGTGTGTGTGTGTGTGTGTGTGTGTGTGTGTGTTCCTGCAGACGTGTCCGTGCCTCACATGGAGAGCCCCGGCAGCCCGGTGCAGTCGAGCCGCGTGTCCAGCCGGGGGAGCACCGAGGACCTGGCCTCCGTGCTGCTGGCCAGCAGGGTGCGCGGCAACATCCTGCTGCAGGACTACACCTCCTACATGGGCACGCTCCTCAGGTCCCAGGGCCCCAGCCCTGCAGCCAGCCCCGGGCCCAGCAGCACCCAGGCCAGCCCCACAGAGAAGGTACTGCATGGGGATGGGCTAACCTGGGGAGTACAGTATGTGCACAGGCATATATGGGGGTATTTTAAGTTAAGTTAAGTTAAGTTGTCCTGAAGGAAATTAGTCCTCCTCTGCATTTAACCCCCCCCCACACACACACACACACACACACACACACATACACACTAGGAGCACATTGTTTTATTAAGACAAGTGTAATTGCATGTAATTGCACTGTATAATGGTTTCAGCTTTTGACAACTGTATAATGGTGTTTTTGATTTGGTAGTTTCATAAATATAAATATGTAAAATGTTAAATAAATGGTATTATTTTATTCAGACTGCCCAGTGCAAGAGGTTCTTTGTGAAATGACAGTCTTTGAACCGCAGACTGTTCTGTATGAGTTGAACCAGCAAAAAAAAAAAGGTAATGAATTATAAAAGGGAAATTGGCTTACTGCGAGGGTGGCAGGTCGTCTCATTCTGACGTTCAGGAACATGCAGTGCTGCCAAGCGGGCCAGTTACGGAGTTAATGAAGCTCGTTTGAGCAGCTGCTGCTTTATGCGCTGCCCAGCGTCCCTTTGCCATAATCTGAAGCCCACAGGACCACAAGGGATGGAGCAGAACCCATTAAAAAAAAGTCCTGTGACTGCATAACCAGAGCTTGCGCGTGTGTCTGATCCCAGGTCAGATAGAAGTGGACAGGAGCCATCTCACCCCCATACTGCTGCTTCTCCCTAAACAGGACGCGTGCTGTCACATGGATATCCCTCCTGCCTGGATCAATGCCCTGATTGGCCGGATCTTTTGGGACTTCCTGCGGGAAAAGTACTGGACTGACATGGTCTCACGCAAGATTCAGAAGAAGCTGAGTAAAATAAGGGTGAGTGAGCGGCAGCAGCGTGGTGCATTGTGGGTAAAGTCACATTAGAAACCTCACATGGCCATTGGTATTATAGACCTCAGAAGTTTGCCTACAAAAAGGAACCAAAGCTGACATCTTTGCCCATATAAGGAAATCTGCTTGAAAAGCAACTACTTATGGCAAGTTGCATTGCAAGTTAGCTCTGGGGTAGCAAATATTTAAATGTGCCGTCTTAGCGTACTGAAGATCACAGTATCCACTAGAAGGCAGAGGAAAAAAAATTATGCACTTCAGACTTCTTCGTCCCCGCGAGAGTTAAACGATAATTAAAAATCCCAAGTCGCAAGATACCGGATCTCAAAGATGGCAGGTTTTTTGTAGGCGAACTTCAGAGGTCTATTATTGCCAGTAATACAAAATGTCTTGAATTGTCTCTTGAATTGACCCTTGGCAGATTATGGGCAGTTTTTACAAATACAGCATCTTATGCAACGGCTGCTTTTTACATAATCATTTATAATGATCCAAACTGAAATTGCAATTTTCTGTTTGGCGGATTGACTATCCTGATGTAATGCATTTATTTCAGTAACTTCCTATACCTAAAAGCTACCAACATAAATCCAACAGTATTTGTTCCAGATGCAAATAATGTATGAATTTTTAATAATGATGTGAATGATTGATGTGAATGTGAATTTTTAATGGTAGTTTCTTTTGTGTGTGTGTGTGTGTGTGTGTGTGTGTGTGTGTGTGTGTGTGTGTGTGTGTGTGTGTGTGTGTGTGTGTGAGTCTGTGTCTGTGTCTGTGTATTTGTGTGTGTGTGTGTGTGTGTGTGTGTGTGTGTCTGTGTCTGTGTCTGTGTCTGTGTATTTGTGTGCATGTGTGTGTGTGTGTGTGTGTGTCTGTGTGTGTGTCTGTGTCTGTGTCTGTGTATTTGTGTGCATGTGTGTGTATGCCCAGTTGCCTTACTTCATGAATGAGCTGACTCTTACTGAGCTGGACATGGGCTCCTGCATGCCTCAGATTATCAACACGTACGAGCCCCGCTTCAACAGCCGAGGTAAGTCTGGATGAGTCGCTCCACTCCACGCCGTGCCGTGAGCTGCGTTGTGCGCCGTGCGTTATCCCGCGCGATGCACTGCTGCGTGGTGTGTTATTCAGTGTTGTTGTGCGCAGGTCTTTTCGAAAGATCCGATTAGATCTTCCATCTCAGAGGAGTGATGGCCCGGCTGCTGCTTATGTTTGCTGATGTGAATGCCCCCGGGCAGCCATGGGATCAGATATTATCCCACTGTAATCTCAGCACGCATAATGCAGCTGTGGCAGTCACTCTTGTGCGTGTGCGTGTGTATTTGTGTTTGTGAGTGTGTGTGTGTGTGTGTGTGTGTGCGTGTTTGTGCGTGCATGCGTGTGTGTGCGTGTTTGTTAAAATGTGACTTTTATCTCCATTTTATGTATGGATCAATGCTTCTGTTCACCATTTATATGAGGGCATGTTTGCTAGTGTGCATGTGTGTGTGTGTGTGTGTTTGTAAGAAAATAAGCGAGAAAGAGAGAGAGATAGAGAGAAAGAGAGAGAGACAGAAAGAAAAGTGGGACACAGAGAGAAAGGGAGGGTTGCGTCTGATCACTGGACACATTGGTGACCGCTGTTTAGACGGGCAGCCTAAGAGCTTAGGCCAGATTCTGGGTATGAGTGGCGGTGACTGCAGACGTCTGATTTTCTGAGTTCACTGACAGTCCAGATGCACACATCCACTCGTGTAGTCTCTGACGCACATCCATACACATGCGTACACACACAGCTACATACACACTCCCTAATCAGACCTCATCCCATTTGCAGATTTGCCACACTGGTTATCAGACGTTGAGGGAATTATAATCTGCTGTAATTTACCGTAATTGAGGATGCCCAAATCCTCAAACGCTCGTCGTAATCCCCCTGAAATATCACTCAGATTAGTAGCCCTGCTGTCATTGTCTTGGGCTAATTGGTTCACTTCGTCAGTTCACTTTTTCTTACAGACATCCATAAAACACTCCACGAGACTTTGTTCATTATTAAAAAATGCTCAAGCAGTAATTGTCACATCATAATGCGGAACTCTCGGTTCGCGAACATTCTATTCTCTTATTTGTGACCGTACGCCTCAACATGCTCAAGCAGGATGCTGTGTGTCGCTTGAGGCCTTTTCTCGACAGCAAACAAATCCTGGAATGCATGTAATATGTGAGAGCAATTTCATTGAGTGAAGTCCATGTGACACAGGCGGGAACAATGGGATGGACAGAAGGTTCAAAGGTCTGGAGCGAGTGCGCAGGCACAACAGAGCCACTGTGAATCCCTTGTCATAGGATAAATCCATTTAAAATACATTAGGATCCCAAGAGATTTCCCAACCAATCCGGCCGCAGTGTCAGGGCAGATATTGGTTTTATGAAAAGCGATAGGACATTCTATAGGAATGAATAATCCTGCTGAGCCCTGTGTTGCTGTGTTACTGAGGCATTTGTTAGATGTGTGTGTGTGTGTGTGTGTGTGTGTGTGTGTGTGTGTATGTGTGTGTGTGTGTGTGTGTGTGTGTGTGTGTGTGTGTGTGTGTACAGTGTGGTTGTGTGTGTGTGTCTGTGTCTATAGTATAGTGTATCTTTACTTTCTCATGTGGAAATATATCCATGTCTTCTTTGTTCCTCAGGTTTATGGCTGGAGCTGGACATGGAATACACAGGGACTCTGCAGATGACCCTGGAGACCAAGATCAACCTGTCCAAGCTGGGCAAGGACAGCCTGGAGCCCGACCGCGTGGTGGAGACAGCACGAGCAGGGTGAGGGAGCCAGAGAGCATGGTCCTCTGGGGATCCATCAGGGGCGGCGAAGGCAGGACTGGGCCTTGGGAGGTGGAGCAGTTATCTGACTGGGACTCATCGCACAAGTCTGCCTCCTGCTGGTTGTGCATTGAATCGTCCTTGAGCAAGCCAGATGATACATAGATAGATACTTTATTGATCCCCAAGGGGAAATTCAAGGTCTCAGTAGCATACAGACATCACACACAACATGCACTTACAGCAGAAAAACAGGCGGTGAAGGCAGGACTGGGCCTCGGGAGGTGGAGCAGTTATCTGACTGGGACTCATCGCACAAGTCTGCCTCCTGCTGGTTGTGCATTGAATCGTCCTTGAGCAAGCCAGATGATACATAGATAGATACTTTATTCATCCCCAAGGGGAAATTCAAGGTCTCAATAGCATACAGACATCACACACAACATGCACTTACAGCAGAAAAAGTAATATAAGTATATAAATATAAAAAAAACTCCACTGCACAATCGAGACAGTAGAAGATAAAAAATACTAAATACTAAATATACTAAAAAAACTAAATCAAATATCCACATAGTGTGCTTAAGGATGATCAAGCATGAGGCGCTTGCAGTGAATGGGCAGGGACTGAGCCTGTAGTTCCTTATGCATGGTAAAGTGCTCTATGAGAGTGAGTGTCATGGTGATGGTGCAAATAAGTAAGTCCAACAGTGCAACAGTGCAAGAATAAAGTATAGAGACCAGCATTAAAATAAATATGGACATATAAGAGAATAATGTAGACAAGTAATATAAAAACTATATCAGTGCAAGAATAGGTTGAAGTAATAGAGTAACAGCCATTGGTCAAGTATTAAATAAAAAGTATTAGGTATTAAGTACGGCCACAATCCGGTCTGTGGGAGGGAGGAAGGGGTTGTGCATATGTGCTAATATAGCATGTAAACAGTGTAGCAGTAAAACAGTAGGCTAGTGGACAGTACGTACACAAACATGGAGAAGGTGGAGAGGCAGACAGACAGACTAGTAAACCTTTACAGGAACGGACAGACTTGGCTGTTTGTAGGTGGATGTGACACAGTAAATCTGCTTTGAGTTAATTGACTGACTCAAAGAACTCAAAGTGTCACGATACGGTTCATTTGGCCTTCATGGAATGGAATGTAAATTGTCCGTTTCAGCTACAGCTCATTTGACATGTGGGTTACAGGTATAATTATTAGTTATTGTTTCTATGAACCACTTGGGCTAGTGCTTTGGAATTTTGTCATTCTTCTGTCCTGTTTTTCTAGAAAATCAATTTATTTATTTTACCTGAGGCAGAACACCCGGTGTCTGGGTTGTGGTTTTGTAAGACATGTTGCTAGGATACATTACATGTATTTACGTATGTAGTGTATTGAGGACAATGGGCCCTAATTAGTTTGCATATGGGAGCATGGAGTGTTTGTGCTGAAGGTGTTACCTAAGGAGTTAAACTGATTTTGCCTAGTGATCAAATTGATAGACTTTGTTAGACATAAGAATTTGTTTGTTGCCCATCAAATTAGGATTTAACTGCTTCTAGAGAAAGTTAGATATGTTATTGCATATGAAGTGCTATTAATGTGGACCATGTGGACCAACTAATATTGGCCTTTTGTGTTTCCAATGCATACATGGCCCTTTGTGTGTGTGTGTGTGTGTGTGTGTGTGTGTGTGTGTGTGTGTGTGTGTGTGTGTGTGTGTGTGTGTGTGTGTGTGTGTGTGTGTGTGTGTGTGTGTGTGTGTGTGTGTGTGTGTGTGTGGTACAGCAAGTCCAGGCTGTGTGTTCTGGCTGACAGTGACGAGGAGTCCTCCAGCGCTGGCTCAACTGATGAGGAGGAGGCTCCGCTTCCCGAGCCACAGTGGAACCTGGGTGAGAAGGGGAGTCCGGCCAGCACGGACGGGTAAGAGTCCCCTCACAGGGGAACCTGGGACATGAGGAGAGGGTGAGAAGGGGAGTCCGGCCAGCACGGACGGGTGAGAGTCTTAAACCCTCACGCATAGGGGATGGAATCCAGTTAGACATATTGGGAGTGGGTGAGAAGGGGAGTCCGGCCATTTGAGAGTCTTAAACCCTCTGGGGATGGAATCAGTTAGACATATTGGGAGATGGAAACCCTCACGCATTCATTTCAGCTCTGTCATAGGGGATGGAATCCAGTTAGACATATTGGGAGGAGACGAGAAGGGCATCCTCAACTATGAGAGGCTGATGGGACCTATGCAGCTTATATTTTTCCTTCGGGATGAATAAAGCATTTCTTATCTTCGCTTTTCCCTCTGAAATTGATTGTCAACTCACAATTTGAAATAGTATCTTGAGGCCTGTCATACTTCGGTCAAACTGCCAAAAGATGAGGCACCACGACAAGATGTTCGGCCCTGTCTGAAGAGCCCTGTTTGTGTGCCCTCACCAACAGTGCAGCTTGTTCTCAATAAATTGTCACTGTAGCTCCTATGATTGGAAAATGGTTTGACAGCAGCAGAGGCCAACTCTTCTGGCTTTGATCCTCCATCCTAAATGCAGTGCCAGCTCTCCCCCCTCCAACAGGCAATCCTCCAGCAAAGTGCAGTTAGGGCCCTATTACCATAATGTCCCGTTAGATGTCGCACAGCTCCAAAATGGGGACACCAGAACTTGATGGCCTGAGGTTCTGTCACTATGTTATGCAAATGTGATTGCTGAACTCAGTAGCAATTGAGTTGCTGTGCCCTTGTCTGTTTGTAAAGTAATTGCGTTTTAATGTCCTTCCTTGTTGGTGGGTGTGGTGTAATTTCGTGCGGTTTCTAAATTGCTCTTGTGCCTCTGATCTGTCACTTGAGGACGCCTGATAAGAAGTAATGATGCCTGATTCATCCTCCCCCCTCCCCCTCCTCCTCTCTTGTTTGCAGTGTGGCTGCCAGTGGCAGGACTGGCCGGAGGATTTTGAGATTTGTCGACAAAATCGCTAAGTCTAAGTACTTCCAGAAGGCCACGGAAAATGAGTACATCAAAAAGAAGATTGAGGAGGTGTCCAATACGCCCCTGCTGCTCACCGTCGAGGTCCAGGAGCTGTCTGGGACGCTGGCCGTCAACATCCCGCCTCCCCCCACCGACAGGATTTGGTATGAGCCCGTCAGCCCTAGCCGTTAGCTGTAACAAGTTTAAAAAAAAAAAAAAAAAATGTGTGCATGCATTCATGCGAACAGTGTTGACACATGCAGAACAGGTCAAATGAGAGCAAAGGTGGCGCTTCCCCGTGGCGGAGTGCGTGTGAGGTGTCTCCCATGTCAGGCCAAAACTGTGTAGAATCACGCTTCAGTGGCGGATCATCCTCAGTTAGCATGCCCCACGCTGCAATTAAGAGGATGAACAGGATGAATTAAAGCAGATGAAAGAAAGAGAAAAAGCCCTGCTTTGCATCAAGCCTAGTGTGTGTGTGTGTGTGTGTGTGTGTGTGTGTGTGTGTGTGTGTGTGTGCGTGATTGTGTGTGTGATTGTGTGTGTGTGTGTGTGTGTGTGTGTGTGTGTGTGTGTGTGTGTGTGTGTGTGTGTGTGTGTGTGTGTGTGTGTGTGTGTGTGTGTGTGTGTGTGTGTGTGTGTGTGTGATTGTGTGTGTGTGTGTGTGTGTGTGTGTGTGCCGCGTGTTTGTGTGTGTGTGTGTGTGTGTGTGTGTGTGTGTGTGTGTGTGTGTGTGTGTGTGTGTGTGTGTGCGCGCGTGTTTGTGTAGTGACAGTGGCATATAAGGACAGACAAACAATACGGATTTCAGTATGCAAAGGACACTGTATGCACTTTGAAATAGAAGGGCTGGAAACTGATGCACACTACAAGATCAAAAAATATTCACAACATTATCCATTATTCATTCAGCAGATTCTCTTTTAACGTCTAGTTTGCAGAAATGCCAGATTTGTCTATGATGTAAATAGAATCTAGAAACTTTATTCATCCCAAGGGAAATGTAGGCATCCACTCCCTTATATGGCACATACAGAACAAGACAAAAGTTAGCCATTTTAATGCAGCGTTATCTTATTGATGTGTTGTGTTGGCCTCTGTCCATCTCAGGTACAGCTTCTGTGACCCTCCTCGGCTGGACCTGAGGGTGCGTCCCAAACTGGGCGAACGCGAGGTGACTTTCTGCCACGTGACCGAGTGGATCGAGAAGAAGCTGCAGGACGAGTTTCAGGTTATTGCCCCCGCCCTGCCCCATCCCACCCCATCCATTTAATAAACTCTCCTCCTTCCTGGAAAGCAGAACACCATCCGTGCCCAAATCCTGTTAGAAAGTAAATCATGAAATAAAAAAAAACGCTGGTTCGTGTTCACATATTTTTAGGTCAGAGTTCACTCCAGTTGAACATAAAATAAGAGGATTTGAATGTTCTACCTCCATTTGTGTGATTGCATCATGATTGCTTTACACTTCACTCCCTCTTTGCCTGAACCTCTCTGTCTCTTCCAGAAAGTGTTTGTGCTGCCAAACATGGATGACCTCTACCTGCCTCTCATGCACTCTGGCATGGACCACCCGGCCGGTCCCCAGGACCTCCCTGCTGTCTCGTCTCCACACAACTCCTCCATGGAGTCCATTGAGCGGATTCCCCCGGAGCCCTCAATGGATTGGGAGTAGCGCCTCCCTATGGACGCCCATGGAAATGCAGTGCTTGTCAGTGTTAACATGTTGCAAGTGAAATGCAACCTCACCCCAGCCAGACATGTGGTAGCTGCCAGTGTACTGTGCCCAAATGTGTTGTCTCTTTAGAGCCTGTTGCAGTGTGGCTCATCGTGCCCTAGTTAATGACCACTGTTTAAGCAGGAAAAGCAGTAGCTTACCGAATATCACACAAAGAAGCCCGTGGCTGTCTGACAAGTTTTTTCCTCTGTACCCAATACACATCTGGGTTTTAAAATGAGTGTGAAGAAGAGGAGATTAGAAGCCACAGAAACCATTGCTGTCATTCATGCTTTGTATATTGTGTTGCACAAATTGTTATGTGAATAGACAGGAATGTTTGTACTGTTGGGCTGTCGGTTTGTTGGGTTGGGAAGTGTTTCTGTATAACATGATCAAAACATGATTGACATGATAAATGAGAACTTGGTTGTTACTTTTATGATTAAATTTTAAACTGCATCACTGCTTGTGAAAATATCTTGAAAGATTCCAGAACTTTAGCCAAGATGTTCCACAAAGGTAATTATAGCAATCCGTCTTATGAAAGCACATTTATTGTTATATAAATTGTACACCACATGAAAAAAAAGTTACCTTAATTCAAAAGAATGCTTTACAAGATTGTCTTATTCAAATACCACCCTGTGGTTTTGCTTAGGTGTGTCCTCATCATATCTCACCTAACCAGAGTAGATGCCAATTAGAATGCCCACCCAGCAGAACTGTAACATCTGCAAGTATTTGGAAGATCTTAAACACGCAGTCAGACCTGGATCTGAAAAACACTGAGCAGCTACTGGCAAACGGCAAGAAACTCTCCCAAAAATGGTCCTGCGCAGAAATCCCTTAGCTGAACCTTCTTACGAGCTTTCAGATGCAATGCAACAGCAGCACTGCTGCACTTTAAAAGCCATTATTTCCGATGGCTTGTGCCACGCAACAATGGTTTGTTGCCATATTGAACATTGCTCTGCGGCGAGTGGTGACTACTTCCTCTTTTTTTGTACTGAGGCCAGCGGCCGGCGCAGCCCAAATGGCTCCTTATCTGCAGTGGCCATTAGGAGCTGCTGCTGCTACTGTTGTTGCTGTTGCCGCCGGCGACGCCGCCGCTGTTGCTGCTGCTGGTGGAGCTGGTGCCCTCGCCGGGGCTCTCGTCCTCGTCCTCAGGCTCCTCGCGCTCCTCCAGCACCTCCAGGCTCTCGCAGATGAGGCCCACCTGCCGGCGCATGTGCGCCATGGTGCTCTGCATGCGCGCCATCTTGCGGCGGAGCGCGGCAGCGATGGCCCGCTGGCGGCTGCGCTGCGCCTCGTAGCGCTGCTGCAGCTCGCGGTAGCAGTTGTGCAGCGGCTGCGTGGCGCGGCTCAGCTGCGTGCCGCAGCCCATCGGGCACAGCTGGCTCCAGTTCGGGCAGGCGCCGGTGTGCGAGTCGGCGTCGCGGCGGAGGACGCGAGCTCCGCACCCCGGGTGCGGACAGAGTAGCCACTCGAACGGGCAGGTGGAGCTGTGGAGGTACTCCTCGGAGAGGGGGAAGGTGGCCGTGCAGCCCTGCGGCGTGTTTCGACACTGATGCCAGGGGTGAACGTAGACAAAAAATAAGAGAGAATGAGTTGGCCATTCATGCCACCAAGAATATGATTGTGTTAATGTCACTTGGGTCACCATCCATACAGTACATCTACCTTGACTAATACACAGAGCATGTGACACATGAAGAACATCCCATCATTTGTAACTTTTTATAAATTCTCTTGTTTTCACCTCTTTTTGTAGAAACTCAAAAGATCCTCACCTTGACCTGCAGGCGGCCGATGGCTTTGCTGAGTCTGAACATCACAAACATTAGGTTCTGAGTCACTGGCTTCCTGCAGCAAGGGCATGTTTCCTGTCTGTGCCAGAAAAAATGAGTACTTTACATGAGTCATATTCTTAGACACATTTACAATAAAGTGGATCTTCTACTTTTCCATGATTCAGTGTCACCATCTATCAACACTCAGTATGTGGCACTGACACATCTGTCAACACTCATCATTGGGCGCTGACACATCTGTCAACACTCATCATTGGGCACTGACGCATGTATTAACATTCATTACTTGGCAACTTTCATGTGTTGAGTGGGCTATTACACAAGCTACTTATCTTACTCATCTTACATAGGCTGTCACACATCTTACTCAGAAAATAGCTCTGAAGCAGGAGTTTTCAACCAGTGGTATGTGATGACATTTCTGGTGGACCCTGACCATACATTCAATAATGTAGTTTCACTGTGGGAATCCCTATTTCTAAGTCAGCAGTGATCTTTAGGTTGCTTTCATAGTCAGAATGGTGGTCCCTACATCCTAGGGGATGTCTTGGTGGGATACTTAAAAGAAAGAAAGAAAAAAACCCTCAAAACTGTATGTACCTCTTCAGCCACTGAAGGATGCACCGCTTGCAGAAGATGTGATTGCAGGCCACTCGGACTGGGCAGCGCAGGACTCCACGGCAAATGATGCAGATCAGGTCATAGTCTGGTGTCTCCACAAACAGGTCCACTTCGTAACCTCCACTCTGGTCATATCACAACATATTTTGTCAAATGTTTGGAGGCGTAATGTAGGTCCCTTGTTATCAATAAATATAACCCACACTGTTGGAAGCCATTGATGGATGACTAAACTGATATCCCGCACTGTTGGAAACCGTTTATGGATGACTAAACTGCTACAAATGACTGAGTTATGGAATGTACTTCCTGTCTCAAAAATGTCTCTTCCTGCAATGATTTGTGAAGGAAGTGAAACGACATTTACAGTCAATACAGCAGGAAGGACATCTTGCGTTCTAATTAACCTCACCTGAATCTGGTCCTGCACCGCTCTCATCATCTCTGTAAGTTCATTTCCTATTCGATATGTAATTAAACTCAAATCTGAGAGAACAGCTTCCAAATAGGACATAGTTTAGGCCTGGCCTCAGTTCACTGTGGAAACTTTGAAGTTTGACTAATTAAAACAGGTCACACTGAAACACTAACACTACTTTAACAGATAATCAAAAAACACATGAAGAGAAAAAAATATATATCTAATGAAAACAACTTGGGTTAAGTGAGATATGGGGACTGCTTAAGCTCCTCCACACATTACCGTATATTTTGTGTGCATGAGTGCTGCTGTGTTTGTCAGATTGGACAATGCAGAGGTCAGCCTGAATGCAGAGGCACATGACCAACTCTCCCTCAACTCGTCTAGAAGGTCAGCTGACCCACTGTGGCCAAGCTCAGTTTCTCTCACTCAACTAAATAAGCATAATTCAAATGAGATATTACTGAAATTACAGTTACAACTGCTGAGAAAATTACTATGAATGCCATCAAATATAAAAGGTTAGTGGGGGAGAGTCATATTTTAGGTTCATTCCTCAATGCTTCAGTTTTACAGTGCAATTTACAGTGCAATACATTTTGCATTAAACTTAGTCTGATCCATGGTAAACAAACAAAAAAAAAAACATGATTGGGAGGGAAACCAGAGCCTATGAACACAGTCCAAATCCATCACCCACAAATCTAACTTGACCCAACGATGAATCAAATGTACATTCATCACCAAACCTGAACACTCACCATGTTGTATGTTTGTGTAGTTAGTGGCTCTCCGTGGACCTTGGTACCATCACCGCTGCAGAGGCCCTGTTCTCACCAGCTCCGACCCCACACACACACATGAACATGTCCTCAGGCTGCATAGAGCCCCATTCAAGACGAGGTCTAACAATGTGGTGTTAAAACAACCCGGACCCAGATCATTTGACTTCATACATGTGGCACTCATTTCCACCTGCCACTTTTACTTTCTAGCACCGGCAACTAGGAAGCTATAGTCAGTGCCAGATAATATTCATGGCAGCCACCTGGGAGCCTATCTTTTTTTGTGACCATCCAGGTTTTACCAGGTGGACAAAGGTATTGCCATAGAAACCTGCAAACTTTCAATGGCAGGATGATGTTTGGAGGCCACAAATGCTATTCTCTTGGTGCTCTGCCATTTTGTAAGGGGGTTTCAATGGATCTTTAGAACACAGTGGTATATTCTGCATAATATATGCCATTCTTTAGTTTATTTACAAACACCCTTTCTCTGTTTACTATATTGAGATGGTACATGCCAGATTTGCAGGGGAACAAAAATCCAGTGTGAAAACATTACTGATCATACTATTGCACAATACCATATGTTGAAAGGAGAACCTGTGTTCTGGGCCTGTGATGGTGGTAATTTTGATACCACAGATGAATAGAGACCCAGTCAGACCAATAGTATGAAAAATCGGGAACAGAGTTTTATTTACAATGATGCGCATCAAGGGAGAGACAGCATGACTTCACCTAAAGATCCATCAGCTGCTCTAACTAGACAAGGAAATAGTTAGGGTTTAAATATCCTTCCGGGCTGATGGGATATGGTGTTGGTCAACCCATCTCACATGAAATACACTGAATCAGACACTGATTAGTGGCAACCTGCCAATCCGGAGCAGATAGCTACTGACGCAGCCATGCAGAACAGTAAAACACTGCAAAGTCATTATATTCCCGCTTATCTCTAAATACATAATCACGCCCCAGCTGTGGCGCAACTGGCTGGGGCACCTGCACCGTACGCCAGCGACCGGGATTGATTCCCGCCCCGTGGTCCTTTCCGGATCCCACCCCGACTCTCTCTCCCACTCACTTCCTGTCATTCTCCACTGTCCTATCAAATTAAAGGCATAAAAAGCCCAAAAAAATATTTTAAAAAAAATTATAAAAAAATAAATACATAATCACACACATATATACACAGAGACAGTACAGATACAACCCCAAAACAGAAAAAGTTGGGACGTTGTGTAAAATGCAAATAAAAACAGAATGTCATAATATACAAGTCTCGTAAACCCATATTTAGCAGCAAAAAGGACATATACAACATATCAGATGTTGAAAATGAAAATTTGGACTATTTCATGGGAAGTATATGTTAATTCTGTATTTGATGCCAGCAACATGTTTCAAAAAAAGTTGGGACGGGAGCATGTTTACCACTGTGCTGCTTCACCTCTTCATTTAACACAATTCTGTAAATGTTTAAGAACTGAGGAGACCATTTGCTACAGTTTTGATAATGAAATGTTGTCCTATTACTCCCCGATAGGATTTCAGTTGCTCAACAGTATGGGGTATTCTTAGTCATGCTTTTCATTTCATTATGCACCTAATTTGACAAATCTGGACTGCAGACAGGCCATCTTAGCACCTGGACTCTTCCTCTATGGAGAAAAACCATTTAAATATGAGCAGAATTCATTTTGGCATTGTTTTCCTGAAATATTCAAGGTCGTCCCTGAAAAAATCATTGCCTGGATGGCAGTATATGTTGCTCAAAACCTGTATATATCATTCATAATTGATTGTGCTTTGCCAAATGTACAAGATGCCTATGCTGTAGCCATTAATGCTCCTCCACACTTTCATAGATCTTGGGTTTCGAACTGAGCACTAAAACAAGTTGGATAGGTTGGATACTTGGATAGGCCCTCTCCTCTTTAGCCCAGATGAGTCCATGATCTCCAAAAAGAATGGCAAAATTTGATTGGTCTAACCACAGGACCTTTTTCCACATTACCTCAGTCCATTTTAAACAAGCTTAGGCCCAGATAAGAGTGTGGCATTTTCTGTATCAAGCTTAGGCCCAGACAAGAGTGTGGTATTTTCTGTATCATGTCTCAATACAATTTTAGCTGTTACAATTTTGGTTGCAGTTTTTGAATTGAGTATCAAACTGGGCACATAGACAATATCAGAGGTTTTTCTGAGCCTATACAATGACAGGTCTGGAGACAGGTCTGGTGTTGATGCAATGCCATCTGAGGTCCAAAAGACCACGGCCATCCAATTTGTTTTTCAGCTATTTCCCCTGTTTGCAAAAATTCTCTGGATTCTCTGAATGTTTTAATAATATTATGTCCTATAGATGATGAACTCCATAAATACATCACAATTTCATGTTAAGAAGCATTAAAATGACATTGTTTCATAATTTGTGCACACAGTTTTACACAGAGTGATGAATACCACTACATCTTTACTTCTAAGAAACCCTACCTCTCTGGGATGCTCTTTTTCATACCCAATCGTGTTGCCAGTTACCCTAATTAGTTATGAAACATTCTTCCTTTTGTTTTCTTTATCATTAGGCTACACAACTTTTCCAGCATTTTGTTACCCCCATCCCAACTTTTTTTGAATCATGTTGCTGGTATTAAATTCAAAATTAACATAAATGTTCCATGAAATAGTCAAATTTGTCATTTTCAACATTTGATATGTTGTCTGTGTCCTTTTTGCAACTAAATATGAGTTTAATTGATTTGCAGATTATTGCATTCTGTTTTTATTCACATTTTACACAACATCCCAACTTTTTTTGTTTTGGGGTTGTATCATACCGAGTCATTACGTAGAATCATACTTTTAGTGTCAAAGTGACCCACTAGTGAGAAATGCAGAACATTAAACCACATATTGGAATATTGGACATAATGCTCTATTCTACTTTATCTCACCATGATCTAGATAAGGATGTCAGTTTAGTTACTTAGTATAATGGCTAAAGAATGTTATGAAAGACAGAAGCTAGTCAAACTAGTACACATTTCTAATAATAAACCTCCTATTTCATCACACCTGTGCGAAGCCTAATCAGGCTCATAGGTGATGTCCCAGAGTAGAGTATATCTCAGAGGTCATTTGCTGAAGTACACCCACGCAAAGCCACTCAACAGGTGGCAGCATGTCCTCTCCAAGGAATGTTCAAACTCGGAAGTAAGCCAGGATTCCTTTGGATCATTATCACAAGGATCTCAATGGCGTATGTGACCTGTGTCCACACTTGTCATTTGCATGCCGTAAAAAGCATGTCTCGTGAACTGATTAAATTGTACATACGGATATAAAAGCATTGATAATAACAATGGATCAGAGCAATCACAACATATACTCAATTGCACCAGTTTTTGTTTTTAAACTATTTTTATTGTTGTAGTAATCTTGTCAGTTTCTCATGTTTGCACGGAAGTTCTCTTATAATAGAGTTTATGGCAGCTATTTCAATGGAATCCAAATGTAAATTTATGGCAGTCATGTGCACAGATTGTGTGCTCAACTTATCTATGACCTTGTGTGACTACCAAGACCTTCCTTGAAGGGAGTTTATGTACTCATACTTAGTTGCATAAATGGAAAGAGATGATGCTAAGTGAGACATCTTGTCAAACCGCTTTCCTGGTTGGGTGGTGCGGTAAACGTTGCTTACATGAAACTGGAACACATTCCTACAAGTTCAAAAACTAGATGTACCGCATAGCGGTACAAAATATGACCGCCGCTCAGTCCTGTACATCCGTTCCGCGAAAATAAATCACACTTCAATTTGTCTCCATATTTTACTCCATCCCCACTCTTGAAACTTTTGTGTATGCTTGTTTGGCATGCCTGAGTGTGTGTGTGCGGCTGCACAGAAAGTAGCCTACTGGTGCTGAAAAGGTGAATAGATTGTAGAATAGCCAAAGAAGATGTAGCATTGTTATAAAACCTTTAACATCTCTAAACAATCACAAGTAGGGCAGTTCATCACAGTTCATCCATTGCAACTGGATTGATGAAAGGTCACTTACACCTGTAGGCTACATTGTATTTGGGAAAAGCAAAAGGTATCAGCATAATGTTATTTATTTATTTTTTATGTATTTATAAACAAAAACATATCTGTCAGTTCCATTCCGTTTTCAACAGCTATCAAAAACAAAGGTCATTTTGGATGGATGGATTTTTGTGAATGTTTCTTCTTCTACATAAGATTTTAGTCATCTTTAGTTCATGTAATACTTTATTGTCAATGCACAAATTAAGGAACAGTAGTCTGAAACGTTATTGTTAACGCACAAATTAAGTAACAGTAGCCTAGTCTGAAACGAAATGCTGTTTTACATCTAACCAGTGGTGCAAATAACTGACATGTCCAAATGGGCCTTGATGAAATGTGTCGCTAGACTGTTCATACACATTTTAACGGGCCAAAGTTGAAGAGCTTTTGTCCCGTTATTGTTCGTTTTAAATATAGGCTGATTCATGTTCCCTTGCATTGTGTAACTGAGGTCCATGGCTAGTCTGGCTTTCATCAGACCAAGCTCAATCTTTTAAGAAATCAAAAAATAAATAGCGGGCAGATCAGGCTGGGTTCACCCAGCCTAGTCCATAGGCACCCGATATTGTTTAATTTTCCGATTGAGATATACACGCTCTGGCTATTCTAAATGCAAAAAATGCATCAGGGAGTTATGACAAAACGGTAACTAACAAACTAGATCCTAATAGAAAGCTGTTAGCTTCCCTAAGCTACAGGTAGGATTATAAGGTAGGCCTATTTACAACATAAATTGTCAATAGGCTATGCTGGCGACACAAAAAAAATCTCCTTTGGAAACCAATGGTTTACGCCTTACAGTATCAAGCGGACTTAAACTGTCATATCGTGGCGAAAAGTTGTAATAACATTCACGCAGCTCCATGAGTCAAGGAAAGCGCGAATGAAGTAGCCACTTCTAAATGGCACCCACTACACAGTAGCTTAAGGTGTGTTGCTAAAGCAGCCATGATGAAATGAAGGTGTCATTGTTTGGATACTTCACACACACGTGCTTTTTAATTTCACAGACTACAACTACCAAGCTGTAATCAAAGCACATCGATTCCCCTCTCACACCCTGCACGCACTTAAAACAAAATAAACAGGCGTCTCAGTCTCACGCATGTATAGGCAAAACTGTATCAGACCGGTGTAACGTTGGTAAATCTTCCATTGCACAGAATGATTTTGTAGCACGTGCAATAAATGACAGTCGAAGATACAAACAGTGCTGCTATACATTTGCTTGGTATAACTGCATTTATAGTTTTCTACAAATGCAATAAATCAAATGCCTCCATCACTCAACCAACGCTAACGGTAACATTACCTAGGTCCTTATTGATATTACAAGATTAACGCATTCCTGCAGTAAAACCAAGCATGTCCGATAAACATCCTCAGATTTATTTCGGCTTCAAGAAGAAATGGGAATTACACTTCATGTGAACATCGTCCTATCCTTATTAGATGTTCGCTGCGGTAAATTACAGTCCTTGTATGAAGCGTCCATTGTTTTTCCAACCCACTTTTAACTTCCAACAAAATTACGTCTCACTGCAACGATGCGCCATCTAGTGGACAAACGACTACTTCTCGCCAATACTGAAAATGCAGCCATGATGATGATGATGAATATTTATTTTGGCTTTGGCTTTTGGAAATGAAATTTTTCCGTAAAAGTCTAGTGGGGCTACATACCCACCAAATTTCATGTACCCCGGTGGTTCGGTGTCCCTGGTATCAATGACCAAAAATTCAGGGAGTAGATGACGGGAAAAATTCTTGAATTGTGTGCATGTGTGCGTGTACAAATTTATGTTTATGTGTGTGGGTGTGTGTGTGTGTGTGTGTGTGTGTGTGTGTGTATGTTCGTGCTTGTGTGTTTGCCTGCGTATGTGTGTTTGTGCATGTGCATGCATGCGTACATATGTCTACTGTGTGAGTATGTGTCATAATGATGATTACTGTAAATGTATGTGTGTGCGTGTGTATCTGTTTATGCACATGTGTGCACATGGAATGGGTTAACATGACCCCTGGAGGCAAACATACGGAAAAAATTGGTCATCCTAGGCCCTACAGTTACTCAAGATATTGACAGAGAACTGTGTCTGCCCTACCCTCCTTTCGGGGGGTCCAGTCCAGCGGGGGGGGGCTACAGATCAAAACGAAGAATGACGGTTCCATGCTATCCATGTGGGGGTACATGCCCACCAAGTTTTGTGTACCCCGGTCTTTCAGTGTCCCGGAATCCTTGTTGGTGTATGCGTCACTAAATGTACACATAAATTATTTTATTGTAAGGCCCCCATGAACGAAAGTACACAAAACTTGGCATGCATTCGAGGGTGTCATAATGATCCTACACTTTTAATTTCGTGCAGTTTTGACCTTGTTAGCCAGAGATATTGTGATGAAAACACCTAATTTTTTTTTGCTTTTAATTTTTAACTAGGTGGCGCTATACATGAAATAAGTGGTAATGGGATGGGTTGACATGCCCCCTTAAGACCAACATACATAAAAAGGTGGACCTCCTAGGCCCTACGGTTCTCGAGATATTCACAGAAAACTGTCTCCGCCACCTGTAGGCCAGTTGGTGTATAGTAACATAAATTAATTTATTGTGTGGCCCCCCATGAACGGAATTCCACAAAACTTGGCGTGCATACAGAGGGTGTCATAATGATCCTACACTTCCAATTTCGTGCAGTTTTGACTATGTTAGGTCACAGATACCTTCAATTACAACACCTCATTTTTACTTTTTGTGTTTAACTAGGTGGCGCTATACATGAAATGAATGGTTATGGAATGGGTTGACATGGCCCCTTGAGATCAACATACAAAAAAAAATGGTCCTCCTAAACCCTACGGTTTTCGAGATATTCACAGAAAACTGTGTCTGCCCTATCCTCCTTTTGGGGTCCAGTCCAGCGGGGGGCTACAGATCAAAACGAAAAACGATGGTTCCATGCTATCCATGTGGGGTTACATGCCCACCAAGTTTAGTGTACCCGGTCTTTCAGTGTCCCGGGAATCATTGGCGGAAATTTGGGCATCGAAAAAAAAAAAAAAAAGAAAAAAAAAATCTGATTAAACCTATATGACCGCCGCTTTGGCAGTCATAATAACACTGAAAGACCTTGGCCCAAAGAAGTGAAACATCTTTCTGCATAAAGTAAAATATAAAGCGATGATGTCAAGTGAGACATCTTGTCAAACCACTGGCTCTGTATGGGAATTCAGTGTTCTCTCCAAGCAGGGCTGCCAATACACCCCATGGAATTAGATGATGATGTTATCTAACATCATAAAAGACTACAATGTGGAAGTGATCTAGCCTGGCTAACGTCAGACCTCATCTCACTGAGATGGGGTCTGGGAACTAGACATTCATTTTCTCGTATTTGAAACGTGGTTTACGAATGCCCAGAGCCGTTTATTGGGTGCAACGAATGTCTATCAAATGCGTCTGTACGTAGCTCATAACGGCTTCGGTGTGTCGTCATCGTCTTGCTGTCCTCCCTCCGTTCTGTGATTGGTCCCCTAACTGAGGCGAATTTTCTACATGGAATCCAGGATGCCTAGCAGCGTGAATAAAATCGTGCGCATAAGGCAGCATGGGAAAACCCAGGCTAGAAGTGATCATAAATCTTAAACCACTACACAGATAAAAATAGAAAGATATTTTGTTTGTGGAAAGAGAAAGGAAAGTAGAACCGAAACCCAATAATTTCCCAATAACATAATAACTCTAATGTAATGAAAATCAAAATGTACTTGGTCAATGTTTAGGTAGCATCCCACCAATAGTTGGAGGCCAAGCAGTGAGCTAGACATTGGCAGAGTTGGCATGGAAATGTGATGCCGATGAAAGTTGTTTGCAAAGACAGCACAATGCAACCACCCTCACAGCTCCACATTTCTCATGGTTGGTTTGTCTGATATGACTGCAACAGTACATTTCCAAAATAAACTGGAAATGAACTAGTTCAATAAGACAACTTTGAGAAGTTCGCCACAAAGACCTATTCATTTCAACTGTTTACCAAGAAAATATCAAATGAGTTGCACCTGTGTGTACTTCAAAATTAAACTCATTATGACAGAACAGTCCACTGACATGGCTGAAGTCTTAAGAACAAAACACACTAACAGCCACTGGCTTCTGAGATGAAAGATGTTTTGTCAATGCATTTTAATCAAATATCATGTAGGCTCCCTTTTCTGATATAATTGTTTTGAATTATTCTGTGATAAGGTAAGGGTCAACTGTTTGTATTCAAGTAGGGTGGGTATTATGTGTGCTTGTTGATAAAAAAAAGAGAATTGAAGAGGGCAAACACAATTCCCTATTGTTCATCACAATTGGCATGATTTATTGGAAGGTTATACAAACAGTTTATTTATTTACACTAAAATGTGTCACCAAATTGCAACACTTGTAATACTGTGCCAAAGGCCACACAGGAGAGAAACAGGTGTTCTGTGAGGTTTAACAATACAAGTATTGCCATAATCAGTTTGACTCATTGCTTAACATAGGCACATATCTGAGTTTCCCGTAAGCCAACGGGTCAAATTTCCAATTGTCACGTAATACAAAATCTCCTGTATCATATTTCCAGACAACATATTTCTGGGCCAAAGTTAAGAAATCTTGGACAACACTGATGATCATGTAGGCAAGTATTGGTACAGCTATCCGGTGGCACTGCGTGGGCTTGACTGAGTGATCTGGATGATGGCCACCTGGATGACGGCTCTTAGCTTCATAGTTCCCATGGCTGAGGTCTTCAGCTGCTCCATTAAGGAGCCTGATCAGGGGGTCAAGGTGGGGTATGATGGGGGAGAACAGACTATACTGGACTGGACAAGGCAGTGATGGAACTAAAGAGGGATGCCAGTGAGCCCCTTCACTAAATCCACCAATCCTATCGATTTTTTTTTTTGTGTGTGTGTTTAGACTGCAGTTGGCAAGATGTTTTTATCATATTTACTAAAACCGACACTATGCTCTAACAGAACAACATAAATCAGCTGGTTTTAGAAAAAAACCCGTACTACCTCCACCTAGAGCCTGTTATTTGTTTTGCAAAAATCTTTTTCTAGTCACCAGTCTGTTATTATGACCGCCGCGCAGCGAAGTCATATAGGTTTAGTCAGATTTTTTTTTTTTCTTTTTCGCAATTTCCGTCAAGGATTCCCGGGACACTGTAAGACCGGGGTACACGAAACTTGGTGGGCATGTACCCCCACATGGATAGCATGGAACCATCATTTTTCGTTTTGATCTGTAGCCCCTCCGCTGGACTGGACCCCTGAAAGGAGGAGGGTAGGGCAGACACAGTTTTCTGTGAATATCTCGAGAACTGTAGGGTTTAGGAGGACCATTTTTTTTTTGTATTTTGATCTCAAGGGGCCATGTCAACCCATTCCATAACCATTCATTTCATGTATAGTGCCACCTAGTTAAACACAAAAAAGTAAAAAATGAGGTGTTGTAATCGCAGGTATCTGTGACCTAACATAGTCAAAACTGCACGAAATTGGAAGTGTAGGATCATTATGACACCCTCTGAATGCACGCCAAGTTTTGCGGAATTCCGTTCATGGGGGGCCACACAATAAATTAATTTATGTTACTATACACCAACTGGCCTGTAGGTGGCCAGAGACAGTTTTCTGTGAATATCTCGAGAACCGTAGGGCCTAGGAGATCCACCTTTTTTTTGTATGTTGGTCTTAAGGGGGCATGTCAACCCATCCCATTACCACTTATTTCATGTATAGCGCCACCTAGTTAAAAATTAAAAAGCAAAAAATTTGATGTTTTCATCACAATATTTCTGGCTGACATGGTCAAAACTGCACGAAATTGAAAGTGTAGGATCATTATGACACCCTCCGAATGCATGCCAAGTTTTGTGAACTTTCGTTCATGGGAGGCCTTACAATAAAATAATTTATGTGTACATTTAGTGACCGTACACCAACAAGGATTCCCGGGACACTGAAAGACCGGGGTACAGCAAACTTGGTGGGCATGTAACCCCACATGGATGGTATGGAACCATCGTTTTTCATTTTGATCTGTAGCCCCCCCGCTGAACTGGACCCCCGAAAGGAGGGTAGGGCAGACACAGTTTTCTGTGAATATCTTGAGAGGGCCTAGGATGACCAATTTTTTCTGTATGTTTGCCTCCAGGGGTCATCTTAACCCATTCCATGTGCACACATGTGTATAAACAGATACACATGCACACACATACATTCACAGTAATCATTCGTATGACACATACTCACACAGTAGACATATGTACGCATGCATGCACAAACACAGGCACATACGCAGGCACACACACAAGCACACACACACACACACACACACACACATAAACATAAACATGTACATGCACACATGCACACAAGAATTTCTCAGAATTATTAACAGGGAAGATGGGGGTGGGGTTGTATAAAATGAATTTTACATGTGAAATCTATGAACTAATCATGTTTTGGTACTTGTTGTCTAGCAGATACCAGTGAGAATTGAGTGTGGATAATGCAATTTAGTGAGACAGTTAGAATCATATAGGCCTTTCCGCGTGATTTATTTTTGTGGAAAAAATGTGCTGGACTGGGCGGCGGTCATATTTTGTACCGCTCTTTTAAAATCTTCAATCTTCAGTCTGTTATTTACTAAATCTTCAATGTTTTTGTAAGCTTGCCAATTTTTCCTCTATCAGGGGAAGCAATGTCACTCTCCCTTATCACCATCTTTAAGAAATATATTTTTTATTGTTATGCAGGTTACACTCAGTTCTACCTCCCAGTTACCCCATAGTGCTTGCTCAATGGGAAATCTGTTCAACCACCTGGATGGTAAGGAGCTTCCTACAACACAACGAAAAGAAAACTGAAATAATTATTGATTAAATTAAATAAAATAAGTATTTTGGGGCATCCTAGCTCTGTTGCAGACTTAATCAATGCACTTGGTCCCTTGTCTACACTCTCTCACAATGTAGTTAAGCATCTTGGTCTTTTCTTGAATTCATCTTTGACTTTTAACAAACAGTCATCACTGTGGTGAAGGGTAGCTTTTTTCAGTTTAGAATTATATCTGAATGAAAAAACTTTGTATTTTATAAGGATATGGAATCACTCATTCATGCCTTCATCACATCACACCTGGACTATGCAATTCTCCACTAGACTACTACTAGTCCCAAATGCAGCTGCCAGATTATTAACTGGAACTAAAAAATGAGAGCACATTACTCCAGTCTCAACTACACTGGGGTTACCTGTGAGATTCAGAATAAACTTTAATTTTTTTTTGGCTTTTAAAGCTCTGAATGGTTTATAACCGCAATATTTGTGATGTACCCTTAGGTCACTCAGGTCTTCCTCCCAACAATTCTTTCCTGTTCCCGCCTTAGAACCAAAGGTGACCGGGCCTTCTCTGTTGCTCATGGGCGTAGATTTAGGGTGGGACGCTAAGGACTAGTCCTAATCAAAATTTTAAGATGACAAAATTGTCCACACCAATATTTTAGCGAACTTATTTGTAGGTTACTGCTGATCATTCCGACAGCCAGCACGACAATACAAGAAACGTCAGGGTTATCTGACACGCAGGCTACACGCATGGAGAATGCCAATGCACAGGCTACTTTGGCAGTCAAGCGAGCAGGTGTGTCAACGACAACGGTAAGTTACCAGGGCTGTCTGCCAATACATACCCCATAAAAGTAGCCTAGAAATCTAGACGCACCCTAGCGGCGGCATATTAATTTGCTCAGCCTGTACGTCTAGTATCGAACCATAGGAATTTCTATTGGCTTAACACCATGGATGTTCTCCAATCACAGCGCTCTATTTCGTTAGAGAGTCTTAAGGTGGGCTTAACAGGATAACGACATCCTGCGACGGTGAACAACAAGGAAGGTGGCTATGGCGAACGAAGAGCGGTTGTTTGAATCAGCGTTGGCGTCAACTTTGGAGGAGTTGGACTTGTGCTTTTCTTTGAAAGTAGAGCAACACAATGCACTTAAGTCATTCATTTCGAAGAAGGATGTATTTGCCGTTTTGCCGACCGGATACGGATATGGTCGTAGCGCTGGCCTATTGCATGCCTAGGCAGTTTGAAAGACAATTCTCTGCCCGCCCCTTGGATTAAGCAGGTGAATGATTCGATTCCAGACTATACATTTCAATGATATAGGATGGCCCGCCAGGCTACCATAAAAGGCCAAAGTAAAACATTTTGATATTGAATTTGACTGACAGAGCTTTCAATTCGGCAGCCGTGGCCTAGGCTACTGGTTAGCGCTTCAGACTTGTAACCGGAGGGTTGCCGATTCGAACCCCGACCCCTCATTGCTACCCAAGCGCTGCTGTTGTTGCTGAGTGTGTTTCACTAATTCACAGATTGGGATAAATGCAGAGACCAAATTTTCCTCACTGGATCAAAAGAGTATTTATTTCACTTATATTCAGACCAGAGCTGATGATAAATGCAAAGACCAAACTTCCCTCCTGTGAATGTCGATCAACACAGCTGTTCTCACATATACTGATTGTTCAGACCATTAACCATTGTTGCCTAATTACCAATTATTCATCAAGCTGTGAATGTTTTTTTTGTGTTTTTCACATAGTATTTTGCAGTGTTTTTAAAATACAAAAATCCACACCAAAAAAGTATTTTGATACAAAATACAGAGCCATTTCCTTCAACCCAATAAAATAAAAATGACAAAATACTATTTTGTATTTGAAATACATATTACATGTTTCAGAAATCTTGACATGTCTAAGGTATATACAGGTAGTGGGCTCTCTGTTAATTTTAATGAGTAGGCCTAAGCCTAAAGTTACAGCATTTCTATCACAATTGACCAGACTTTGACCTTTGGTCTGCTTTTAACAAAATTCTGGCTATGATTGTTCCTTGTATTACATCATGAGCCATCACTGTGCCTATTGCATTTGAAAAAAATGCAAAAATGCTACTGTTGTTAGCCTTAAGCCTAGCTCAGTCATTATGTTATACCACATCACCCTCCATTAGAAGTGCAATGAGCTGCATTGAGCATCAGATTCCAAAAAGAATTCAGTGGAAATGCATGGATTCCAGTTGCTGCTACTGGAAGAAACTGGAATCCATGCATTTCCACTGAATTATTTTTGGAATCTGATCCCTATCATACCTGTTCATTCTTACTTGTTGCTTTCGACTTATCGTGACTAAATTCAAGATGGCTGCAAACGCTAAACTTCATTGAAGATACTGTCTGGATAAATCGTCTTGTAAAGTAAACTACCAGTGCTTTTCAAAGTTCTCAATGTCTCGCTTTTAAATGTCAGGGCCCTCGAAGTCTACCAATGAAGTGTGGAGATACATTGAGCCTCGTAAATGGGTGTAAAACAGTGATTTATTTGCATGGCTAGCCCGATGCCGAAGCACCACCATTGAAAAAGCTGTTGGTAGCATCGACTAACTAACGCCAGATTTTGGAGTGCAGGGGACAAGCCGAGATGGGCTATGAGACATACGTTCACACTCGGTATCATGTTTCAACACACTTTAGGTCAAAATCACACCAGAATTCTCCTTTCAGTAACCTGACTGATTGAAGAAGGAGGCGTGGCAAATTCCATCACGCTCCTCCCGAACTTCCGTTTGTAAACGCCATTTTAAAAATCCATTTTTTTTTAGCTTTTATACTCTCTAATATCCCCCATGGTTTCATTTCTTAAGAACATTCTTATTTTTATTATAATTTTCTTTGCTTATTTTACTTTTACTTCATTATTAACACTAAGATCACTACTATAATCACTATTTTACAAAATTGTGCTCTCATTTAAATTTTTGTAAAATGAGCACACAATATAATAAAATCCACCTCCAAATCCAATAGAGTTCACAATTTAGTAAAATGAGAGCATTAGTAATATATATATATTTCACAATGGCCAGTCCTTTATTATTATTTTATTTATTCTTTTTTCAATTTGTATCATATTATCATTTGTTATTTTGTTATTATTCATGTTTAATCATTTATAAAGCACTTTGGGTCAACTCTGTTGCGTTAAATGTGCTGACTTGATTTAGTTGAATTGGTACATTTAGAGAATGTAACATTGCTTCACTTAGGTTTGGGTGGAATTGAGCACACTTAGAAAGTGTGGACTTGAGGGCCTGAATTCAAGCACTACAGTGTGATATTGTATTATAAAATACTTCATTGGCAGAGAGCGTTATGTTTTTACTCACAAGTAGATTCATTTATTTTAGTTTGAAGTCATAAAAGAAATATCATGTCACAAGGCAAAGTGAAAAAAAAAAGTTCCAGTGTGGAATACAAGAGGCTTCAAGCCATACATACCTTTCAAATGAGGTCATCCCTGACATTCTGACATAAAAAGCTGAGCAAACATTTCTCAGACAACCAATATGTGAACAGAAAAACAAACAGACAAGGAAAAGAACAACAAGAACTACAAACAACTAGATTAGTCGAAATCCTGACAAAATATGGTGCTTTGGAGAACTTTGGAGAGACAGGACTGTCCATAGACATCAGATAAGAATGACACCCATTGGAAACGATAAGAAAAAAGATAGACTAAAAAGATAGTAACTATGGAGCCGAAACAATTCAGTATCCATCAATTCAATACACCCTGATCATAGGCAGCATACATGATACTGTATTTAATACAGTTTGAATACAGTTAAAATATGGTACATACATATGCATCTAGATAATACATTATTCAGCCCTTGCGGCATTTTGTTTTTCCTTGTCAATCCTCTGTTAATGTCCTGTCCTATCAACTCCACTGAATCCTGTTCTAAGTCTCAGCTAGACATAAAATTCCCCTCTCATCTATGACCTCTCTCCAGTATGTGAACCTGGGCTGTCCACTCTATCAGCGAGAAGATTTCTGGACGTCATGGCAGCTTTACAGGTGTGTAACACCCAATCTTTAAATACGTAGGGCAGAGAATGTGTCTCCACCAAGTGACTAGACAAATCAACTCATAATACACAACGCATGCATCATTTGGCCCTTGAGAAAATACACCCATAACATGCATTATATAACCTTACATAACCTGCTGGGTTAGTCATAATCCCATTCTAGCAAATCCATAAAAGTAGCATGGAGCCCATACAATTAAGTAGGCCAATGAAATACTCTCTAGCATCTGACAACATGCTGGATGGGAGAAATTCCATGTAAATGTCTAAAATTGAAATATACAATGAACATTTCTATATAAATGGTCTGGTTTATGTTATGTTATGTTATGTTAATGTTCTGTTGATCTACTTCGCAGAAGTCTCTTCTTGCTTTTGCTCAGATGTGGCACATTTCAGTTTCTGCTCGCTAGCGCGCCTGGATCTCGTGCTGCTGTGGGAAGAGCCGGGCCCTGGAGGCCATGGCTGCCTTGCGGGTGTAGGTGGTGCAGCGGGCGAAGATCTCCTGGGTCTGGGGCCGGGGGGGCACTCTGGGCGGGACACCGGCGGTGGTGGGGCTGCCGCTGGGGCTGGGACTTCCGCTGGGGCTCGTCTCACCGCTGGACACCCCGGATGCCTCCTCCGCCTCCGTCCCCGACAGGCTCCCTGAGGAGCTGAAGCTGAAGTCGGTGTCGTCGCTGGCTGTGCTCATGCTGCTCTTGCGGCTGTCCGGCTCCTGGTGGTCTGCGGAGGCAGGGGCGGATGCCGCACCATCGGGCATGCTGTGGGCACGCACTCGGCTTGGTTCTAGAAGGTTCTCCATGGAGCGGGAGTGACTAGTCGGGGCCAGCTGTCCACGCGGGCTGCCCGACAGCTGGGACAGGTTGAAGGTAGAGCTGTGGAGTTTCTTCTGGAGGCCAACGTACGGGTTGTTGTAAGGTTGGAGATACATGGAAGGCACATAACCAACCCTGCCATTGTATCTGCCAAGTAACAAGATCAGAGAGTCATTAAAGCTGATAAAATTGATAAGCACATAATACATTCTCACCTGACATCTGTAAGAGAGGTCAATCATTGACCAGCATTAGATTAAAAAAAAGTCACATCTATCTTTTTGTTTTCGCTCTCAGACAAAACCAACATAATGTTCTGAAATTGATACGTCAGGAGCCCAGCGGGCAATAAGTTCAGGTTTTACTACATGATGATGTCTGGAAACATGCTCTTGAAAGGTATTGCGAAATCTGGAAAGGAGCCATTGGAATTTCCTCAGCACTATGTGTTCAAACAGCACTACGTGGCTAACAAGTGGAAACTCTTCCTGCCAACCCGCCTTCATTCGCTTTCCTACTTCCCAGCCGGACGTTATTGGAAAACGCACCTGATAAGCCACCAGCCATCATCAGACTTGCGCAACACTTCCACCACAGAGCCAATGTTTACTGATACTTCATCTCTTTTTTTAGAGATATAGTTTCTTGCTGCACAGTACAATGTATCTGTTGGTAGATGACATATAGTAAATAAAAAAAACATATGAGACAAATAATTAGTTTGTAGTCATATAAATATATTACATTTGAATAATTCATGAAATAGACATTTAATAATATTGTAATTCTTTGATTTGTGTTATACATTGATTTTTACTGATTATATACTCTGTCTCAGTGCATTTTGGGCTGGCTGGCATTTTGCATGATGAAAATGAGATGGTTTCTTACCTTCAAAGGAAGCAGCATCCAAATAATCCTCGTCATCTTCCTCATCACACGGCTCCAAGAATGGGGCAGGAAACCATGCAAGACATTTCGCCTCATTCTCCACAAGCCACCAGCCTGCCAGACCAGAAACATGGATGTTCAATCTTTATGTCTGCTGTCAGACACACACACACACACGCACGCACGCACGCACACACACACGCGCGCGCGCACACACACACACACACAGCACATAGCACACAAAGCTCCAAAATGATAAGCCTGAAACATGAACCTATACAACCTGTGTTTCATATATCCTAGCTATGCACTTAACAAATGAATTCTACTCTGGGCTGAGACAAGCTTCCATTGTTCACACAAGTGAAGTGACCCAACAAGAAACTAGAAGAATCATGTGAGTATCACAAAAATGGAATTTCTTTAAGTCTGTGTTTGAAGGAACAGACCCAAAGAATTGCAATTTGCAATGGTAAAAGACAAGCATGGGTTGACAGACATACTGTACCTTTTTGGTCTTTGATGAGGACATCCAGGGTTTCCTCTACATCCACTTTGAAGGGTCTATTCTTGGTGTCCTTGGTCTCGTAGGGGGCAACAGTGCGGTAGGTCTGAGTCATGAAAGGTTGGGTGACGTTGCCCATACTGAGGCGCTTGCTTTGTGGATTTGCTGACCCTTCTCCTAGGTCATCTGATGGAACTATAATGACGCTGTAAGAGAAAGGGTGGTAATTTAGCCATGTATAATATTACCAACATCAAATAATTTAACAATATAATTTATTCAGATGGTCTTCACTTGTCTTACTTGTCCTGTTTTACTTGTATTCTGCACAATGACAATCAAGTTGAATCTAATCTAATCTAATTTAGTCCACAGAGAACAAAGAGAAGACTTTGAAGAAGATTTTGAGACTGTCGCTATGATATCTGACCAACCTCAAACAGAAAAAAAACCCACACACACCTGTTTTTGGCAAATTCTGGCTCTAGGTCATGATCTTTTGGCCGAAAGAACTGGGTGACCTCTGAACTCTGTGTGACGCTGGGGTCACACTGGAGCAGCTCTGTACAGTATTTCTCCAGAGCTTTGACCCGGTGGACACTCTTACTCGGTCCCTTCTTCTGGAAGTTCTTCTTCACGCCTATGGTTGAAAACAACGTGATATTTCAGTGCCATTGCAAATAAGGATTTAGCACACAAAGTGAACTACTGTACTATTTTATTTATACTGTACTGATATATTTGATAGTGGCTGGCTGGTATACTGCACCTCTGAATCTGGGGAGAATTCTGTCAGATTTGCGTAATGGAGTTGTCGATGGATGTTTCTTTTTCAGCTGTTTCTGTTTGAAGACAAGAGTTTTGCAAGTTCAGAGGAGTATTTTATAAATTATTAATATTATAATTTTTTTTTTTTTTCTGGAGATTTATTCCAACTTACATGGAGTTTTTTGAACTCTTGGAATGATCTGTAGATGATCACCTCATTCCTATCAGACCAGACCACAGAGATCATGAACATCTGCAAAAAGTTAATAGAAGATTAGCTGTATCTCAGCATGATGATGAGCATAAAATAGATGAAATAGTTGAATATACAGCATATGCAAGTACAGTGTGTGTGTGTGCGTGTGTGTGATAGAGAGAGAGAGAGCTGGAGGGAGATGTTCTTTGTCTTGATGGTCTTACCTTAACTTTATCTTTGTGCATCACTCCAATAATGCGCACATTAGCTGGAAAGCGTTGATCATCCATAACGAATAGAGCAGACCAGTGAGTCTTGTCACATGAGCGATGGGTTTGATACTGACACCCATCCCTGAGCTCCGTTTAAATACTCATGTCAAAGGCGGAGCCTGGAAAGAGAGATGGCGCACGTGCACCAGGAACAAAGCGAATTTGTCCGTTGACAGGAAATCAAGGCGTGCGGTTTGATGAGCCACCAACTTTCAACACCGAATATGTCCTGTCAACGAGTCAAATGCATTGCCATAAATAACCACGTGCTACACCCAACATAAACAAGTGGTATTTTCAAAGATATGATTGAGGCAATAACTGACATCGATTATGTCATTTCATTTCACTGAAATCGCGAGTTGATTAGGCTACTGTGAACATGGAACTGATCAAAATGTGTTTTTTAAAAAAACATTTTGAAAAAGTTTGAAAACTGTGGAAAAATAGTCTTAAGGCTAAACTTTGATACAGCCTACAAGCTGAAATTTGGTAGGCTAATGGGTGGAATTGTAGGCTGCACAAATTTGCCCCGAAGAAATGTTCAGAATTCTGGCAGCTAATTGGACGTTTTTTGGGGTAGTGAGTCAGATAGAAAGATAGATAGATAGCCTACTTTATTGATCCCCAAGGGGAAATTCAAGGCCTCAGTAGCATACAGACTGTAGCATACACAACCAACATGCACTTACAGCAGAAAAAGTATATAAATATAAAAAAAACTCCACTGCACGATAGAGACAGTATAAGATAAAAAATAAAAAATACTAAAATACTAAATATACTAAAAATATACTAAATCAAATATCCACATAGTGTGCTAAGGATGATCAAGCATGAGGCGCTTGCAGTGATAGGGCAGGGACTGATAGTGATGGGGACGAGACCGCCTATGCCGAGTCCGAGACAAGACCGAGTCTTTGAAGGGTCGAGACCGAGTCCGTTGGTTTTCAAATACAGTCGAGTCCGAGTCAAGACTGAGTCTTTGAGGAAGCAAGTCCGAGTCGAGACAGAGTCCTTTAGGAGTCGAGACCGAGTCGAGACCAAGACCATAAAAACATGTCAGTTTTCATATTCATGATTTAATATCACCCCAATTAATAATCAACAGTTAGGCCCAGGCTTGGAATTTCACCATTTTAGGGGCAAGGCCACTTGGCCTTCAGTTGGGCATATTTGGTGGGGGGCACAAAGGCCACATGTCAGGGCACCAAGGCCAAAGTTAACTATACAGTAGTGGGCTATAAAAATAATCAAAGTTGTATTTAGCCTATTCACACCAGTAGACCTGCATCACTGTATGAAACATTACAAAAACATGAAACATGACATATTACATAGAACTGTAAATCATCTGATCATCTAATATTTAGATGTCTAGGCTATATTTAATATTTATATTTATTTTATATTTGGCCTGTTATGGAATCATGTATTGAACAATTTAAGCACAGCTCAGCTTTAAGAAACTCAAATAGCCTAGATGCATGCTTAGCATTTTTTGATCATTAAGACTCCTTTCACAAACTCTTACTCAGCTGTATATCCTCTGATTTGAATATTTACCTATATCTAGGCAATATTTGTAACATTTATTTTGTATTTGGCCTGTTATAAAATCATGAAGAACAATTTAAACACATTTTGAAACCTAAAGACCAAAGTTGGAGACATGAATGTAGACCTTGCTGCAGATTACATTTTTTATTTAACCGGAATATACTCTGGAACGGCTCACTGTACAGGGGACTGCTTTATTTCTGGTAAGGTCTGCTGTTTATTCTGATATATGGTTTGTCATGTGTGGAACTAAGGGTTTGTGAAGTATTCCACCGAGATGAATGGGTAGGGGAGATGGGTATAGCACCTTATGTAGACGTTATGATTAAATTTAATTATATTATTTACTTTTCTCAAACAACCGCTCACCACAGCAATTAGCTGCTAACATCATTTAAAAGCTGAGAAAAAGCTCTTTCATGTGATGTGATACATGTGTCTGTGTGATGAGTAGGCTTAATGATTGCGAGTATTTCAACTGAGAATGGGTGAGTTTGGACGCACTTTCTGTCTTGCCATGCGCTGTCATTTTCTCCACTGTGTAAGACTGAATTAGTTTGCGCTGTGATGCTAAGATTATTTTGACAGGCTATAGGCTAAATAAAAATCGCTATTAAACGGACGCAAAGCAGAATATTGAAAGAAGGGGGCACCAAGGCCAACGCAAGGGGCAAAGACGTGGCCGCCGTGAAATTTCATTTTCATTTTTTTTTTAATATGGACATAAAAAAATGCGCTGGTCTCGAAGACTCGGTCTGAAATTACGAGTCCTTCTCCTCCCACTGTGGTCCGAGACCGAGTCAAGACCGAGTCTTTGAAGGAACAAGTCCGAGTCGAGTCCGAGAAAGCAGAAATCGGTCTCGAGACCGGTCTCGAGTCCGAGACCGGACTCGAGTACTACATCACTGGGGACTGAGCGTGTAGTTCCTTATGCATGGTAAGGTGCTCTATGAGAATGAGTGTCATGGTGATGGTGCAAATAAGTAAGTCCAACAACAGTGCAAGAATAAAGTCTAGAGACCAGCATAAAATAAATATGGACAATATGGTCATTGTAAGTGGCACTCCCACATCTGTCTTACCCGCTGATCCAGTAATAGATATCTTCAATCTTCACCTTTAGACTCGTCTCTGATCAAAACGTGAGTCATATTCACAGCATGAGTGAGCTCACTGACCATGCCAATGTAGAGCTGACGGCAGGCGACATTTGTGCAGGCAGCTACAGACACTGTTTTTGACGTGATTTAACATTTTGACCAAACAGGTTGCACAATTCTGCATATAATTAGGGAAGTGAGGCCTGCAATCGAACCTGTGATCGAACATAATATTTTGACTGTGCCCAGGGCCCCTTACTGGTCCTGTGCCCCTGGGCAAGTGCCCAGTTGTCCTAATGGTTAATCCGGCCCTGTCTACCTGATAAAGGATGGAGAGAATGCAGAGAGGGATTCCTACTAAACAATATTTAGTGGTGCATTTTCCCACCCTGGTTGGCAACATGCAAACCGAAATACCAGTCTTAGGCAGGTAAAAGTCTTGGTTGGGCCTTTCCAGTTAATCTATGATCAGACAGCAGCAGCACTGTGGCAGCAAGCCTGTCATCCTCCCTTAATTTACCAGGAATACCGGGAAGGGAAAGTGTGGGTTGCCTGGGTCACCGGCCAAACTCAGGGGGCGGCTACAGGTGTGTTGTCAGACCCGAGGCGGTGAAAGGACCTTGGCACCTGAGGCTGGCTCAGAGGCCGCTGGTGTGATGCAGCGCTCTGATGCCCTGCCAAGCCTGAGCTCAGAGGCCCCTTGTCAAGGTCGCCCGGGACACGGGTCCTGTCCGAGGTCTCGTGCACAGGACGTCATCGCCAGGTGAGCCGTCTGTGCACATGTGGTAGACAGTTCACATGCTCACCCTCCGCCCCTTTCTGCAGGCTGCCACAGTTGGTCACATACTTGAAGTGTTCTATTCTGCACTTGAAGTGTTCTATTAGTGTTCTTAGTAGTGTTCTTCAAGTAGACTGTTCTCTCTGATGACTTTAATAAGCAACTGTTTCTATTCGCCTGCCAGGAAAACACACACACACACAGGGTTGGGTCAGACTACCTTTCTCAAACAAAACCTTTCTCAAACAAAAGTTGAGACCACCACTGAAAGTATCAACCATGTTGACATGAATGATGGATGTGTCTTTGTGGGTATGTGTGTTTGTGTGTATGTGTCAGACAGCAGCAGCACTGTTTCTATTCGCCTGCTAGGAACACACACACACACACACACACACACACACACACACACACAGACAGGGGCGCCTGTAGGAATTAATGCTATGGTACGCACACCCATCACCCCCAACCCCGGAAAAAAAAAAAAAAAAAACGTTCACGAGTGGACAGTATTTTTCCTTTAGGTTCGTGCATACATAGCACAACAACATCCACATGCAATAATGCAACAACAACGTCTACAATTACCTATTCATTTGGGCAACTTTATATCCCTCTACAGGCTAAAGCTACCTTTAGTTGTGTTATAGCTACTGTAACGTCTGGCTTTAAACAGCTGTAATGCAGTCGTTCTGACAAGCACAGTAATTGCTTAGTCAACCTTGTTCTTGCCCATCTTGAATAGCTCCTCTAGCTTTGCTGCCTCCATCCTTTCTGTTTTCGTTGTTTAAACTTGTGATATCCATGATGAGTATTGAGTTAGTGAATTAGCTCAACATTGTGTGCTGATAACCATTTAGAAAGCCGAGTAAAAGAAAACAAGTAGCCTATGCGTGCCTGCGTGCGTATTCTCTCCTGCTCAAACATGTGTGCGCGTTAATTTTGATAAGTGTTCACTAACTTTACTTAATAGAAAATTGTAAATAGCCTGATGGCATGCAACTAATGGGATACTGTGCATAGTTGGAAAGGTATGGTAGGCCAATATGGTGTGAATATACACACACACAAGGTAAATTTTCTCTCGTTGTTGAGTGATGGTACGCACAGTGCGTACGGACGTACACCTGCAGGCGCGCCTGCACACACACACACACACACACACAGGGTTGGGTCAGACTACCTGACCTTTCTCAAACAAAAGTTGAGACCACCACTGAAAGTATCAACCATGTTGACATGAATGATGGGTGTGTCTGTGTGGGTATGTGTGTTTGTGTGTATGTGTCAGACAGCAGCAGCACTGTTTCTATTCGCCTGCTAGGAACACACACACACACACACACATACGTGTGTATGTGTGCGTTTGTGTGTGTGTGAGTGTGTGTGTGTGTGTGTGGAGACTGAGTAGGTGTGGTTTGTGTAAATTATAGGGTTAAGGGTTAAGGATTCTTCCCTTGAGTTTACTTGAACTGTTATTCTATTCTATGTGAGTAGTACTTATTGCTGCTGATTGGCACAGTACCTATTGTGAGAAAAAAACGGTGTTTATAGGAAAAAGTTTGTTTCTTCAGTTAATGCAGCTTCAATCTTCATTCCAATAAAAAGAAGCATGTGAAAAACATACTCTGGGCACCAATCTCGACCGACAATGAGCGGATGATATGACAACAAATAGGTGAGTCATAAGTCTCGTATCAACAAGCCAGGTATGATAAGGGATCAGATTCCAAAAATAATTCTGTGGAAATGCATGGATTCAGTTGCTGCTACAAAAAACTGGAATCCATGCATTTCCACAGAATTATTTTTGGAATCTGATCCCTTACCATAAAGGCTGAAAAAGGGGGACTGAGAGAAAGTGGAATTATTATGCCCAATATTCCAACATGTGGTTTAATGTTCTGCATTTCTCATTAGTGGGTCACTTTGATACTAAAAGTATGATTCTATGTAATGACTGTATGATATCTGTACTGTCCCTGTGTATATCTGTGTGTGACTGTGTTTAGAGATAAGCAGGAATATTATGACTTTGCAGTGTTTCACTGTTCTGCATGGCTGCGTCAGTAGCTATCTGCTCTGGATTGCCAGGTTGCCACTAATCAGAGTCTGATTCAGTGTAGTCCACGTGAGATGGGATGACCAACGCCATCTCCCGTCAGCCTGGAAGGATACTTAAACCCTAACTATTTCCTTGTCTAGTTATAGCAGCTGATGGATCTATAGGTGACGTCATGCTGTCTCTCCCTTGATGCGCATCATTGTAAATAAACTCTGTTCCTGATTTTTCATCCTATTGGTCTGACTGGGTCTCTATTAAATCTATGGTATCAAAATTACCATCATACCTGTTCATTCTTACTCGTCGCTCGACTTATCGTGACTAAATTCAAGATGGCTGCAAACGCTAAACTCTGTGAAGATACTGTTTGTAAAAATCGTCTTGTAAGTAAACTACCAGTGCTTTTTCAAAGTTCTCAATGTCTCGTTTTAAATGTCAAGGCCCTCGGAAGTCTACCAATGAAGTATGGAGCTACTTTGAGCCTCGTAAATGGTGTAAAACAGTGGTTTATTTGCATGGCTAGGCCGATGCCCGAGGCACCCCCATCGAAAAACTGTTGGTAGCATTGGCTAACTAGCGCCAGATTTCTGAGTGCAGGGGACAAGCCGAAACGAGCTATGAGACATACGTTCACACTCGGTATCATGTTTCAACACACTTTACTGTAGGTCAAAATCACACAGGAATTCTCCTTTAATTTAAATTTAATTAAATGAATAGTTGGCTACAGTATGGTGAGTAGCACGGTGTGCGGTCTCCCTTTGTTCATCACATTACGTATCCCGTGACCAGCACCTCAAGAAAATTCCTATGTATGTTTGCTTTCCCATTTCAAAAACTACCCGCTGTAGTATATCACAGTGTTTCTCAAAGTGTGGTCCGTGGGACCACTGGTGGTCCGCAAGCTATCCCAAGTGGTCTGCGAGCAGACATGGTAATATAATACATAATAATATAGATGAGTCGTTTGCAATATTGAACCAACTTGTATGTGAATCTGACAAAATAAGGTGCAAAGACAATAACCAAGGTGGTTCAGTGAGTAGGCCTATTGTGTAATATGCTGTTGAAGGATCTACTGTTTTTTTTTGCTAGGTGGTCCGTCATTTTTTTTTTATTGGTTAAGTGGTCCTTGGTCTGAAAAAGTTTGACAAACACTGACATAGGCCTATATTAGTCCTTTGGAGCCTCGGCTTTTTTCAGTGTTATTTTACTATTACGCTCTTACCTTGGTCATTGTAAGGGCCATATAAGAAGACCAAAATGCTATATCGTCAATTTAATTTTTTATTTTTTGTTTTGTTTTTGGAACTGTAATTGGGTAACTGTTATTTACTCAATCAAAACAACACAATTGCACTTTTATTGATATTACCTGAAAAATGCTGTGTCGTATTGGAGGCACCAGGCGGTCATTCCCCAATCCAACCCCACCCAAGAGGACATCTCCAACAACAGCGTTTGTGTCGATTTATTCAAGGAATTTTAACATCTAGTCCTAGTAAGCATGCAGAGGAATGCTTCATATTCTCGTATCCGGTAAGGTCTGCTGTTTATTTTAAAATATGTTGCAACTTCAAAACCAGATTACACAAGATTCGCTTACTGCAGTTGACATAGCCTTGATGAGTGTGTTTGGTCTTCTGGCAATCTGTGTTATTCCCTTCCCTAATTACAAATTTGTCACTTTTGTGAGAAATGAAGACAGATGCTGACTCTTCACAATTTCAGTGACTTTGTTGGAGTCATCTCATGACCTATGGCAATGTGTAAAATGATGACTGTGTGTGTTTATTGTGTACTTTATGTTAAGTGTTTATTACGAGAAGCCTCAGCCTCAGCCTGTGGGAACTGTCATGACCCGGCTCAAAGGCCATGGCAAAAATGAAGGAAGCAGCGTTTGAAGCCAAAATAATAATTAATTTATTATAACGGTAACGCAAGTAAACAGACTAAAACGTAGAGTGTGGAAGTCAGCAGAGTCAGTAGTGTAACGTGAGTGTGTGGCTGCGTGGACAACGGATGAAAGCGTGTTGCATGCAAGAAAGCAATTGGGCAAAAGAAAAGAAGCTCCAACGGGTAACAGGGTGGAAGCCGTTTTAAAGGGCGTGGAGACACCGGGCCCAGGTGTCACCAATTCCACAGATGGTCTGCAGCCACGCCTACAGGAAAACACACAAAACACAGGGCAAGACAGACGCAGACAAGGCCAGCAGACCATCACAGAACAAAAAACAAAGGTCCTCCCAAATGCATGTTACTGTGACCTAGTTACTGGATTGACAACTTGACATTGATGAGTGTGTTTGGTCTGGCATCAAGCCTCACACTGAAAGGAAATCAACAAGAGAGTCTATACATCATCAGCAACGCAATTCAGGCCATGCCAATTCCTCAACCTGCCTGTCAGATTAGTCACTTGGGAAAAGAAAAATATGACCTCTATGTTTTGTATGACCAGTTACTTAACATGCCTTGTCTATCTCTGAAGGGGGCAGGGGGGACAACATGATGACTGTGATAACATGATGACCGTGTGTGGTGCTGTTACAGTAAGTGTTTATCAAGAAAAGCATTTTTCTCTGCAAGCCCCTTTTTGCCTAAACTAACTCCACAATAAAACAAACTAGTTCAATAAATAATAATAACAATAATAGTTAAATAAAATAATGACTTCATACCTATTACCAAAGCCTCTTGTTTTCACAAATGAATGACAATCATGGGCGCTATGAGCAGCAGAAATACTGCTTTCAGGTCACCAGAGCTTTTGTGTGTCCTACAGTTATGGATTGTTTGTATAATATCTCATCAGACCTGGCATATGAACCCACTAAGGGTTTGATGAACTATTTAAGTTGTCATGGCCAAAGGGTCAAAGGTCGAGGCTACATGTGGTCATGCAGGACATTTTGCTCAGACACACTTTGCCATATCTCCTACACATGCAGGGATTTAGCCGATGTTCTCAAATGAGCTCATAAACATTGCATGACAAGTACTCAACGGTCAAATGCATTTGAGGTAAAATAAAAATTTGATCGCAAAAAAAAATGCATTTGAGGTAATGGCTGGCGAAGGCATACTAACCAATACTTTGTGTCAAGTTTAATTTCTTTAAATATTCGTTGATTTATCTGCTAATTTCAGTAAAACCTTTTCAGAGGTGATATTTTACTGCCATTAATATAATAGAAAATAACTATAGGGAAAAGACCCAAATGCAATGATAAATACACAATGGGAATGTGGAAGTGGGGAGGATACTCTAATCAAAGGTGTCATTCTCACACATTTGCACATTCAGAATGAACATCATAATTCTGCATTGCACTTTGTTGTTTAATTGTTTGCAATAATTACATTTATGTCCCCTTATTGGCTAAGCTACTTCATAATGTGTTAATCATTTCCTGCTATGTCCTTTGTTTTTCACGTATGTTTACATCAGGACTATCTAAAGTATCGCAATTGCATTCTACTCTGTTACACCCTGTGAGTTCCTCATTGCCTTGCATTTGAGAGCATTTTGATAAGACATACATAAGCACTTTTCTAAGAGGTGTGTTTCATAGGTGTTGAATGCACACAGACTAGATTGCATATTCTGTGGGTTGTACATTAATCTCTGTATGTAGACCATATACTGTAAGCATTTAGTGTGTTTATGGTCTATTATCTATAAGCCACGTGAGTAATGACATCTCAAGATGTCATCTCTTCCAAGATAATGTGAGCTGTGGGCTTTGAGGTGTTGAGTTTCTTTAGAAACAAGGAAACAAGGAACTTTTCTGGTAAATTGGATTAAGCATTGTTTGTATTGAGGGAGGAATCCTAGCATGTCTTATTTTCAGAGGCTCACAGTTTCGATTGTTAATGACAAGCATACCTTTGAAACATAAACCAGAGTTGGATGACATCCCAGATACTGATGTCATCTGAAACGTGGCTGACATGGCTCTCAAAACATCTTTTGAATTCTTTGGTATTATGGTCCAGAACTTTTTTTATCATTTTTGTTATTATGGTCCAGAACTTTTTATCATAACTAGTCAGCACGCAGTGGCGCCACCAGAACATTTTAACAGGGGTGGCCAGAGGAGGCCATTGCAAATCCTGGGGTGGCACACCAAAACTGGAGGAAGTATTTAAATTAACAGTAGGCTACACACTGTAGTATCACATACAGTATATTAGTCCTTTGAGGCCTCAGCTATTACACTGTTATCTTGCTGTAAGGGCCATATAAGAAGACTTGGGCTCCAAAACGCTATATCCTCCATTTTAATGCATGCATTTTCAAAAATCTTTTTTTTTAATTTTGTTTTCGGAACTGTAATTGAGTAAGTGTTACTCAATCAAAACAGCACAATTGCACTTTTATGGATATTACCTGAAAAACACAAATAAATAATGAGAGAATAAAGAGATCATAATGCCAAGCTATATCATTTTCAAGACAAGTCTAGGCTACCCATATCTGGGAAAGTATGATGTGATCATGCTTGCATATATTCTATGTCAGCCTCTATATTAAAGCAACACCAAAGAGTTTTTTGTACCTTAAAATAATGTGTCCAAAATCGTTTCAGTTATTCATCAACTTGTAACAGGGTGAACGCCACTTCTGCATTAAACTTTTGGCCCCTCTATCGGCTATAACCGCACTATGTAAGTTTGCCAGATCGGGTAGCGGATCTGTAGTTCGATGGAATGAGACATAAGAAACTACAAATTTGACTTGCATCTGATGTCGCAATACATCGTACTTTAATAAATCGTGCAACATATTCTACCTTGTCTGTGGACATTGTTATTTGCCAAAGCCGGTGCTGGATAAACAAATAGCGTGCGTGCGACAGAGGGAAAGTTCTTTGGTGTTGCAAAGGAAAATACTTTGTGTCTGCATCCATGTCACCTGAAGCATGCTGGTTGAAATATATATTCAAAAGCACAGTTGATCTGCATGCCATGACCAACTTTTGATTCTTTGATTGGGAAAGCAAGTTCATTTTTGGCTGCTGTTACATTAGAATTCCAGCCCAAATTTGGATAACATGTAGAAATTTGCTGCAACTTCAAAACCAGATTACACAAGATTCGCTTACTGTACAGAGGAATGCATTACTGTATATCCTCATGTCCGGTAAGGTCTGCTGTTTATTTTGATATATGGTTTGCTATGTGTTGACTAAAGTGTTCGTGAGATATACCACCAAGAGTAATGGGTGTGGAGATGGAAGTGCTGTGTGCAGACTGGAAATATGATTACATTTCACATATAGTACCAGTATATCTGTTAATATGTTAACTTTCTCGCGAACCGTTTAGCACAGCACCTAGCTGCTATCGGAAAGCCCAGGTTCCGCTCTTCCACGTGATATCTGTGTGATTTATGTGTGATAAGTACTCTGTGAGCAACTCAACAGAGAATAATGGGTGTGAATTTGGACACATTTTGCGTCTGTCGGCCACATAGTCAGGGGTGGCCACAGGGGTGGCCAGAGTTTATGTTGTGGTGGCCGACCCCTGGCCACCCCTTCGTAGCGCTGTCACCAGTGTTTTTTTTTTTTTACTGTGGTGTGTTTACTCCTGATTTTGTCAATCATCTCATCTCTTATATGTGTGCTATAATATGGTAGGCTTACTTGTGGACATTATTACGTGTTGTATTACGGGGCCACATGTTGGCTCACTACGTCACTGGCAATGAGCCACACCACCAGTTCCAGTTTTGATAAAGACAATAGGTGAGTCATAGTAGAGGCGGGATGTTTGCCAAATAGAGAAATAAGAGGCTACTGTTCTACCATGTTTAGCAAGGCAGCATGTTCAATTTTAAGCTCACAATACATAGCTCTTTTGCTATGGATTTGCAGGATTTGTCAATTATAGAATTATTGAAACGAAAACCAGAAACATTAAAATGCTGTTTCTGTTTGGAACAAACCAATTGGGAAAATATTCTGGTTCAAAGCCCTGCACTGTATACTGACTGAAGAAACAAATTATACACATGGGCATAAAAAAATCACGGATGAACATGAGAACACATGTACATGCACAGGAATGATTCTGATTCTTAACTCTTTCACAACCAATTACAGAACTCCACTCCATGTCATTAACAATCACAAAATGTGTAGACATACAAAACTATTAATCTAATATCTTTACTTACTTCTGTGTTTACAATACTACAGTACCTTAATAGTCATCTATCCTTTCCAGTGTGTAACTATGGTGGTGACTATGAGCAACAGGTTTGTATTGTGCAAACATGGTGCCATAATTGACAAGACCTGCATTTACACATGATTGCACTGACAACTATATGCCTACAGCCCATTTCAGGCAGAAACATAGAAATGGTATAATTTACATGGAAGAGTGATCAATGTTTACTATTTTTACTTTTTCAGTAAAAAAAATCATTGCGTTTGAATAATTTTTTAATTGTGTATGCTGGAGACTGAGAGATGTGCCCTGAGGCACAAGCATTTATTAAACATAATACATGTTTTCAACACTGTTGGTCCGCATTTTGAACAATTCCTTAAACAATTCCCTGTTTCTTTTAACAGTTAGTTTTAAAATTTCCCACTTTAACACTTCCTCCATTTAACACTCCCCACTCGCCTCCGTGACCTTTAAGAGCACCGAGTCAATATTTACACACTTGAATTTCTGTGTCAGTTAGGAAAAAAAAGCATTGTCTATACCCCAACCCCCTACTTAGTTCCAGGTTTGTTTGAATATCTCTAGGAAGGTCAATTTGGACAAGTAGCAAGATCTAAAATCTTTCTGTAACACGACCAGGAAAGGGATCCTGATTATTTGTTCCTTTTCCTCATTGGTAATCTTGTGTAGACCTCTTTGTCAGAGGGGAGTATTTTATGACCATTCCAGTACACGTTGAGGATATCAAAAGTCAAACATGCTTTCTTAACTGGAGAAATTCCCACAGTATCCATACTTTTTTGAGCAATGTCTCAGGAAGGCACTTTTGTTGGGAACTAAGAATCCAGACTGTCAGGAAACCAGTTACCAGAAAGAGTAATGAATGAGGGGGAAATCATGAGCTATTGTGAGCTTAAAAATGAACGTGCTGCCTTGCTAAACATGTTAGAACAACAAACTCTTATTTCTCTGTTTGGCAAACATAACATGCAGACAGGGGCGCCACCAAGGGGTGGGGTGGCTAGGGTGGCCGTGGAAGACAGACATGTTCTCAGTATGATTGGACCATTAAAAGTTTGTACTGCATGCCAATTTTAATCCTATGAAAATGACCGAAAAACCTTCCCTTGTTTAATCCTTAAAATCTTCCATCCCATTATATATGGAGAGCTCACATATTGGCACAACATTAATAAAGTATAGCATGTAAAGAAAAAAAAGGACTGATACCAAATGTGTACGAATAGAAGTTTATAATGTCAGTCTTGCACAAATCTATAGAGAATCAATGAGCATACCATACCAACCTGCAATGGTTCAGTCACACTGAGAACATGTTTGTCTTTCACCCTACAAAATGTGGGCTGCCTATGAATAATACTTTTCATTATATTAATGTCCAAACATTGCTTCCCAGATAATCTAATTTTCAGGATGTAAGACTAAAGTAATTTCAAGGGCTGAAAATAATGTGAAGACATAGGATTTGAACAGAAATATTTTACAGGCCTTGGTTTTGGGACCCATTTTTGATATAGACAACCTCAAATAAACCTGAGATGTTGTTGCAACAACCTTATCTGATTTGACATGGAATGACACTTGTGTCATTGCCAAAAATGCATGCACAGATAATGGCATGCAATGAGTGAAGAGGAAAATGTGTAAATTTCCACGGAAATACACCATTGTTTAAGCATCCTACTGCATTGCACGTGATTCCTTCAAATACCTTTTCAAAAGCTTCTATCTTCTGAGACCAGTACAAAGCACCCAATGCAGAGATGGTGCCATATGGTCAAATACATGACAGAACTTTTTGGAGATGAAAGAGAAAGTGAAAATGAAAATGAAAAATTAAAAATATAATATAATATAATAAGCCTAAAGGTTATATGAATCATGAATTTAGTGTGATAACTAACTGAATAAATAAATAACTGACTATATGCAGATTGTCTGTGTATGATGCATGATGACACATGCATGATGTTAATACAGTTGCCTGGTTTGGATTTTCTTTGGTTTGAGAAAAAAAAACACATAACTCACCACCTTTGTGGAGGCACCTTACTGGAATTTTGGAGGATCACGATAAGGTGGGGAGATGGAGGAATGCCACATGTCAACACGTGTGGGTATTTGGTGTGCGCCTCATGTTTCTGCCCCCAGCCTTGGCCTGCTCCTCTCCCAGAGAGGCGACGGCAGCGAGGCTGGTGCACATGTCTCTGCATCACGTTTCAGGAAGACGATGAGGATGTGCGCGACACAGGCATCCCTCTCTGTATGTGTGAATGCCTCCCTTTCTTTATCATGTGAGATGCCATCCACGGGTTGTTCCAACGTTTTATGATGGACAGCCAATGGTATAATATGCATTTGACAGGACTTGCTCTTTTAAATTTTTAACAATGTAAAACAATGTCTGGGCAGCATGTTTGCTAAAGAGTATAGCACATTTCTCCTGGTCTATTTCTACAGGAATCAAAATATAGATTTAGTTTTGTACAATTCCAACCATGTTGTGTATGTACTGTGTAGTATGTGCTATGCAATACTTTCCCTGTGTAGATGGTAGCATTCAGGCCTTACAGGATAAGCGCCTCAAGCTCAGATACCAACATTCTTGAGGCAGCCAGGCAAACAGACCGACTTCCCTGAATCGTAGGCCTATGTAAATAGGCAAGTGAAATCAAACTCTTTGTGTAACGGAAACAATAATAAGAAATGACTTTCCCACAACTTTCCCTGCAGGTATCGTTTATCAGGCATCATTTTCATTTCCAGATAGTATGACAGAAGTCATGAAAGTTCCCAGGTTCACAGTGGTATCAACTTTACAGTTTTTTTCAACTGCTTACATACAAAATTTTAGCTTGTCACACAAAAACACCAACCTCAAATCTGCAAAACCATACACTAATTGTATAGTGTTTGACTCAGTTTTCAATTTCCTAACACACATTTTGCAAAACATCACACACAATTCTCTACCTAACACAGAAATCTAACAGGAAGTAACTTATAGTTTTTCAAACACAACCTATCAATATGCCTCACTTATTCGCCACTTATTCACACTCAGCCCTAAATGTACAAACAGTCATTACTTTACTGAACACCATCCGATCATTGCCTTAGTGTAGGCCTATGAACTCTGAACCTTTCAATCTGTCCCTTGAGGATTTATGGATGAAATGTTCAGAACCAATGCAGATACTTTGAAATGAAAATGAATTAGACTTTAGCGCAATGTTCTACAAAAAGTGGTCTTAGGTAAAACTTGTCTTTTGTCCCCAAGTTACCATTAGCTTGTGTTGTTTTCTGTGCCTCCGGAAATGCCTTAGGAACGCATATGTTTGTTTCTGCGGTTGAAAGGGTATATATAAATATATATATATAATAGGCCTATGAATATACACACCCAACGGTTTGCAAGCGGAGTGCATTACCACCACCATCTGCTGGACTTACAGTAGGTGTAATGGCAAGTGTACCCTTTAGCCTCGTTCTGGCCGCCGGGTGAACAAGGCGAATTAAGCAGTCATATATAGATACTGTAGATAGATAGATAGATAGATAGAATTGTATTCATCCCCAAAGTGAAATTACAGTGTTCCAGCAGCCATATAAACACAGCACTCACATGTACATACATACATACATACATACATACATACATACAAATTATTCTAAAAATATTATTCCTCTTTCTCTTACAGCTTTGCCGTATATAGCCTCCAACTGAAAAGAGTTTTTTGTTTGACCAGTAAGTTGTGTAGTGGATGTGAGGTTTTGTCCAATATATTGAACAGTTTGTGCAGCATCCTTCACCACCAACTCCAGGGGCTCCAGAGCTGTATGTCTGTCATTAGTAAGTACATGTGAGTGCTGTGTTTGTATGGCTGCTGGAACACTGTAATTTCCCTTTGGGAATGAATAAAAATAAAGATAAAAATAAATCTATCTATCTATCTATCTATCTTCTATCTATAACTGCTTAATAGTGTCTAAGACCCAGTGGGACAGCCTGGACTTCGAAGAAGAACAATGGGTGGATGTGAGGTGGTTGTGGTCTATCTGCCAAGTGGGGGCAGTTGCTGTGGAACTGTAAGCCTCATGCACATAGTAAGTTTTTTTTCCTCTCTGGTGGAACAGTTCACAAATTGCTGGAAAGTTGGAAGTATTGCAGAGAGCAACATGGTTAAAGTCCTCTGAAATCGCCATGAAGGTATCTGGATGTTGTGTGAGTAATTTTGAGGACCAACCTAATCCCTTCAGCCTCTCGGGCTGGTCTTTGCGTCTTGTGGGGCCTCGATCTTGTTGCCGTGTACAGAGTACATATTTGTGATAGGTTGTATGGGGCTCTATCACGTTCTGGATTATGGGCTGCACCATCTCCTCGTGGGGTGCTTTAATGAGTTATGGAATATGTGTCGGAGTGAAAAGATAGTCTTGAGATGACAGAGAATGTGTGCTTGCTTTGTGACCTGTTGCTGATTAGATCATAAACGGCCACAGCAACAAAGAGGAATGAGAGAACCCATAACAAGCATGGAGGGGTGTTGGTCTGGGAGGCCAGACACTACTGTTGATTCTTCTGGAGATGTTGTGGGTTCAAATCAAAGAAACACTGATGAAAGAAGGTGCCTGCTTGATGACACCAGTGAAATGCTCAAGGAGGCTGCTCTGTTGTTTTTTTCCCTTTCATAATTACCTGATCCCAAATCTCCACTAGAGAGCGCTCTTCTCTCTGATTGCATAGGCCTTGCTGACTTCTTTCAGCCAGCCTTTATACATTCCTCATTGCTCTCACTCTTCATGGGGATAGCTACTGTTTTGACAGTTAAAAAAATACTATGGACTATTAACCAACTTCATTCGCAAAGGAGAACTATATCTATAGTATGGCCTTCCTCTGTGACCCACTTCAACTCCAAAGGACGGAATTCCTTTTGTACACTCAAGAGTGGGGTAAAAAAAGGACATACAGTCTGCCAGTTGTATTATTTTTTTACACCGTCACTGAGAGATACGATACACGGCAGCATGTGCTATTACATTTTAAAGTGGATTTCAAGTGCCTTGCAGCTAAAACCAGATACGTATTCAGGCTGTGGTCATCCTTGATTATAGTTTGGAGTTGTATAAGCAGGAATTGAGCAAGAACGCTTAAGCAAGGGAAGAAAACCCATAACGCTCATGTTTACCAACAATAAAGACCAAACAAACACACGGCACCCTGTGTTTAGATATTGTTTTTACTCCATATAGCTTTTTTTGTTCTTTCTCTCATTCTTTTCCACACAACTCTAGGATCAAGCTCGCACAACACACATCACGCACACAACCACACACTCAACCACACATTCTTCTTTATTTCTCATTTGGAGAGAGTTTTAATAACATGGCACCTTTAGTAGGATAAGCTCAGTGGCAAACTGGTGCTTTCAAAGGCAAGTAGACAAAATATCTCTTTTCATGTGAGTAAAGGTAAGACATTTGAATACTACTCTTTACATAATAAAATCTCGCTGTGAAGTATCTATGAAACTCTTTGACGTGGAGGCAGAAAGCTACTGCTATGTTGCATAGTTAGAAATGTTAGGAGGAGATGTGTGAGAATATTTTTCTTTTTTTTTGTACAAAATGAAAACGGAGTAAGGGGTAAACGGAGCAAAAGCCATGAGCTGAAGAAAGGTGTCGTAAAAAGCACAATGTCATTGGCTTTTAGCAGCTACACAACATCTCTCAACTGCATTGCAGACCCTCACACCTACTCACTCCCCCAATTATCTTACACCATCTCTACTTATATCTCTCTCTTTCTCTCCATCATTCTCTCTCTCCATCTCTCTTTTGCTCACTCTTTCACACACACACACACACACAAGCATGTACGCACACACTCACATACACACACAATATTGATCTTGTATAATCAGTCAGAGCTCATTCCACATATCTTATCATTGTCTCTCTTTCATAATCGTGCCAACACAATGCTGAGTCCTTAGCAAAAAAATACTGTCAAATATCAATGAAACCACTAGGCCTCCCTCCCCTGACAATCCTTAACATAATCAATCTCTATCTCTAGGGGCCCGGAAGCCCGGCAGGCACACAGGATCATGGGACAATAGGAAGTGTGCCAACACAGTCTTTCATTGAGCTAAAAGTAAATAAGAGTTCACTCCAGCCGCCGGCAAAGTCTGAGGCAACCCCTCAGCTCTTGTTGTTGTACAGGAGTCGACGAGCACAAGCCACAGCAATGAAGAGTTTTCCAGAAGAAGAAGAAGAAAAAAAACAGCTTCAGCTTAAAAAAAAAAAAAAAAAAAAACACAACAAAAAAACGTTTAAAACCACACGAGGAAGCCAGTCACACACTGCGCCACCTGCTGCCCATCTCTGCTGCCAGCGAGAGAGACGCTGCAGATCAGAGCTCCACACTGGCATGTTTCCACGGCCAGCCCAGACTCTCTGTCTGTCTGTCTGTCCGTCGTCCTTTACATAAAAAAACAGTCTCAGACGGTGCGTTGTCATGCTGCATCGGGTAGCTAAAACTCCAGTAGTACTCCTCCTCCTCCTCTTCCGCCTCCTCCTCGGCCTCGGTCAAGAGTCCCTAAGAGGCCGCAGCCTCGAGTCAGTCTGTGCTGGAGAAGCCAACAGGCCAGCCGGGGTCACCGGAATTCGTAGATGGCCGCGCTGTGTTCGGGGACATGGGTGAGGTTCAGTGACTGATACCTGTTGATAGCAAACAAAAACAAGAGTGTGACCTGTTGATAGTAAACAAAAACAACTGTGCAAGCGATCACTGTAAATGTAGAGCATTTTAATTACTGTACCTACATCTTTGTGGATATAACAATAACAATGCCCTCCTTCGTAGCCTTAACATTAGACTGTGTTTACTGTCACATCGGCATTACACTGTACAAGCTTGGCATTTATCTCATATATGTTCTATGTTATTAAGTAACTGTTAATAGTAAAATTGTCTATGGAGAATACTGCATGGTGTCTTACATTATAACCTCAAAAATATGCACCAGCCTACAATACCGTACCGTACTACAGTACCAATAATCCATTTCATGAATTGAACAATTATAATGGTCACCCTGATTGGAACACTGTCACACAAACTCTCATTGTGCTACAAATGAAAGACAAATGCTATTAAATTACCATTCTGAACTTCTGTGGTAGTAGTAACCCTCTATGGTGGCGGTGGATTTCTGGAAACAGATGTAGTAGAAGCCAGCAAATGATGCACCACTGATGTCTTTGATTGTGTGATCTGGAACCAGGAATTGCTCCTGCAAATGGTGTGTGAGAGTCAGACCTAATGTAGACTATTCAGATATGACGGCTTCTCTGTGTACTTTATCACAATATGTGGCACTGTCATAAGATGGCCGTGTTGAATAGTAAGGAGAGAGATTAAGCTATTATTCCATATTTCCTTCTTAGCATTTAATAACTGCAGAGTGCTTTGAAGCTTCCATCCTCACCTTCCATCTCATGAAGATGTAGTCACTGTTCTTAAGCTCCTCATAGTCAAAGTCGTCCGAGTTGAAGGTTTTTGCGTACTGGTAAAATGCCTGGAACTTACCCTAGTAAGCATAGACCATTTTTATGGAAGAATCATAAAAGGACAGATTAGTCAAAACATATCTAAGCAAAGTGCTATGTAAAACAAATGTGTTCTCATAAAATTCCCCACAGCAAGTTAAACCAAATGAAATGGGAACATTATGACAATGTAATTGCTGTGCATTGTTGTGTGTTCCTTTCCCTACTCCTTTACTCAATGTCACTGTACTTCTCAACAGCTTCATCACTTTCCCCTTCAACACAACCTCAAATCTGTTTTTTTCTACCTGTGTGATGCTCTAGTAATTCTAAACAAGCAAGATCAATTGAGCCCAAATTCTGCATGATTCCAATAATTTGGGGCAGTCGACTTGCTATATTTAATGTGAATAAAGAGTTGGAGTCAACAGTTCTTTTTTTAAGATTACATGAGAACTAGTTGTTAAACCTCCATTTATACTGCAATTATACATTTTATAATGTCTAAAACTAACATTGCAGTAATTTCCTTTGTCCCTGCTTCTGTAAGTAAATATGTGTGATATTTTGCTCCAGGCAGCCAGCACTCCTACCCAGTGTTTCCGATCTACATCTTCATCGGCATCCCACTTCCGCGTCAAGAACGGACGCTTCATACTGATGATCTCCCCAGCAAAGAATGTCGTCAGCATTGGGTACTCCTGTATGACATGGTAGCAATCAGCATTTATGTGTAGAAATCCAAAAGCTCTGTAAGATTTTTTTGTGAAGGAGAACCAACAAAACAAAAGCACTGTGCACTGTGGTCAAGCACTGTGGTGAATACAGCACAGGTTCAAGTGTGTGTGATGACTCATGTATCAATAACCACTGATGGCATCACCATAATATGTTTTTAACTGTGATGTTGTGGCTAGCAGTGCTTCTCCTCGCCCACCTCTGTTAGTCCTTTAATCTTCAGGTACCCACATAAATAAGAATCTTCTATGGTGACATGCTGAAAGAGAAATCAGAAGTCAATGTTGGATATGGTTGTGCTTCTGTGTATCCCTGCTGGTAATAACTCAGGTATTAGACTGTAATGATCGTTCCTGTCGCTTACTTTGAGGAAGCCGAACAACGCTTTGATCTGAATTCTAGATATTAAATGGCAAAAAAAGAGTGGAAAATATGCTCAGTGTACAATTGCTTTTCCACAAACCCCTATCAACGCGCAGCGGTCAAAATTCAACGTACCATGTCTGATGTGAGACATTTGTGAGACAGCTTAAACCGGGCTACAGATAAGTTACCCGCAGAAGCAGTGGTACACGAATTCAAATTTGACACCAGCAAGAAGCTGGCTCATGGATGTCCCTGCTGTCAAATTTCGTCTGGTTGGTGCTAAGTGCTGAGCAGACATGACATTCCATAATGTCAGTGTAAGCTCGGGCATAAGCTATCCTAGCAAAACAACGCAAGTGTTAAGCTTTTTGCTAATGGGAAGATCAACGTTACCTGCAAAACAACCTCAACGTCATAGGAATTCCCTTTGCTCTTCTGATATCCACGGAATTTGGAACCGCTGTACAGTAGCGATGTAATTACACCGGGCTGCTGAGTGTTGATAGGGGGAGGAGGGATAAGCGAGGCCGAGGACATGAAGGCCATGGAGGTGTTGCTAGAGTGGCCAGCACAGACCGGCTTTACAGTTAGGACGCAAAACACCAGCCGCTTCAGTTACGCGTCCGGTTGATGTTGACGATATACGCACTCTGAAGGATTAAGAAAGATCTTACCAATACAAAATTCAACTAAAACATGCGGTTAGTTCATTAAGTTACGTAGTCCCGAGTTGGGAAATGGGCGAACCCCAACGCAACGCCATAAGGCAGCATGTATCTTTAGGAATTAGACGAAGGAGTTCACTGCTTCAAAGAATTCGACTTTGATTGGTTTATTTCCCGAAATGCTTCTTGGGAACTCTAGATGCTGTAGTTTTTTTTTGCCACGCCATCTGTCAAATATCTTTAGACAGTTCTTCGGATGATGTTGCTGTGATGGATGTTTGAGATGCACCTCATACTTTTAAGCATGTTGAACAATTTTGTGTCAAACAATATCAAAACAATATTACATTCCTTCTAAGTACACAATCCAATCCTCAGATCCTCTGTGTTGGTACAACCTTAGAAAGAGGATGCATAATGTTACTTGTCTTGGAAGATGCATGAGTGTTTATATGGAAGAATCATAAAAGGTACTGTTTCATCAGTGTCATTTACACCTCAGCAACTCATCGTTTATATTTTAATATTCAAATTATATTTATATTATAATATAAATATATTTGTACTCTTTTGTGATTTGTTTCTTAATCATTCATTTAAAAAAAAAAAAAAAAAAATATATATATATATATATATATATCTTCAAGTAGAAGTGCAATTTGTTGAAATATCGTATAAATTAAATAATCTGAAAAAAAAAAAACTTGACTAGACTACTAAATATGTCAAATGTTGTCATGGTCAATCTTTGACTACAGTTCCCACATTCAAGCTAATACGATATACCTTTTCACATCCGGAAGGTCACACGCATGGAGTCTCGGAGGTGACTGTTGTGGGAATAGATTGAATGGAATACTGTTGTCAGGTTTCTTCTTTCAGTATTTAAATTAAGTCATTGGTGTTTTGTGCTTTAGCGTGAGAGCTACTTTAGTACAGAAATGTTTCATTCGTCCCTCCGGTAATTTCTGGTCAGTAAATTGATCAGCTAAATAAGCATAAACTAGCTAGCTAAGGCTAGCTGCAGTGGTTACTACTGCAAGGGCACTTGGGAAGCAATTGGGAACTATCGTTTGCTACTTATTGATTGCAAGTTAGCTGCAGCATTATACTGAGTTAATTCTCTTGGTACGTGTTTTGGGAAAAATATATTGCATACATATTGCATTATGCTGCGAAGTCTTGTGGCATTGCATTGTCGGATCGGCCAAACGGTTCTGTCTCATCAGCGACATAATGTTCAGCAACATCAAAATCTGATCCATCACCTGCAGAATGCTAGATGTTATGGCATGGCAAGTTCAGGTAATGTATGAAATGTCAACAGAATAACCAGCTGAAAGATGAAGAATGCATGCCATATTTATGGAGAGGAGAGACATTTGAGCTGTAGAGCAACGCAAAGACGTCGTGATGTCACTTAGTTCTATGCACATCACATGCTCTTTCATGTTCTTGATCCCATCCACAGAGCGGAGGAAATTCTACGAAGATGTTTCTATTTCTCAAAGTGAAGGTAAGTACAGTTATGCCTAAGTACATCACATTGGTTGGTATTCAATCAGTCAGTAGTCAACAGTGAAATAATGCAATGGCAGCTATGCATTACACAAATAGATGTCTCAGTCTCTGTATTTTCTCTGCATTGGTCCTGCCTTCAGGAGGAATGTTTGAGATCAATCTAGACCGCCGAAAGCTGAAAACTCCTGGAGGCAAACTCTTCACTGTACCCAATGAAGCCCTAGCAATAGCTGTGGCAACAGAGTGGGATGCTCAAAAGGACACACTCAAGTTCTACACTATGCACCTGGTGAGACTGATCAATACTGGCACATGTGTGTGAACTGTGGTCTTCATTCTGTAATGGGCCTTCTCTGCTGCATGCCTCACTGTTTAGCGCTGTTTTTTCAGTCAACTCTGTGCAACACAGCCTTGGACAACCCCACCCAACGTAACAAAGAGCAGATGATTGAAGCCGCCCTCAAGTACCTGGAGACAGATACTATATGGTAAATTCAGATTCAATTATGAATCTTGTGTTTCAAAGGAATATAATCATTGTTTAGACCGTGTGTACTGAAGATTTTGCATTCCTTGTGCAGCTAGATAATCTTGTACAGTAAACACAATGTTACATTCCTTCTGAGTACACAATTAAATCCTCAGATATGCTCTGTGTTTGGTATAACCTTAGAAAAAGGATGCATAATGTTACTTGTCTTGGAAGATGCATGAGGCTGGTATCTGTTGTTGTTGTTAAGCTACAGAGTTGAAGAACCTCCAGCCCTGGTTGAGCTGCAGAACAATGAATGGAACCCAGTAATGGAGTGGATTGAGAAACGGTAAACCCTTCTTATGCCTTGTTTTGCAAATAACAATGCCTTTGACTTATTGTTAATGTAAACATATGTCGCATGATTTTGTCAGTGTTTTTTGATCAACAGAACCACCTTGTATGAACAAGAATAATGTAAATTGGCTGACGGTAGCCACAAATAATAAATATCAAAATGTGTTTTATATTTTAGTTATAATGTGGTTATTGGTTCATCATCAAATATAATGGGTCCAGAAATCCCTGAAGAGACGAAGGACACTTTTCGTCAGCATCTAAACTCATACAACTTTTGGGCTTTGACAGGTTTGTTCAGCGTGCTTTCTTAATGAACTGCTTTGACATTCATATGCCATATGGGGGCGCTATAATGCCTTTGTTTTCAGTTTATGCACACCCCATGAATTTGTGTAATTTCAACCGTGTAATAAATGTATAATAACTGTGTGTACTCTGACTTTCAAAAATAAATTAAAGAGATAAATAATGCTTTTATGTTGCTTCTAGGCCTGGAATATGTGATCACCCAGTTGAAGTCTGTAATCCTGTCCTTTGGGATGATTGACCGCTACTTGACAGTGGAGCAGGCTGTGCTTCTGTCACGCTTAGAAGAGGAGTATCAGGTAGTTTTTTAATCTCTGATTCCTCTGCTCTTGATGCTGAAGGATCAAAAGTCAAGTTTATGTTATGCTTCCTAAACTATGGTGTACAATGCAGTTAAACTTGAAATTATTAATTCATTTCTAACATGCCATTGACTTTTCACTTAATCCATTGATTGAGTTATGCTGAATGCACAGTTGAATTTATTGATTTTTTTATAGTTCTGCCATTCACTGTTAATTTGTAATTTACAGAATAACACCTGTCAATGACATTACATATTCAATACCTTTGAATGAAAGCAAATAGGTCAACATTGAACTTCAAGTATTCCTGTACAGTTGAATGTACTCACATTTCCCTTTGCTCCACAGATCAAGTACTGGGGCAATGTGGAATGGGCGCATGATTATGACATGTTTGAGCTGCGAGCACGCACGGCGGCTGGTGCGCTGTTTGTCCAATTGGCCTCTGAGAGCTCCACAGTCAAACGCAAAATCCTACAGGACTGACCTGCGCTTTGCTGTGGGTGGAAGCACATACGGAACTGTAACAACATATACTGTAAATAAAGTGATTTGGTTTCAAAAATGAAATAGTATTTCATTTAATCCACATTCTTGGAACTAGTTGAGGAATGAATTTTTTTTATGTTGGCAGAACATTTACAGTTTACAGTAATGATATAGTCTTCTCTGGCTACAGTGGTTTGTTTACTGAAAACAACTGCAGGCTACTGTTAAGGTGATGATACAGGGGGCAGCTTTTTGAGCAATGTTGCAACCACATAACCAATTCCATTTGATGTACATACTGATGATTAAAGTTATTTAGAAAATATCAGTGGGAAAGTGCCAGAACCACAATTTGTAGGAATATTGTCCAGCAACATCACTCAAAAAGTTGTCTTGTGTATCATCAACTTAAGGCGTTCCTTTTACTCCAGGTTTTAGAATGTTAATTTAGACTTGCAGACCATTTGTATTTGAGAGAGCATTAAGTGAGCTCAGCATTTATGTAAAGAGGTGTGTCGAAGATAAAAATGCAATAAAATGGTTTCTTATCAGAGATGATAACACACCCAGCGTGATATGTCCAAGGGAGAAAAGTGTAGACATAAGGCTGTATGTTAAATATCCCTTTTTACAGTCACTACCTAAGGAGGCCACATACGTTGTATTTTGAAAAGAATTTAAAAGCATTAGTAATGTTACCCACTGGAGTTAGTCGTGATTGACGTGGAAACAGCCTAATCACGGCGAAATACACAAAATTCTATCCAATGAAAGTCTCACAGGGGCGTGGCCTCACTGTTTTCTTCATTCTGGACCGTGAGTTGGTTTGTTGTCAAGATGGAGTTCTTACTGGGAAACCCATATAGCACTCCGGTGGGACAGTGTATTGGTATGTCTTTCTCATTTACCAATTGAATGAAATAACGGTATAATGCACAGTGTTACTTAACCAATCTGTTTTGTTGCTGTCTGTAGGTTCAGCACTTAATTAGCTTGTTGAGCTGCCCAGGCACCCTTAAATGACACTAGCTTAGCCTGCTTGCTAGCTGGTTAGCATTCCAGCTATGTCTATTTAACGTTAACATTATGTTTCTGTCGTCAGTGAGGCTGTGCAATTTTGGCTCCTTGCATTGTCAAGCTAGATTTTGAAATAAATACATTTTATTGTTGCCATGTAAGCAACTCAGTAATTTAGTTAAGATAGACGAAGATACAATGAAAAACCAACCAGCAAGCCAGATAGCCCGCTAGCTTGCCAACGATAAATATTTGCCAGATCATGTTTGCCTGCTAACATTAGCAATTGGCTAAAGTCAGTTAACGTTTACGCACTCAGGTATGAGGAAGCTTGGTTTGATGATGTTAATTTCGGCAATGTATAAAGAGCGAGTCTGCTGGTGTTCAATGGCAGTGCGGGAGACATACGTTTTCTCGACCATACATCATCAACCAATGTGAAGTGTTGTTCATCAATGTAGAAGGCTAACAAGTTGTTGCGAATGATCTTTGCCTGGATTTCTTGATATTTCGCAGCCAATTTTAAACCCAATGAATGATTCACTCAACAACTAGATTGACATCATATAGGAATATTCATACATGATGTGCAGCTCATGTGGCTATAAAGCTATCACACGTTGACGAGTACTTTACAAGTTGCTTTCATACTACTTTGTACCTGGTGCCTCAGCTGGCAGGTATTTTATCTCACCACCACCTTGAACGAAAGGTTGGGCAAATATTGCGCAAATGACTCATGTAAGAAGAAACACTACCAGTCCTAAAAGGCACGAACTGCGTTGTCTTTGCATCACAGAGAAAGCCACCGATGGCTCTCTTCAGAGTGAGGATTGGTCACTGAACATGGAAATATGTGACATCATCAATGAAACAGAGGATGGGTGAGTGATAACCAAAGATGGGAACCATAAATGAATGATATGATGGACGTCATATTTGTCTGAGTTTTATTCGTTTCGGTTCAGCTGTCCTTTACTCTAACTAAAACTACCTTGACAGGATCGGAATGTAAAAAAAAAAAAAGAATAACGGTCTTTCTCCCAGTCTCCTGGCTATATGATAGATTTTAGAGATGTAATCTAGATAACCTGGTCTGTCTTCTGTCTTCATAATGGTTTTGCAGCCCAAAGGATGCCATAAGAGCTGTTAAAAAGAGGCTGAATGGGAATAAAAACTACAAAGAAGTGATGCTGACCTTAACGGTATGTGCAAGGCGTGCTGAGTTATCAGGTTTATGTGCAGAATACAAAGAGTAGCTATATGTTTGTAACCCAAGTGTTTTTTTTAGTGGGGCTCATAAGAACAGACCCCCAAAGCTTTGCCTTTTGTTATTGTCTTATTTTCCTTCTTTTTTTTTTTATGCAGGTCCTTGAGACATGTGTCAAAAACTGTGGTTATCGTTTCCATGCCCTTGTCACAACACGTGACTTCATTGACGGCGTCCTTGTGAAAATCATTTCACCCAAAAACAACCCTCCCACCATTGTGCAAGACAAAGTGCTCGCTCTCATTCAGGTACTCCGTCCTCATGCATCTGCTTACAAGGTATAGATTTGCAGTCTGCAGCCTGTTGCTTATTAGAGAGCCGCGCTGATGCAAACGGTAGATTGGGACTCTGAGGCATTCTGGGTCAGTGAGCGAGGGAGAGGAAGAGATGAAAGGAAGCAGTGAGAGCAGCGTCCTTTTTTGGACGGGCTGCTTGTTTGTCACCTGAGGCCCCTGTAGCCTAGGGGACAGTGAGCGCCCGCGCACCCTGAGCCGGTCTGCCCACCGTGACCAGGTGCGAGCTCAGGTTACCTGCTGCTGCTCGGCTTACCTGCCGCTCTGGCTCAGGTGCCCTCTAATCTGCTGAATCTGATGCCTGATGTTTAGGGAGTCACTCAAGGACTTACATGAGACTTCACTGATATTGCTTATCTTGGCTCCTCGGTTGCTTTTACTGAAAACATGGAAGGCGCCACCACAGTGTTGGCCATTGCACTTCTTTTGTGCCATACATGCAATGGTTGAAAGGGCTTTATGAAAGGATACCTTGTAAATGCTACGTAATCACATGGTGATATGACCTTTTATAGCGTGACATTTAGTCTGTTGGTCGATAGTTGGAAGGCTGCTTCCAGGAGTGTTTGTAGCCACTTTCTGTCGTTGCTAATTTCTTTTCCCGTTCTGTGCCCCAGGCTTGGGCAGATGCGTTCAGGAGTAGTCCCGACCTGACGGGCGTGGTCCACGTGTACGAGGAGCTGAAGAGGAAAGGCATAGAGTTTCCCATGTCCGACCTGGAGTCCCTGTCTCCCATCCACACGCCACAGCGGGTAGGACCGCATGAATCATCATAGACTCGTAATAAAACTGGCTGTTGTCATGACATTGTTGTTGGCGTGCGTAATGTTGGATATAAATTATATGCTACAAATACTTATTCGGAAGAATCAAGAGTCATTCCTGGTAGTCATTTTTTTTGCATGCATTCTCTTATATTTTAAGAAAAAAGGATTGTTTGAGCAAACATTTTGTTTTAAAAAACAAAACATGTAATGCTGCCATTTTTGCTGACATGCTGCAAAGTTGTAATGAGTTGGTGTAATGAGTCGGTGGCGAAACAGCCCAAGTGCCAGAATAACTCTGTGGCTGTACCGCTTTCCCTCATTTGTCCTGTCCTTCAAAAAGCTACAAACTGCACCTGAGGGGGACCAATTACTGCAGAAGTACAGCACCCCGCCACAGCCCAAGCCTCAGCCCCTCGCTGGCACCGCACCCCCCTTCACTGCCCCGCTGCCAGTGCACTCCGCCCCACAGATCCCCACCATGCACGTGGCCGGACCCATCACCCCCAACCCCGAACAGGTACCGCCACGTCAGCCTGGACAACCTCTGTGTGGAGGATGGATGAGCTAATGTCCGATTTTGTTTTTATTTTTTATAGCTTTCCTTTAATTTATGTAATACCGTTTTTTTTTGTGTTAGAATAATTCTATGAATAGTAATCTTTCTAATGAAGAGTAATTTGTTGCCATCAACTTGTGTTGCTGCATTCTGAAACCCATTAATGCTGGATTCAGCCTGTAATGGAAAAGGATTTGAGTTGGCTGTTGAGTGATGAGATGAGAGGGAGGTGGCATTAAAAATTGATTTTGCCATTTGTTCTCCCGAGTGTCGCACACGTACTCTACACGTTGTACTTCAACCATGGCTGTGTCCACCCCCACCCCACCCCCCCTGCAGATTTGTCGGCTGCGCAGTGAGTTGGACATTGTGCGCGGGAACATTAAGGTGATGTCGGAGATGCTGACTGAGATGGTGCCAGGACAGGAAGACCCCTCTGATCATGAGCTGCTTCAGGTGACCGTCCGTTGCACACTGCTTGAGAACATGTTAACCTATTTGTTGTTCTCCTGTCTATACCAAAGCATTAATCAGATGAATAGAAGCCTAGTTTCATTTGGGGTGTGTACTGACCATGCTGAATTTAAATGATCGTGTAGTAAAGATTAAGAAAAACTGCTGTCTGCATTTCCCTACTTTATCCACTAGAGAGAGTAGTTACATTGTAGGCTCAAGCCAGTGATGCACTAGCCAGTCAAACAGTCGCTGCTGTATAATAATAATAACAGTAATAGCAACCACAATAACAGTTAATTAACAACAGATGGTGTGTGTTTGTGTAGGAGGGTAGGTTTGTGATTTAGTTCTTTAAACTTTGTCTTGTCAAAACCTGTGTGTCTGCGAACATATAGGAGCTGAACCGTACATGCAGGGCCATGCAACAGAGGATTGTGGAGCTCATCTCACGCGTGTCCAACGAGGAGGTGACCGAAGAGCTGCTGCACGTCAACGACGACCTCAACAACATCTTCCTCAGATACGAAAGGTAGCTGCCCTGCCCTGCCATGCTGACCAGAGCAAGCACGCAGACATGTAGACACAGACAAGGGCATTAACTTTGTGCTTTGTCATTTCCGTGGCAACATGTATTCCATATTGTGTTGTTGGAGGCCTGCTGTTAAGTGGAGTGCTGAGAGGAGGCTCTCCATCCAGACCAGCCCGCAGTGACCCACTATAATTGTAACTTTCAGATCTACTTTTTGGATTAGCAAAATCAGCTTCTAGTGTAGAAGCACACTTTATGTGATCAGGATTGTAATATTAAATGTAAATTAAATTTTGTTGATTTCTCTGATGTAAGATTGTATGTAGAAGTATTTTTTTTTTTTTTTTATTAAGCTGTGTACTGTGTTACTGATGTACTGTTACGTCTTCTCTCATAGATACGAGAGGTTCAGGTCAGGCCGAACTGCCCAGGGAATCAACAATGGAGTAAGTGGAAGCTTGACCAGTCCTGTAGTTCTTTAAGTCTCATCATACAGCCACTCTGGCCTCACTCCGTTATATCTGTAGTCTGTCCACTCATGGTCATTTCAATCAGTGCATGGGCTTTAGGGAGCAGCATCCAGCGTCATGGCTGTTTGGTTGTCGTCAGCCTCCTCACCTCCATCACATCTTTGTAGTGTCCCGTCATGAGTGTTGCTGTGTCCGCTTCTGAATGTTAGCAGTACTGTGAAGTTAATGCCCCATGCTCCCACACAGGTTCCATGAAGGCATGCTGTAAATATTCATATGTTTTTTTTTTTTTTCCCTTTTGTTTTGTGTGTTCTGGTTTGTTTTCATTATTCTGTCTTTTTTTCTTTTATTTTCTCCCTGTCATTTGATTTGTCGCCAGCTGAGGGAGGCAAGTATGAGAGCCACTGATAGTCGTGTATGCTTTGACACGAGCAGAGTGTCGGGGCGATGTCGAAACATGGCCGACCGGCGTATGGACACACCATCCAGGCCACACCACCCCCCCTCCCCCAAGTTCCATACCGCATGTTTTGACCTTGAGCCACCCTCCCCACCACCCACCTCTCCATTGTGTTTGGCTATGAGATAGGATGGTGCTTGTTCCTGACTCCTCCAACCCCCCCCCCCCTTGTCTGACCCCCCCAGTACCCTGAATGCGTTCATGCTGCTTGGGATCCTCACCCACACCCCACTCCCCCTTCATGTTGCCTGCATCCCTTTGTTAAATCACTCCTTTTTCTTCGTACATCCACCCATCCTCCACAAAACCAAATGTGTAGCAGCTAACTGTGCTAGTGTCACCCAGCCATGTCATGCATCTGAAACACACATGGGCTATAAGCCGCTGTGTTGGTGAGTCTCGGTCGTTAGGACGGAGAACAGCTCTTAAATGAGTGAATGGAAAGACGGGGCACGCCAGGCACGAGTGTGAAGGAGCTGTCTCAAGTCCAGACCCGCTCTAGTCCCGCTCGAGTTTAGTCTGCTCGCACATTTGGTCGGAGTTCGTCTTGTCTGCTCTCACATTTGGCCAAATGGTGTCCACTTGGCCCAGCGTAACCGCAGACAGCACCCCTGAGTACGTGCATCGAGTCCAGAACTACACCACAGATGGACATTCCCCGACATTTAAGAAATGTATAGTATTTGTGTGTGTGTGTGTGTGTGTGTGTGTGTGTGTGTGTGTGTGTGTGTGTTTTAGTGGCCAGGAAAATGACAGTCCCCCCTTTTCCATGTATAGGCTTTTTGTTTTTCTGTATCCACATTCTATAATGGACTAAAAGTATAGGCTGCTATATGCTGTGGACACACAGATAATTTAACCACTAAAGGACTGCAGACGGTCTTTGGCTGGAGAGCTGATTTTGTCCCCAGCCAACAAGGACAAAATAAAACAAAACAAAAAAAAACATTGCACTGCAGAGCAAAGCTCATTTTAAAAAATGTCCTTTCACTGCCGTCCAGACGATGATGAAATATTTTTTTCCAGAGTGAAGTGACATTTAGCCACATCTTTTTATAGTTGTAATGAATTACTGTTATGCTTTATGTCAGATGTTTTGGCTAACAATTCATTGGTTCTTGTTTATTTTAAACTCTTTTTATTATTTTGGTGTTTTTACAACTCCCCTCACCCCACTCCCACACACACAAACACCAAAAGGAAAAAAAAGTGTTAATTAGCTAAAAAAAAAATTGTTGCGTCATCTTCCCATATGTTTTTAGAGCTTTATTATCATAATTGGATGAAAGGTAAATCGGATTCCCAATTGGAAGTCCCCTCCAGTATGTTTTGTCCATTGTCACACAACACAAGGAGTGACCAACCTATTTTCAGAGAGGTACACCCAGTCACATGTCTGCCAGCTTTGTGTTGCCATTCCTAAAATCAGGCCCTGTGTGCACACACCCCTCCCCCCAGGTTCTCAGTGAGGCCACGGAGGACAATCTGATAGACCTGGGCCCTGGCTCCCCTGCTGTGGTCACTCCCATGGTCAACGCCACGCCACCCTCCAGCCTGCTCGCCTCTGTGGCTCCTGCCCGCTCCGCCTCCCCAGCCTCCCTCGCTTCCAAACTGGCCGTGCTAGGTGAGTACCCCCCACCCCCCCCAAACTAGTTAAACAAGCACATTGGCTAAACTCCTGTTGTTTTTAAATGTGCTCTACAATTAAAGTGACTGAACTGAATATGTTTCAGTACTGGATAAGAAGTCTGGATATGATCCAGGGTGGGAAGTATACACTGTATAACATTTTAGCATTTGAACAGAATACAGAATAGTCATGATGGATCAATATGAAACCATCACTTGGCATCAAGGACCCTCAGCTGGCTCGCTCATGATCCCTCCTTCTCTCTCTCTCTCTCTCTCTCGCTCCGTCACTCTCTCCTCTCTCTCTCTCTCTCTCTCTCTCTCTCTCTCCTTTCTTTCTCTCTCTCCTTTCTCTCTCTCTCTCTCTCTTTCTCTCTCTCCTTTCTTTCTCTCTCTCCTTTCTTTCTCTCTCTCTCTCTCTCTCTCTCTCTTTCTTTCTCTCTCCTTTCTTTCTCTCTCTCTCACTCCATCTCTCTCTCCTTTCTTTCTTTCTTTCCTTTCTTTCTTTCTTTCTCTCTCTCCTTTCTCTCTCTCTCTCAGATGTGGGTGGGGACAGTGTGAGTGGCACACTCAGTGCCCTCAGCCAACCGCAGGACGACTTTGACATGTTTGCCCAGACCAGGACTGGTGCGGCGCCCGAACAGCGCAACAAGTGAGAGCTCTCTTCCACTCCCTGGAAGCCCTTTTTAAAGTCCCAAGTCCATTTGTCACACACACCATCATACATAGTACGACACGCAGTGAAATGCTTAGTGCAGAGCTTCGACACCTTTGGAGTTGTGCTGTCCAGTTGCCCTATACTTCTCTAGGTAAATCGCAACACAATGGTAGTACTCCACAAGATAACCATGTCATCGTAATAACTGTAGAGAAGCACAGACTGCCACTTTTCCAGGAGCAAGCGAGCATGTTCCAGTATGTGCTTGGCTTGGCTTTCCCCCACATTTATGAGATATAAGCCAGCCCAGCTCACCACATTTACTTGATACTATGTAATATAACACCACACCCCATAGTTTCAGTTGTCTTCTTGATCTTATTGTATCCTAACCCTATCTAGTAATTAGACTGTATGTGAAAACAATGAAGATCACTTTTTAGCCAGTAGGTGGCGCCGACTCACACATCTCCACTTTCACCCAGCCAGCCTTCTGACTCGGTGGTGATGTCTCCAGCTCCGTATCACACTTGACAACTCCTTGTTGAACAACTACGCTAGCCAGTGTGCTCGGCTCATGTTTTCACTTTCATGCGGAGGACTCCTCCGTTTAATGTGGTGAGGATGCTCGTGTATCCGAGCGTGGAGATTAAACAGGAGCCTCAGTAGCTGGAGACTCGCTGCGCCTCCCTCCTCTGCTAAATAATGCATTATAGCCGGAGGCGCTGATAAGTGTCAGTGATGTGTGTGTGTGTGTGTGTGTGTGTGTGTGTGTGTGTGTGTGTGTGTGTGTGTGCGCGTGTGTGTGCGCGCGCGCGCGGTGTGCTCTTTTAACCGGATGTTGTTCTCCCGTCCAGCCCGCCGCCACCGTTTGAAGACCCTCAGGCCGTCGGCGAGCAGGCCCCCACTCTGGAGGTTAAACAGCAGACGCATGCGGGGGTGAGTGCACTCACATATTCCGGGAGGGGGCTCTTTGCCCCTTTTTTTGTGGAGAGAGAGAGAGAGAGAGAGAGTGAGTGTGAGTGAGAGAGCACACAATATGTGAGTGCCTACCATGTGTGTGCTGTTCTGTGCTTTGGGTCTGTATTCAATCAGATGCACTGGGCTGCCATTGCACCATAGCAGCAACGCCATTAGTGCTGTTAGCACCTTTAGCACTCTGCCTCTGTGATCAGTGTGCAGTGGCTGAGGAGCTGAGCTGATTGAATGCAAGTGGCTGTTGCAGTTGGTTTGGACTGATCCTGGGACTGCATGCTCTGTTGGTTTCCGCTCCATCTCTGCTGCTGGGATGTTAATAGGCTGATGGCAGAACCTAGTCTCTAGCAGAGATCAGTAGACCCAGCAAATGCTGTTTGTAGTAGAGCTTACTGGGCATGGAAACGGTATGAAAAGGGCAAATTCATTGCTCTGGCATGCAAACTGCCAGCAAGGAATTCTGTTGGAATACTGTAGGTAACTGGACTCCCTCCATAATGGAGTCACCCAAAGCCTGTTGATGAAAGGTAAGCTGAAAAGACACTGTTGTTCATCAGCTGCATGACCAAAGTGCTGCGCTGTAGTGTTCTTGCCTATGGTTTAGGTAGTCCTCAGGTAGAGCTTCAATGGCTAAAACATACCTGCATGTCAGCGTTCACCTCAGAAGCTGCACATCCCCCCCTATCCCCTAAAGCATGACCTGCAGGCTTTGTGTGTTCCTGTTTTTACTTTGGGTTTGGCTTGGGTTTGTGTTTCTCCAGAGTAAAGGCCACAAACATCTTTTCCACCATTCAGTTTTTGCATGAAGCATTGAAAAACATCCTTTTGAAGGTGTGTGTGTTTGTGTGTGTGTGTGTGTGTGTGTGTGTGTTTTATCATGGGTCATTACTTCCCTCAGTATCACAAATTTTATGTTTGAAATTGATTTGCGTTTTGGTTTTGTTTTGTTTTGTTTTGTTGACCCTTGTTTTGGGGGCTGTTATTGTGTGGTGTCCTGGGCCACACACACTCGTGTGTGTGTGTGTGTGTGTGCGTGCGTGCGTGCCTGTGCTCCGCAGGGCCCCGTGGCACAGTCCTCTGTCATGGATGACATAGAGGAGTGGCTCTGTACCGACGTGGTGAGATTTCTTTCTGTTGATTTTTGTTTTCATCTTTTTTCTCCTGTTTGTAACACATTTTCCATTTCCCCTTTTCTTTCCCTTTTTGGCACTTAATTCACAAAGCCCTCCCAATTAACCCGGTTTCCCCCATATCTCTCATTTTAACAGTGTCATTAAATCAGGGGCGAGGTCTGTTTCTTACTAACTGATGGGCACAACGTGGATATATGGGCAGTTAATTAATTTGGTGGATGGTTCTTCAAACAGTTTTGCAACAGCATGACAAAACGGCACTCGCATATGGCTTTTTTCCCCTTCAAGATCACAGCTAGCCCAAGGTTTCCCTTGGACTTAAAAGCATTGGTGAATAGCCTCAGTCTTCTGTTTCCATTAAGAGTTATAATATCAGGGACTTCAGCAAAACAGAGAGCATTAGTTGGCACAAACAGCCGAGCTACACTGGAAGCACAACTGGAGAGTTCTGTTCACGGAATGCAAAAATAGGTTAAGAAGACAGATTTTTTTTTTTTTGAAGGTGCACTCCTCTATCACGTCTTTTAGCCAGTCCCATTGATTACAGAGGAAGGTAACCAAAAAGGTGTCCTTGATTCTTTTGTGAAGATTCATCAATAGATGTTTTTTTTCTCTAGAAGTACACAATCATTCATGTCTGTTGCTAGGCAACGTAAACTGAAGCTTCCATTCTATTTCAGTTTCTGTGTTTTTATTGTTAATCTTCCTAAAGTCCCTAGTTGAGCCCTGATCCAGCACTGCCTCACTCCAAGACCAGACTGGGGCTGTGAGGCTCATAGCCTCAGTCAGGCCTCAGGAATGGAAACGAAAAAGTCTGAGGATACCCACTGTGGAAAGGTGCCAGTAGACTAGTGCTATCGCTAAGATAAGGTGGCTTAAGTGCTGCAGAAATCTTTATATAACTTTTTTTTTCTTGGCCAAACAAATAGAAATACAAACATAGTCTTAGATTACTACTGTTTTTTTACTGCTGTAAAAATAGTGTTTTTCTTTATGGACCTACTTTTACTGCTGCTTTCTCTAATCTAGTATAGTGCAAATAATCCTGACACAGAACTCTGTTTTCTGCTTTTAAAACCTAACATGATCTTGCCAAATAGTCAGACAAGGAAGCATTTAAATTCTTACTGAGCCGATATGTACGCAAGCAACCTGGGGAAAAGAGAAAGAGTCTTTGAAGACTGAAGAAGCAAACTTGCTGGAGTGCATACTCCTTTCTAAACTTATTATGGCCTTCATTTCTGCATGACTTTGAAGCAATCTTGGCAAGTTCTCAAACTGAATTTCAATCGTGTGGGTGAGAAGATGGGCATAGGCACACTGTACAAATCTATGTTTATGGGAACTAGCAGTCTCCACTTAATTGTGTCTGTTGGAAGTAGGAATCTGATAGAAGTCACAAACAGCTAAGTAGGAATTTGAAGTGTGGGTGGTGTAATTTGGATCTCATGGTTTTCCCCCCTCTGAGATGGCGTCTTCTGTGTATGAATATCTGATGAGATTCATATTGCCCTGCTGCCGTGGTGTGTGTGCGCGCGTGTGCATGTGCGTCTCTGTGTGTGTGTTAACTGTAATTTTGTCATTTCTCCCCCATTTTGCTTGTCTGAAGCGAGGAGACGAAGCTGAGGAGGGTGTGACCAGTGAAGGTAATTATTTAGCATGGTTCTCTGTTTTTGGTTGAACTAGTCTTAAATAAGGCTTTCTATAGTTAGTACGGTAGTTATTAATATCAGTCTATTAGTGTCTATTGTCATAAGAGTTTGTACCTCATGGAATCTAATTTAACCAGTAAGGAGATTGTCTACAGACAGGACTCGCTTGAAAGAAATACAATACAATACAGAAATACATGTGACAATTCCATCTGGGTTTTTGAAGACGTCCATTTGTAATGAATTTGTATTGCTCTGCACTCTTCTGCTCCACCAATCTCATCTCCATCTCTACAGAGTTCGACAAGTTTCTGGAGGAGCGGGCCAAGGCAGCGGAGATGGTGCCCACTTTACCATCGCCCCCTAGTGGCGACCTCCCACCGGTGGCAACAGCAGCGGCTGCCAGCTCCACCCCAAGTGCCGGCAAGAAGGCCGAGCGGCCCGCCGCAGACGCCCTGTTTACCATGTAGACGCCCCCCCAACCGCCACTCCGCACACCCGGTCAACCCCGTGGCAGGTCTCACGCCAACATAGCACCGCACCTCAACCCTGACCACACCCGCCCCCAACCCAGAGGCGTCCACCCTCTCGCTGACTCCATGCACTACCCCACTATCCACAAGATGGCCGTCCCTGCTGCTGCGTCCACTCACTCTACCGGCCATTTGGACTACTTTTGGCTACTTTTACGATGAAGGGAACCCATAGACATTTTCATACCCACGTTTATTTTATTTTATTCATACACAGTTTCAGAGACAGCTCAATTGATTTCTCATCAATTGATACCTAAAAGGAATGAAATGCAAATAGAAGAAGGCTCTACACAATGTTGATAGTGTTGCATACCTTCTTGTTGCACAACTTTTAGTTTCCATTTGTCCTTGAAGCAATATTTGACTTGAACAAATTCTTCTGCGTATATCGAAGATGACATTACTCGGCTTATTTCAAATCTGCAGTGGGTCGTTTCTGAAAAGGGAAGTAGATCAGTGTCATCATTAAGAGTTAAACCCACTATACCATCATTGGACTAAGTATTCTTAAGTAGTGCAAAAAAAAAATCTCTATTTTCAATGCTGTTTATAGAAAAAAAATCATATTTCAGCATCTGTTATCCAAACACAGCTAGGTTAGTAAGCTCACCCAACACAGTAATTTGTCCACTTCTAGATGGTGGGTACAGTTATTTGTGTAACATTATTTTGTTGGAGTTTGATTGACCAAATGGTGTACACCTGTAATTTCAGCTGCATTTTGCGTACATTTACCACTGTTTTAAAAGGGAATGGCTTTTGCACCAATATTCTGTGGAATATTGCTTCAAGGTACACTTGACAGAGGCTATCATATAGTCCATTGTATGTCTTATGAAATGGGAAGTGGTTTCAACCGCCAGCTGACCACGTCAGTCACACCTTGCATGCCTCCATGGCTCAATCAGTCAGTATATTCTCAATCCCCCGTAGTGAACTGGGTGGTGTTATATGTGAGGTTTACGTTAGGGGTTGTAGTAATCCTACGGTTGAGTTTCTCCCTTTCCATAGCCCATTTTCGTCAGCAGTTTGTGATCTCCGTAAACCCCATTCTAGTTATAGCTTCATAAGGAACTGGTTGCTGTGTTGGTCTATGATTTGCCGACATTTCCTTTTAAAACGTTTGTAGAAAAACCTTCTCCTTTTTGATTCTCACCCTTCCAGCTGTTTTGAATAGGATTAATGGTGGTGGTATTGTTATCTGTAGTTGGAACTAGGGGGGAAAAAAGGTGTCATTCTGTTGTCTGACAAAATAAGGGAATGCCATTGCAGGAGCTAAGGGAGATGCCGCCATTTTTTTTCTTCCCCTCTTTTTATACAAAGGCAGAGTGAATCTCTTTAGATGCTGTGGAAATTCTCCATGTGATTGTTTTACCTCACGGAAACAGGTAATAGGAAGGAACAAGAGGAGAGGAAGAGGGATGTGTATGTGCGTGCTTTGCCCTAGGTAACCCCTCCCACATGTCCCAATATGTACATACAGGATATTTAAGGTAGCAGGCTGTTTAACGGCACGCAAGTCATCTATGAGTTAATCCATGCACAATCATTTTTGACATAGGGAAAACATGATCAGTATCCTTTAATAGGAACCTTACCAGGGATGTCGACTGGTACAAATGAGGTGTACTGAGACGATTATATTTATTAAAATGCCACAAGAGTGCTGGAACAATGGAATATAATGTTTTGCTAGCATGAGCAGGTTGTGTTATTTAGTGCTGAGAAGCCACTAAAATCCTGAAAGTTGGAATGGTGTACAGGTTGTAATTGGTTATGAACTCCCACATCTGTACACTGTAAAATACGTCAAATACTTTGGAAGGTCTTTGTGGCCAGGATCTGCCGTTCCCACAGGTACCTTGGGCTAGTCACCCTTCTACCTGTCCGTGTGCAATGAGATGAGCGTAACAGGACAAATGGACCAAACCATGGAACTATGGAACATAGTTGGCTGTTTGAATGTTCAAAAGACCAATTGGTGTGGTATTATTTCCAGATACTCTACACTTTAAATCCAGTTGAGTTGCTGCTTATCTCTTCTGATCTGTCTGATTGGCTCCATTTGATTGACGAAGAATCCCTTAGGGAAGCTATTTCCATCTAGGCCACATGCTTGGCTGTTTTGGTTTGTTGAAATGGTTCACGTAACACCGTCGATGTCCAACATATGTCCCTTTTGTTGTGGCTGCTTTCTACTCGTCAGACTCCGAATGCAATTCAGGCAGATTCATTGGTATATTAACTGTTGAACTGTGATCTCTAAAAAAAACCCTACTCATTGAGATTTATTGTTTCGACTCATTCATTCATAATTAGTTCTTGGTATATTCTGACACTAAATTGGTTTCTTTAGATGCACAATCAGGGTTTGCTACGACCCTTGCTGGAAGTTGCATATTACTCAGTGTTTGACCATATTTTTGCACTTTTTACTGTTAGTTGGATTACTTTAAAGGCAGGAAACTCTAAACAACTCACACTTTATGTTGTTCCCATTAGAAGGAAACAATTGGTTGGGATACTGTAAAATCTTTAATTTGAGAATGTAGAAATAATTTATTTGCATTTTACTTATTGTTATTATGGAGTGTCTTATGGTATGTATGTGGGATGTGTTTGTCAACTGTAAAGAATATTTTAAGTGTGTGTGTGTGTGTGTGTGTGTGTGTGTGTATGCAAGCAATGTTATCAGCATCATTTTTCTTTTTCTGGACCCCATCACTACAAATTTCAATATGAAAATGTCTGAGCTTTTGTAAACTGTATATGTGGGCAGTTGGTTTGTCATGTTTCTTTTTTCCCCCCCACCTTTGCCACCATTTTGGTTAAATAATGCAATTCGTCCAGGTTGTCCGTGCTGGCTTTTTGCCTGACATGATCATCAAAAGCAAATCCCATGGCATTTAGGTCCACCCGCGGCCATGTAACGTATTTGTTTGGCCGGTCAGAACTCGGAAATTGCGTTTGTCATTCCCCCTCGTCCTCGCCTGCTAGTCCTGTCCAGCTGTACCTGCCAAGAGCCCCCTTTTTTTGTACTCACCAGGCAACAGCCTTCTGGCTGAAGCAGAGAGAGCCTGCGCATACACTCGGCCACGAGTGCTCCAGTAATGAACGGACATTGCTGCTGCTGCTGTTGTGGGTGGGGGGGTTAACTTGGTCACACTAGGAATCTCAAGTACCTCATTGGATTGTGGGTAATTTTTGTACTTAATGCTGTATGGGGGGCTCCAGTGCAGGCCGTGGCCATTAAGACGTGAGTGAGGTTAACGAGGACTCGGGCTGCTGAATGTCATCGCGTTAGACATCATGAAGGGATCCCTTTTGACTGTGACTGTGTTGCATGTGCCGGCCTCAACTGAGCTCCACCACATGTCAGACTGTGGCGAGAGCTGTGTTTGGTAACACAGCCGTCACTGAAGCCGTGTGTGTGTGTGTGTGTGTGTGTGTGTGTGTGTGTGTGTGCGAGCGCAATGTGTGCTTGTGTGTGTGTGTGTGTGTGTGTGTGTATTTGTGTGTGTGCGTGCTCCCTTGCTGTTGCCTCAAGTTTCTTTCTCTCTCTCTGCCATTTGACTCATGCATGTGTTGAACTCCAATAAAACATTAGCAGATGCTGACCAGTGCGTTACCTCTTTCTTTCTGTGTTTGTGTTGGCGCCTGTCTGTCACGTGAATCTATTGCTCTAACGTCAGCTTCATAACGGGAACATTCACGGACTTTCCTTCACTGTTTTCCTCAGGAAACTTAAAGTGGACGTTAGATAAGCCATTTTGGAGTTGAAGGAGACAGGGCCCTTACAGTACATCCAGTGATGGACATAAAAAAAAAAAATAATTTCCCCGGAGTGTGGAGTAAATCTGAATACAGGGGACACGAGAGTGGCCGACACATCACTATCAGCTCCGCACCAGGCTGGTTTCACAGCGGCGTTCAGCCGGCAGAAACATTTACTCTCGGGAAGGGTCCTGACAGGCGCTGTGTTAAGCAGAAAATGCCACTTCCCTCATCATGCTGGCTCTGTTTAAAAAGCTGCCACGCTTGTTCCTTTTGTTTGTTTCCTTGGTCGTCCTAGCGGCGATGGGCCTTCACACTTCATTGTCTCCCCAAGTCATTTTGTAAAAAGCCTGTCCCGACTCTCCTGCCAGGCACATCCACACGGCCTAACAGCTACAAGAGAAAAGCTTAAAGAAATGTGAAAAGTCTTATTTAGTTTAAACAAGACTCCAGTGCTGCTGAGTGACAACTGGTAGCAAGGCTGTAGCCATGGAGTTAACATTATGGCTATAACATATAACATTATTATGTTTATAACTATAATCATATGAAGTCAAGTCAAGGTTATTTATATAGTGCATTTCATATACAGTGGTCATTCAATGTGCTTTACATAAACAAAAGCAGACAGTAATAACAAATAAAAACATAAAAGGGCAATAGTGGAAGAATAGTTTAAAAGGATGGACAATATGAACATAAATCTGCATATTGTGGCCAAAGTAGCAAATATTCAGAAACCTCTGTGTGGCTATAATGTCATGGCTCCATGTGATCATGTAGACTAATGCATTCAGAGGAGCCCAAAGAGAGAGAGAAGGGACAGAAGGTGGCATGGGGGTGAGTAAAGGAGCCCAAACTGACTTATCTAGTTAAAAAGTGTTTGTTTCGTAGTAGTTCAGCACTACCCTAGCTTAACTTTAAAAGAGCACTGATGAAATGATACAGGAGACATAGGGCGGAGAAAGAAGCCAGTGTGTAATAATGACCAATTCGTACATCTGCTTTTTATCAATCGGTATAATTCCATGGTATTGTACAGCTTTTACATACAGTAAGCAATGGCTCAAGAGAAAATTGTTGTGCGAGGCAAATCAGTGTTTTTCCCGGCAATTCTCTTAATTCACTGAGCTGAGATCGGACCTCTGCACTTTCTGTCAGTTATTTAACCATTTAGTATACCATTTTCCAGTTTGTAACAAGTGATTATTTTGGAAAGTCACGATGCTGGTAGTGCTGCCAATATATATAAAAAAAACAATGCATGGAATGAGTACTGCACCCATCTAAACAAACACCTACTTCACACAAAATGAATTCACTGAAAATACAAATGTAAACATTCTAACATCAGTATCCCTAAATATGTTGTAAATGCCATTTTTCAGGTGCTGTATGCAGGTCTTTGGATGTCTCCACACTTACCTGTACTTCCCTGTAACAATCACACCTTAAGGAAGTAATGCTGATTAATCAGGACCAGAGAAATTACATACCCCTCTCAATACGTAAACACACATAGTGTATTTAAAAAAGCTAATGTTTATCATTGGATTCATCTTGGTCATCACTCAGCAATTATGTTCCGGCAAGAATCCAATTACAAAGCACAAACACTTTTGGATCAAATTAGCGCTTTGTGTTTACGATATGGGCTCTGTTGGTGTTGCGCACCACTGACTTCTCAATTTCCTTCCCTGACGCCGCAGTCGTAGCTGTAGCCGTGAGCCCCTAATCTCAGTCCCCGCGACTCCCAGACTCCATCTCCCACCAACGCAGTCAGCTACAGCAAAATAGAATTCAGAGAGACGGAACACAGCTCATAGTTTTTACAGTAAATAAGGCTCCATCTAAGAGTTTTAAACACATGTATTTGTACACACACATACACACACACACACACACTTTCTCTCTCTCTCTCTCTCTCCACATACACACACACATTTATATGTAGACAAACATACAGTATGCACCTCATACTTTTGAGATGTGTATATATTTAAAACCTGTTAAAACATTTTTTTTTAAAGCTGCATTTTTCTTCAATAGGATTAACAGCTTTCTGACAAACAGACTGCCAGGCAGCATGAGTGAGAGAAGTGTGAGAATCAGTCTGTGCTGTGTGTGTGCGGGGCCTCTCCATGTCTCCCAGTGCCTTTCTCCCAACCCCAGCCCAAGCCTTGGAGCACTTTATGCTAAGTTAATTTACCCAAATATATCCACAGCACAGCCCAGCACCTCGCCGACTCTGTTAATAGAAACCTGCTGATCCATAACAGCTGTGGTGCTAGACGTTCGCTGGGGGGCAGTGTGATATTAACAGTGATATCAATGATCGATCAGGATTTGCAAGCCGGCATAAGGCCGTTTAATTATAATTGCGTCTAGAGCGGCGTTGTCGTGGCAGCTGGATTTGAATAAGGTCACATCTCCGGCTCACCTTGCAAGTGTAACACTATATTAAATGCCACTCATGTTAAGTGTGTTGAAAACCTCTCCTGATGTAGTCACACCATAATATAAAGGTTAAATTGTAAAATGTCCCTTCACAAGCACAAAAGCAAGGGATGATTGATACACCTAGAAAGGGAAATAAATGTTAACAGGAATCCGTGCTGTGAACTCCCGCCTTTATGAGGGGATTTTATTTTAATGGAGTGTTTGCATCAAATTTGTAAGGTCTCAGTTCCAAGCAAACTGAAAAGGTCAATAAGATAGATTATAGGGACTTGTGAAAGGTTGGGCTAGATTGATTTGCAATATGTTAATTGTCACTGATTTGAACTGTTTGACTGCAGTTTTGTGAGATTTCCCAAGTGTTTTCCTAATATTTATCATCTGACAATTACAGTCACTTAAAAATCTTTCCCAGTAAATGAATCAGCTATTTTAGTCATTTTGTATACTGAAACAGTGATCATTTATTTGCATTTTTGATTGTTTTGACCATACATGCCACTCACAATTATCCTTAAACCAATTTTGTCTTGTAACATTGGTCTTTGGTACATACAGTGCTTCAAACAATCGTTTATAATACAACAAAAACACGCTCACTTTACAAGTATTTACAAATATGATGCGGTAACGGAACATTCAGTTGTATCAACTTTTTACCGCAGAGACACCCAATTCCACACCTAAATCATCTAGGAACAAGACCACAGTGTTGCCTATCTTTATGTTGGACATAACCTATTTAAATAAAACACTGATATATAATGTGCAGCAGAACGGTTTGGCCTCTTCATAAGCTGTAAACATCATGGTGTTTGGAGATAAGCCTGGTGTAAACATAAACATGGTTCTTATCCAAAATGTACACATTTTTTCCCTTCTCAGCAGTCATTACTGCACTATCAGTGTTTCGTAATACAAGGTGTTTTTAAAGGAACTGCAATAACACATCTCCAAGACTATGTCCAGATACTGAAACAAATCAAAACACCACTGGAGATGCTAGACTGCCTGGTTTCAAATGAAACTGGGTGTTTTGCATAGACTGGCTGGTATGGATCTGTAGAGTGGCAGCAATGAACCAAGTACTGTAGTGAAGCTGATTTTTACAAAACTCAAGTCATTTTGTTATCACTAAGTCTTTTTGTTAATATCACATTTTGTGTGTAAGACCCTTTGTCCTCACACAATCTTCTTTTTTTTATCTTTGAGCATGTAAATTGATTTGTTCTTTTCTGTAGTTTACTAAGTTTTCTATGATAATATTAGACACAACATATTAAGGCGTAAATACATACATATTGCATGACCATGTGTATCTAGCTTGTTTACAACTTTGTGCTTTGTTCTGCAAGATAAACATGTAGAACTTTTAGGACAAATTAGAGCATTGCCCTAATGTTGGACACAGTGATACTTCTCATAGTAACCATGTTCTCCTGATGAGGAACATAGTTAAAGGACATGAAGGAATTACATAAATTCTTAAATTAGATTAAATACATTTAGATAAACCAGCACTGAGGGGAAATGTAAACTATGCTCCAGGACTGATCTTTAACCACAAAGTAAAAGATTGTGTCCAAATGCTACTGTTTTCTGATTACTTCTGTGGACTAATGACTGGTATAGATATGGTCAAGTGGCAGACCACCCACACTAACCACTCTAATAGCTTCCTTCAGCACAGCAAGGGGACATGAGAGGAATGTATACATTATTTTCGTAGGATATAGTCTCTATATGTCAATTCTGTACATTTCTACAGTGTTTACCGTACCACAAGTCTGTGTGATCCCACTTCTCAATTTGTTTTGGCAGGTCAGGTAGGATTTGCTTGCCACAGAGATGAATATCCAGACATTGGGGGAGGGGAGGGGGGGGTGTCACAGGGTCCAGAAGTGCAGGTTGAGGTGCTGGGGCTCCAACAGCGCTATGGAGGGTCCGGCGGTGGCAGCACCACAGTGGTGGGGTCTGAAGCCTGGGTGGGGGTCCGGGGTGGACAGGATGTAGTCGATGCTGAACTTGATCTCCGGCTCGGGCTTGCTCAGTGCCGGGTTGAGCTGACCCGATCTGTCACAGGGGGCCGACGGGCAGAAGGGCTCCGAGTCCCGGGGACGCGGGGCGTCCGGCTCGCGAAAGCCGACCTTGAGGTTGCGGCGGCGCCTCCGACGGCGGAAGTTGCCGTTCTCAAAAAGGTCCAGCATGGACTCACAGCCTGAGGCGAACGTCCAGAAATTTCCCTTTCCCTTCTCATTGCCTTCTGTTCGGGGCACCTGGACAGGACAAAACAGAACATTACACTCTGTTTCACATCAGTAATAGTATAGACAATTTGTCATACAGTATTTTGTTTAATTGAACTGAAAGCCTGGCAAATTAAAGCTCCAGAAGTTCATACTTATTTGTTAGTCCAGTGAAAAAATAATGTAAAGTAAAATTTGATGAATAAAAGGTGTGTTTTTGTATGGATAAAGCAGGTAACCTCACACACCAAATACACTTCTATTATAATGACACATCGCTCAGTAGAGGTTAAGGACGTGAAATAAGAATAAGTTGCTCTTGCCTTGATGAAGCAGCTGTTGAGGGAGAGGTTGTGTCGGATAGAGTTCTGCCAGGCCCTCTGGTTGGACCTGTAGTAGGGGAACCGCTTCATGATAAACTCGTAGATCCCTGACAGGGTCACTCTGTTCTCTGGGCTCTGCTGGATGGCCATTGCTATAAGTGCGATGTAACTGGGAGAGAAGGAGCGGAGAATATACAGGTGTCTTATTCCACAGTGTTATGCATTTATGATGATTATGATAAAAAAATATTAATGTGACAAAGATGGTTTAAAACAAAAAACACCTAACATGACAACATGAAGACTAGGAGTATTAAAAAGTTAATAGCTTTATTAACAATAACAGTAATAGTTATATTGTAAATGTGTTTAAATGGCTAAAATATAAATATCAAATATGCTTTATCCATGTTAAATTGTATAAAGTGCCATGGATCATAATAAGAGAAAACTGAAGGGAAATAAATTAGCCATTAAATAGAAGCATAAAGACCAAACAGAAAGACCATACTGTAACACAGCAAGCAAAAATGAAAAGAGAATTTACCTGTAGGCAGGTCTGCATATTTTTCTCTCCTCATCAGAGCTACATGGGGGGTAGCCATCTCCATCATAATTAAAACAATTATATGGATACTGTGAATTATCAAACATAATTCAGTTGCCAGAGCGACACCGTTGGGGACTGTCTCCTTCAATTAGAATTCAGTAGAAAGAAAAAGTCGATTTGACAAACACCAGTGACGCCTTTGAGTTGAATAAGAACGCCTGCCAACCTCTCGCTGGAGGAATGAAGTCCACCTCCCGCAGCTGATCACTAGCTTTGGGAAACACCCCGTTTTCCTCACCGGTAGTTGGTTAAGCGCTGATAACGGGACAAAATGAGTTGGCCGGCTCCTGTGGACGTCTGAACTTGGGGCGTGATCAAACAGGGTCATACGCACTCTTTGATTGTGGGTGGTCCAGTTCTATTTGAGACCATCTTAATGGGACTATTTGTTTTGTTATGCTAACTTTTTATAGCCCAAAACTAGTAAACAACAATTAAACAAAGAATCAAACATTAACAAACATGGGATGCGGGTATCTCCACTAACTCTTTGAGTGGAGTTGTTTCTAGTGCTCCCAAGACAAAGTTTTCTGTAGGAATTACAAGAACTTTCGGTCAACAACCCAAGTTAAGATGCAATCTATAATGCACTATAATTGCCTATAAATTGTGTTTCCGTGACTAAAGGGGAGTGATGTGTTCTAAAGGACTGCAACGGTGCATTGGAGGGAGTACTGTCAGGGAGCACAAGGCGATTCAAACAGCCTGCGGGGTCTCTGTGTGTGGCCTACGATCGAGCGGGCAGATTGTAGCAGTGGTCCTAGGTTGCTTTGGCGCGACATGAGCAATTAAAAAACGTAAGGCTGCTTGCTTTTTTCCAGACAATTGATTGCAAGCTCAAAGTCTGCCACTGTTTTGTCTGGCCCAAATGTGATTTAGAATGTTGCGCTTAATGCGCAAAGTGGCCCTGTGAATACCAGACGTTACTAGGCTTCCACATAACCTTGATCCTGTTTAATCTAAGGTTAAACAATATACATAAACAGCAAATAGCTTGTTTTTTGTGTTTGGTGTCTAAACATATTATTTAGATCTTGAACAATTATGTAACTTTTGTTGGCTGCTGGGGTTGCATGCATTAGGTCAATATTATATGGTCAAAAATAAATGACTTTGATCCCTTCAAGCTGCACAATTATCGACAATTATCGATTTCTGGAAAAGTGTGTTTGTCTCCACAACCGAAACATAACCACCAGAAGTGCTTTGTATTCTTAGCCGAGGCGAAGTGCGCCCAGACTAGCTTTGGATCTGATAAGATCCGGAGAACCTTCGTGCGTTCCCATGACGCGGTTTCCTCTGCCGGACTGTCTGCGGCTTCTGTGATTACGGTCGTTTGGTTTAAGGTCCCTGTCCCCTCAGATGTTAACCACAAATGTACTTCCGTCCTTCACGATTGGAAGACATTATTTATTCGTGCCTCGGAACAGATGCCGCGGGCAGTGGAGGCTATGAAAAGGTCACGAAAAGAGAAAATATCCATCAGGATGTTGAATTCTAAACATGTCAAATAAACATAAGATAATTCAGATCACACGATCTGGGCTGTATTGTAAGAAGAATTGTTATCTCAGTACACATCATACCTATTAGAAATCCAAAAAGAAGTAGGCCTACACCATTCCTTCAAGAATAAAAAGTGTTACATAAAGCTCTTCATTTTTTCAATTATAAAAAAAAACCAACAGCAAATGGAATGACTATTCTACTGTCGAGGACGAGGTTACAGTAACTTCCTGACTTTGTAGGTTAGCAAACATCCATTATTTACACAGAGCTTTATTCAGTCAGATTTTCCAACTATGAAGATGACCAATTTGATCAGACCAGTCACAGTATTTGAACAAATTGTTGGTTTTAACAGACTATAACATTTTGTTGAACTCAAGTTTAATACCTCAACATTAATTCAAACCACATTCATATAAAATTGTATAACAGCTTTCTGACAGCTTTAACTGGCAATTTCCCAAATAACATGGCCCAGTAAAAGAGCAGACAGTTGAGAAATATTTTTTTTTGCCCATTTTGTTTTATTGCACTTTTACCATGTAGCAAAAACAAAACAAATCCACAGAAACAACACAAAGTTAGGAGAAGCAAATGCCTGCCAAAATAGCCCATGATGCTGAACGTATTCTGAATAATAAACACAGTTGTGAAAAGTCAGAAAACAAACATTTTAGGTCATGTGTTCTTGGCTAAAAGTGCCCCCAAGATGGGCAAACCCTCCACTGCCCCAAAACCTAGTACCTAACCCCGGAATAGCTTCCCCCATTTTTTCATTTTGTTTTTATTTTATTTTCTTAAAATCACCTTTAACCCAAAACATTCAAGTATTCCTATCATTGCACAGGCACTGGATTCACATACCTACATAAGTTTTCAGCAGTACTGGAAATGTGTTCTCTAGAATAGTGCTCTCTACTATTAATATGATATCAGTACCGGATATCATTATGAATATCTGTACACCATAGTTATCTTTAGAAACAACTTATAAAAAGATATGTTTTAAGTCAACAAATGGATTTTATACTGCAAATGAATTACATTTGGTAATGGAAAAAGCTTATGGTATATTATGAAGAAGCAGAGTCCATGCGGTGTAGTGGACCTTGCAGAACTGACTGAGTGAGTGCACAACCAACATAATGTGATTCTGAATGAGTATAAAAGCTATGATCACCAGATTTGCATGAGTGGACTTAAGACTGTATTCTCTTGGAATGAAAGTCCTGTGTGCAAATACGCCACAACAAAGGCATTTCAAAAAGATAAGACGGCTAAAAGTAGCTGTTGATTATGAGCATAATAAGTGTTCCGTTTAAGCTGTACAAACTGACAAGATGTGACTGAAAAATATGACTTACAACAAATCTTTGTGGTTTTAAATTCCATTTTTTAACCAAAGCACCACAATAATGAAAATAACTGCACATGAGCATAATAGCATGTTATTCTGTGATCTGGAATACAGGCTTATGATCCATCATAGCACATATTTTGGTCTGAAGCAAAGAAAGCTATGGTAACTATGGCAGAAACAGACAATGTCATACTTTGCTATGTATGTGTAGTGATTCATTCTCCTGACCTGTTTTTTTTTTTTATTAACTTAAAGCAAAAGTTTTCCATGTGACAAAGGTTTATGGCTGTGAAGCTGTCTTTTGAGATTAGACTGCAGTGTTTATGAAGTCTTCATTCTAACTACAGATGTTGTACAGAGGCACATGATCAAAAACATAATCTCGTTTGGAATAACATCAAAGAGTGTTTGTCCTTCTATTAGAGTTTCTCAAGTCCTATTGAAAATTGGCCTCTTAACCTCCTGTGGTTACGCCAGATACAGACAGTGTAATAAAAAATAAAAATGGTTGCGGCAAAGTCACAACGCTAATTTATCCATTTTATCACATCCAATTTCAGAGTACAATAACACTGTTTCCTGTGACCAAAATATTACTTCTGAGATGTTTCTGTTGTCGGCCTGAATTACCATGTGAAAAGCCATGGTACAAATGGAATGCAACTCATTTACCCTGTAAAATCATTTATGGTTAAATTGTTCAGAAGTGAGTAAAATGTAAAATTTCAAACATAAATCTCTAAACCTGACACAGTTGTCACTGTATTGACAACCCTCAAACAACACAAAAGCTTTAAGCACTCTTCAACTGATGTGAAGCTTGAGTACTTTTCAACTGACGTGAAAACAATGAAACCAATCATGTCCATACTGTAGGTGCAATGCCAAAATAGATGTATCCACCTAAATGAGTTCTCACATTGACCTGCAAACTTTGGGGTGTATATTTGGATAATGTGTTGTCATTTGATAAGAGTAAATACAAGAAACCTTTAAATTCAGTTAGTGCTGGACCACAGATCCCATACAGGCAACTGAGCCTCTACCTGCAGGGACTGCACGTGGACAGCTGTTCTGTTCCATTGATTTGTTGACTCTAAAAATCCATTCTGTTGATCAGGCTTTGTGGAAATAAAAAGTGTCAATCTTTTTTTTTTTCTCTCTGAAATAATAAATATGACACTCAATAAATAAAATTTTAGAGAAAGGAATATTTGGTGCACATGTGCATGGACATCTTGGAACAAACCTGCGCTCCAATCAAAGCTCTCTTAAATTAGAAAAACAACCACAATGACAACAACAACAACAAAAATCCAAAACAGAGAAGAAGTCTTGCTCTCTCCACATGTTGTCAAGTGTGGAGACAACGAATCTCCAGGAATATTGACGACTCCATCCCAAATATTCCCTTTTCGCTTCTCGCAACTGCCACGGTGTGTGTGTGTGTATGTGTGTGTGAACATATACACACACACACACACACACACAAACAAACACAGGCAGTTTGAGGAATGTATAACCAAGTCTTATGGAATTCACTGAATTCAAAGCAAATGTGAATAAACAAGGTTCACTCAAGAACACAGAAGCGTCTTTACTCTCGCTGGTCCATAAACAAACAACCGCCTGTCCCGCCACGCGTCCAACTCCAGCACTTCGGGGGCTAAATAACCACGTCCATGCCGAAACTGTTCCGCACCAATGTTTGTGGACGTCTTGTCTGACCGGGCCCCCACCCCCTGTCGGTTCAGGGCTCTACTACCTTCGGTGGGTAGCGGGGGCCAGGGGAGCAGCGGCGGCTGCTGCGGTCTGCTGAGGCTCGCTCAGGTCATCCTCCACTACGTTGGCGTAGCCCTCCTTCTCGATGCAGTCGGAGAGCAC